>NC_052067.1:136867030-137174961 GCF_015852505.1 Tachyglossus aculeatus | reverse complement strand
TTCACCCCATAGATGATGGGGTTCAGCATAGGGGGGACCAGCACCTAAAGGTTGGCCAGGAAAATGTAGACATGGTGAGGGATATGGCACCCGAAGCAGTGGGTCAGAAAAGAGAAAAAGGCCGGGATGTAGAAGATGAGTATGACGCAGAGGTGGGAACCACAGGTGTTGAGGGCTTTACGTCGGGCCTTGCAGGAGGGGTGCCTGAAAACAGTGCAAAGGATCAGCATGTACGACGCAGTGTTGAGTACAGCGTCCAGCCCCATGGTGAGGAGGGCAACAGTCAGGCCATACACGATGTTCACAGTGATGTTGCTGCAGGCCAGCCTGGCAATGCCCATGTGCTCGCAGTATGTATGTGGGATGAGCCGGTGGCCACAGTACAGCAACCGATTTAGAAGGAATCAATCAATCATATTTATTGAGCACTTACTGTGTGCAGAGCACTGTACTAAGCGCTTGGGAAGTACAAGTTGGCAACATATAGAGACGGTCCCTACCCAACAGTGGGCTCACATTCTAGAAGGGGGAGACAAGGAAGATGAATGGGGATGCGCCAACCATGCTACAGATGATTCCCATGATGCCAGTCTTCCCAAAGGTCTGGGGCATCAGGACTAAAGCATAATGCAGTGGGTGGCAGATGACTATGTAGCGGTCAGAGGCCATGGCCAGGAGGATGAAGGAATCCAGGGCAAAGACGATGTGGATGAAGACCATCAGGGTCGGGCAGCCACTGAAGGAGATGCTCCCATCCCCAAACCACAGGATCTGAAGCATCTTGGGCACCGTGGTGGAGCTGAGGGAGAGGTCAGTGGCAGAGAGCATAGAGAGGAAGATGTACATGGGCTTGTGGAGGCTGCGCTCAATGGTGATGATGACAATGAGGGCCGAGTTCCCAAGCAGGGCAGAAAAGTGCATGGAGCAGAATGGGATAGAGATCCAGATGTGCACAGCTTCTAGCCCAGGTATGCCTACCAGGAAGAACGTATCAGGAAGGGCATCACTGCTATTGGAAAGGGACATGATCCTCCTGAGAGGGCAGGTGGGACAGCAGGAACCTAGTGACACCTGCCTGGAGAAGTACACAAATTCCATCTTAATCAATTAGTGGTAGGTACTTCATGATCTCTTACTTTGTACACAACAGTGTACTGAGTACTTGGGGTAATATGATACAATAGAATGAGACATGATCCCTGCCCACAAGGGTCTTACAGACTAGAGGGAGCGACGGACATTAAAATAAATTGTAGATATATATGAACATAAATGCTCTTGGTATGGGGAGGGTAAAAATCAGAGGGCTTAAGGGATACAGACCCAAGTTCCATAGGTGACACATAAGGGAGGGAAAGGGAAGTAGCATGGGCTAGTGGAAACAGTATGGACATGGGAGTCAGAGGATGTGCATTCTAATCATGGCTCTGTGGCTTATCTGCTTTGTGAATTTGGGCAAGTCATTTAACTTCTCTGAGTTTTAGTTCCCTCATCTGCAAAATGGGGGTTTGATACTTGTTCTCCCTTCTTCTTAGACTGTGAGCCCCATTTGTACCTTCCCAGAGCTTAGTACAGTGCTTGGCTGATATTTAGCACTTAAATATTGTTATCATCATCATCATCATCATTATAACTTCCAGGCCAGAGAAAGGATGTAGGCAAGGGGTATGTGATGAGAAAGGCCCATATTAAGCACTTGATATCATCATCATCAACATTATAACTTCCAGGCCAAAGAAAGGATGAAAGCAGGGGGTACGTAATGAGAAAGATGAAATCTAGGCACAATCAGTAGGTCGGTGTTAGAGGACTGAAATGTTGGGGTTGAGTTGTGGTAAGGAATCATTAGGTGAGGTAGAAGGGGAAGAGATAATTGAGAGCCTTCAAGTTTATGGTAAGGTGTTTCTTTTTGAAATGGATGGGAAACCATTGGAGGCTTTATGACCTGAGCTTTTTTTTAGAAAAATGATCTGGCAGCAGAGTGAAGTATGGATTAGAGAAGGGAGAGACAGGCGGCAGGGAGATCAGTGAAGGGGGAGTTGCAGTAGTCAAGGCAGAATGTGATTAAAAAGCATTCATTCAATCATATTTATTGAGGGCTTACTGTGTGCAGAGCACTGTACTAAGCGCTTGGGAAAGTACACTACAACAATAAAGAGTGACAATCCCTGCCCACAACAAGCTCACAGTATAGAGAATGCTGGGCCTTGGATCTTACCAGCGCCCATTTTTTTTCTTTGTGGTTTCTGTTAAGTGTGTACTTTGTGTGAGGCACTATTCTAAGTACGAGGGTAGTTACAACGTAATCAGGTTGGACACAGTCCCCTGTCCAGCTGAAGGAGGGGTGAATGAAGAAGACTTCCCTGCTGGTGGCCTAAGCCCATTAGAACTAGAGCTAAAACCCAAATCTTCTGATTCCTGGAGTTATGTCCTGTCTTTATTATTATTATTATTATTAAGTAGGAGGGAGATTGGACATTGAATCAAGCAGCGTGGCTCAGTGGGAAAGAGCCCGGGCTTTGGAGTCAGAGGTCATAGGTTCGAATCCCGCTCCACCACGTGTCTGCTGTGTGACCTTGGGCAAGTCACTTAACTTCTCTGAGCCTCAGTTACCTCATCTGTAAAATGGGGATTAAGACTGTGAACCCCACATGGGACAACCTGATCACTTTGTATCCCCCCCAGCGCTTAGAACAGTGCTCTGCACATAGTAAGCGCTTAACAAATGCCAACATTATTATTATTATTGAATCCCCATTTTACAGATGAGATAACTGAGGCCCAAAGAAGTTAAGTGACTTGCCCAAGGTCACATAGGAGGCAACTGGCAACTTGTTCTGAAAACACTTAGATGTGGGCAACCTTCAGAACACCCAGCCTACCTCTGAACTCTTCTCTCCATTAAGGGCTTCTTTTCTTTTTTTTTTTCCTAAAAAAATGGTATTTGTTAAGTGCTTATTATGAGTCAAATGAGTCTATGGTTGTAAATTCTGGGGAAGGCCGGAGTTAATTAGGTTGGACATAGCCTGTTCTGCATGGGCCTCACAGTGAAAGTAGGAGGGAGACAGATATCCCCATTTTATAGTTGAGGAAACTGAGGCACAGAGAAGATAAGTGACTTGCCCAAGGTCAAAAGCAAGCAATTGGCAGAGCCAGGATTAGAGTCCAGGTCCTCTGACTCCCAGACCTGTGCTCTCTCCACTAGGCTATGCTGAATTCTCAATCAAATTTATAAATGCATCCATCTTCTGGAAAGCTGGGGCAAGACATTACAATCCCAAGGTTTCAGCTGATGGTGGAGGAGACAAAAATTAAGGGCCGGAGAAGTATGAGCACAAGCACTGGAGATGGCTGATGGGTTTGTACAACTTACAGGGCTGGGATCTAATTTGAGGTTGAATTCTTGAAAGAGGTTGGCTTTTAGGAGGGTTTTGACTGGGGGCTAGGTCTGTCGGATGTGGGCAGGGGTGGCGTGTACCAGGCCAGAGGACAGAGTGGGTGAGGGAGTAGTGTCAGGAGAAGCAAGAACAAGGTACAGTTAGAAGATGAACTTGAGAAGAGGGATCTGGGAACAATTTGAGAGGGGAGCAATGATGTTAGGTCGAGATAGTGGATGGAGAGAGCCTTGAGGCCAATTTGGAAAGATTATGCTTGATGCAGAAGGAAATGAGAAGCCATTTCCACTTCTCTCCACTGAGGAGAATATGAGGCCAGGTGTGAACAGTTTCTTCAAAGCAGCTCCTGCTCTGATCCCTTTTTCAGCTCTGGGGACCTGAGACTGGGACTGAAAGCTCAAGGACCCGGAATCCTTGGTCTCTGATCTCTTGGGCCAAGCCCTTCCTGTGGTGCTAGAAGCAACAGTCATTAACTGGCCAATTGAAGACTCCCCCTTGGCCCCCCAGGGAGACTCTGAGTTTATAAGAAGTGAGGCAGCTGCTGCCAGGCCCTGCTGGACAGAATGGAAGCTATTGGAGATCTTTGGGCAGTAGGGGGCTTCGTCTTTCCCTGGGAGAGTTGTGAAATCGGGTGAAACCTTCTCCTTTTGGCTTCCCCAGCCAGCTTTCCCACAGGCTCCTTGCCTCCTGGTAAGTTCCGGGACTAAGAGGAGAGGCTGCAGTATCCTTCTCTTCCCTGTCTTCCAGGATCTAATCCAGTCACAGACATGTAATTTTATTTATTTATATTAATGTATGTCTCCCATTATAGATTGTGAACTCATCACGAGCAGGGAATGTGTCTGTTGTATCGTACTCTCCAAAGCATTTAGTACAGTGCTCTGCACACAGTATGAGCTCAGTAAATATAATTGACTTACAGACTGACTGATTAAGAGGCTGACACTGAAGCAGGAGGTGTTTGGGGTAGACAGCATCAATCATTCAATCAAACAATGGTATTATTGAGCATTTACTCTGTGTAGAGCACTCTTCTAAGCATGACCCTGGAGAAAGCAACATAGACTAGGGGAAAGAGAGAGGGGTCCTGGGAACCAGAGGACCTGGGATCTATTCCTGACTCTGCCACTTTCCGGCTGTGTATCACTTTTGGTCAAGTCACTTCTCCATTCCTTGGCTTCCTTATCTGTAAATTAGTGGTTAATGGTATTCAATCAAAGTACTTGTTAAATATCTATTCTCTCTCCTGCTTAGACTTTGAGCCCCATGTGCTGCAGGGACTGTATTTCCCTGCTTACCATGACACATTTTTTTTATAATGGTCTTCGTTAACCACTTACTATGTGTCAAGCACTGTTCCAAGTGCTAGGATATAAAATAATAATAATAATAATAATAATAATAATAATAATAATAATAATAATAATAATGGTATTTGTTAAGTGCTTACTATGTGCAAAGCACTGTTCTAAGCTCTGGGGGGATACAAGGTGATCAGGTTGTCCCACGTGGGGCTCACAGTGTTAATCCCCATTTTGCAGATGAGGGAACAGGCACAGAGAAGTTAAGTGACTTGCCCAAAGTCACATATCTGACAATTGGTGGAGTCGGAATTCGAACCCGTGACCTCTGACTCCAAAGCCCGTGCTCTTTCCACTGAGCCACGTTACTTTTCTAAGGTAATTATATCAGACATAACCCCTGTCCGATCTGGGACTCACAGTCTAAATATTAGGGAGAATAGGTATTTCATCCCCATTTTACAGTTCTGGAAGCTGAAGCACAGCTAATTTAAGTCACCCAACAGGCAAGTAGTGGAACTGGGATTAGAATCCAGGTCGTTTAATTTACAGACCTCGGCTCTTTCCACTAGGCCAAGCTACTTCCCTCTTGCTTGGTGCTTAGTACAATGCTTGGTTTATGGTGTTTAAAAGGTATCATTATTATTGTTATTATTGGAAAGAATGTAGTAGTGTGGGACAGGAGGGAGTCAAGGGATCTGGGTTGTAGTCCTAGCTCTGTTTCCTCATCTGTAAAATGCTGATAAGATACCCACTCTCTCTGCTTCTTAGAGCGTGATCCTGTGAGGGACATGCCTGAGTCTGCTTGATTATCTTGTATCTACCCCAGAATTTAGCACCGTGCTTTCCACAGTGCCTAATAAATACCATAATTATAGAACTGAGGAGTGGAGTCCGTCCTCTCCTGGTTCTCCTCTTATCTCTCCGGCCGTTCTTTCTCAGTCTCTTTTGCAGGCTCCTCCTCCCCCTCCCATCCTCTTACTGTGGGATTTCCCCAAGGTTCAGTGCTTGGTCCCCTTCTGTTCTCAATATACACTCACTCCCTTGGTGACCTCATTCGCTCCCACGGCTTCAACTATCATCTCTACGCTGATGACACCCAGATCTACATCTCTGCCCCTGCTCTCTCCCCCTCCCTCCAGGCTCGCATCTCCTCCTGCCTTCAGGACATCTCCATCTGGATGTCCGCCCGCCACCTAAAGCTCAACATATCGAAGACTGAGCTCCTTGTCTTCCCTCCCAAACCTTGTCCTCTCCCTGACTTTCCCATCTCTGTTGACGGCACTACCATCCTTCCTGTCTCACAAGCCCGCAACCTTGGTGTCATCCTCGACTCCGCTCTCTCATTCACCCCTCACATCCAAGCCGTGACCAAAATCTGCCGGTCTCAGCTCCGCAACAGTGCCAAGATCCGCCCTTTCCTCTCCATCCAAACCGCTACCCTGCTAATTCAAGCTCTCATCCTATCCCGTCTGGACTACTGCACTAGCCTTCTCTCTGATCTCCCATCCTCATGTCTCTCTCCACTTCAATCCATACTTCATGCTGCTGCCCGGATTATCTTTGTCCAGAAACGCTCTGGACATATTACTCCCCTCCTCAAAAACCTCCAATGGCTACCGATCAATCTGCGCATCAGGCAGAAACTCCTCACCCTGGGCTTCAAGGCTCTCCATCACCTCGCCCCCTCCTACCTCACCTCCCTTCTCTCCTTCTACTGCCCAGCCCGCACCCTCCGCTCCTCCACCACTAATCTCCTCACTGTACCTCGCTCTCGCCTGTCCCGCCATCAACCCCCGGCCCACGTCATCCCCCGGGCCTGGAATGCCCTCCCTCTGCCCATCCGCCAAGCTAGCTCTCTTCCTCCCTTCAAGGCCCTGCTGAGAGCTCACCTCCTCCAGGAGACCTTCCCAGACTGAGCCCCTTCTTTCCTCTCCCCCTCGTCCCCCTCTCCATCCCCCCATCTTACCTCCTTCCCTTCCCCACAGCCCCTGTATATATGTATATATGGTTGTACATATTTATTACTCTATTTATTTATTTATTTATTTATTTATTTATTTTACTTGTACATTTCTATCCTACTTATTTTATTTTGTTGGTATGTTTGGTTCTGTTCTCTGTCTCCCCCTTTTAGACTGTGAGCCCACTGTTGGGCAGGGACTGTCTCTATGTGATGCCAATTTGTACTTCCCAAGCGCTTAGTACAGTGCTCTGCACATAGTAAGCGCTCAATAAATACGATTGATTGATTGATTGATTGATTGGAGTGTGGCCCCTCATATCAGGTGACTGAGAGAGATGTGGTAGAGGTGGCAATCTTCTTCCCTAATAATAATCACTTTGGTGTTTGTTAAGTAGTTATTATGTGCCAAGCACTGTTCTGAGCACTGGGGTAGAGATAAGGTAATCAAGGTGAACACAGTCCCTGTCCTACATTGGGCTCCCAGTTTTCATCCTCATTTTACAATTGAGGTAATTGAGGCCAGGGAAGTTAAGTGACTTCTCTCAGCAGGTCACTCAGTAGATGATTGGCAGAGCCAGGATTGGAACCCACGTCCTCTGACTTCTAAGTCCATGCCCTTGCCACTAGGACTTGTTGCTTGGGATCTTTAAGAAAGGATCTGAGATGAAATTGTATTCATTCATTCATTCATTCATTCAGTCATATTTATTGAGCGCTTACTGTGTGCAGAGCACTGTACTAAGTGCTTGGGAAGTACAAGTTGGCAACATATAGAGACGGTTCCTACCCAACAGCGGGCTCACAGTCTAGAAGGGGGAGACAGGCAACAAAACAAAACATATTAACAAAATAAAATAAATAGAATAGTAAATATGTACAAGTAAAATAAATAGAGTAATATATGTACAAACATATATACAGGTGCTGTGGGGAGGGGAAGGAGGCAGGGTGGGGGGATGGGGAGGGGTAGGAGAGGGAGAGGAAGGAGAGGAAGAGGAAGGAGGGGGCTCATTCTGGGAAGGCCTGATGAGGTTTGATTTGCACTAAGCACTGGGCTTGATACAATATATGCAGATCTCACATGGGGCTTAAAGTCTAAGAGGGAGGGAAAACAGGTAGTAAAACCCATGGCAATTTTTAAGCACTTTGTACCCTGGCCTGTACCAAGGTCTGGGGTGTACCAAGCAAATCCAGTTGGACACAGTCCCCTGTTCCACATGGGTCTCACAATCTTAATCCTCATTTTATGGATGAGGCAACTGAGGCCCAGAGAAGTTAAGTGACTTGCCTAATGTCACCCAGCAGACAAAGGGCTCAATGCCAATTTTGTCTACTTGTTCTGTTTTTTTAAAATGATACTTGTCAAATGTTTACTATATGCTAAGCACAGCACTAAGTGCTGGGGTAGATACAAATTAATCTGGTTGGTCACTGTCCATGTCCCACATGGGGCTCACCGTCTTAATCCCCATTTGCAGCTGAGATAACTGAGGCACAGAGAAGTTAACTGACTTCCCCAACATCCCACAGTAAACAAGTGACTGCCCACAACACTGTCCAGTATTGTTGCTTCCCTGGATAAAGGAATCAGCTAAGGTATCAGAGAAAGTTCATAAATTTGGACACAGTCCTTGTCCCATGGGGGCTCTCATTTTTAATCCCCATTTTACTGATGAGGTAACTGAGACACAGAAAAGTTAAGTGATTTGCCCAGGGTCATACAGTAGACAGGTGGCAGAGCCAGGATTGGAATCCAGGTCCTTCTGACTCCCAGGCCCATGCTTTGTCCACTAAGCCATTGTATTTCTTAAGTGCTTAGACTGTAACTCATTATGGGCAGGGAATGTTTCTGCCAAGTCTGTTGTATCACATTCTACCAACCACTTAGAATAGTGTTCTGCACATTGTAAGTCCTCGATAATTACCAGTGATTGACTGATTGATTGACATGCCAGACACTAGTCTTAAGTGGTGGGGTAGATACAAGATAATTGGTTTGAACACAGTCCATGTCCAACATGGGACTTCCAGTCTTAATCTCCATTTTACAGATGAGGTTACTGAGTCCCAGAGAAGTGAAGTAACTTGTCCAAGGCAACACAGCAGACAAGTGGTGGTATCAGGATTAAGACTGGCCTCCAGGACCGTGGTCTTTTATAACATACAATATAAATGCTTAGTACAGTACTCTGCACACAGTATACTTTCAATAAATATGATATATTGATTGATATTGGGCCACACTTTATGTCGTTTTGGACTATCCATTCCACCCAATAGGATGCCACCATCCTGCCTGAGCCATGAAAAGCTCCAACATCTCCCTGGCCAGTTCCTCCACATTCATCCTGGTAGGTATTCCCGGTCTGGAAGCTGCCCGTGCCTGGATGTCCATCCCCTTCTGCCTGATATACCTGACTATCCTGGTTGGGAATAGCACCATCTTGTATGTGATACTGAAGGACCCGGTCCTCCACCAGCCAATGAGCCAGTTCCTGGCCATGCTGGCTTTCACGGAGCTGGGTGTGTCCCTGTCCACCATGCCCACCGTCCTTGGCATCTTCCTTGTGGGTATCATGGAGATCAACTCTAATGCCTGCCTGGTCCAGATGTACTTCATCCATTCCTTTTCGATCCTGGAGTCGGGTGTGCTCCTGGCTATGGCCTTTGATCGCTTCGTGGCCATCTACAGCCCACTGATGTATTCAGTCATCCTCACCCGCAGACGTATCAGGGCCATGGGTGTCGGGCTCATCCTCAAGAGCACAGTGCTGATGGTGCCCCTGGCTGTCCTCCTGAAACGCCTGCCCTTTTGCCAGCAGGAAAACCTGCTCTCCCACTCCTACTGCCTCCACTCTGACCTCATCCGCCTTCCGTGTGCTGACACCACCCTCAACAACATCTCCGGCCTCTTCATCGTCCTCTCCACCTTCGGGCTCGACTCTGTGCTCATTGTCCTCTCCTACGCCCTGATTCTCAAGACCATGCTGGGTATCGTGTCAGGGGTAGGGTGGCTCAAGGCCCTCAACACCTGCGTCTCCCATGTGTGCGCTGTTCTGGTCTACTATGTGCCCATGATTGGGCTGGCCATGTTGCACCGCTTCGGGCAGCACCTGTCTCCTCTGCTCCAGGTCATGATGGCCAATGCCTATCTCTTCATCCCGGCCCTGGTCAACCCAATCGTCTACAGCCTGAAGACCAAGGAAATCCGCAAGGGGATTTTCAGGAATCTGATTCAGAAGAGGAGCATACCCTAGCTGTGGAACAGTGGGTAGTGGGAACGGGGAGGTGGAGAGGCAAGAGAACTAATCAGGGAATCTTAGAGGTGAAGGACAGACATTTTTCCCAGAATAAAGCCCTTCTCTCCCTTCTTCACCAAACCATTTTCGATCCCTCTTCACTAAAACTTTTAACTCCTCTAACTTGCCCACATCCTCCCTCTGTCCCGGAACTCCCTCCCTCTTCATATCTGACTGACCACCACTCTCCTCACCTACAAAGCCTTATTAAAATCACATATCCCCCAAGAGTTCTTCTCTAAGCCCCCATTTCCCCTACTTCCATTCCCTTCTGTGTCACCTATTTACTTGGATCTGTACCCTTTTATAGCTATGGTATGTATTAAGTGCTTACTATGTGCCAAACACTGCACTAAGTGCTGGGGTAAATACAAAACAATCAAGTTCCACATTGGGCTCCTAGTCTAAGTAGGAGGGAGAACAGGTATTGAATCCCCATTTTGTAAATGAGGGAACTGAGGCAAAGAAAAGTGGAGTGACTTGCCCAAGATTACACAGCAAGTGGTTGGCAAAACTGCCATCAGAACTCAGGTCCTCTGTCTCCCAGGTCTGCGTTCTATCCACTAGACCACACTGTTTCTCAAGCACTTGATAATCATCCCACTCTGAACCCCACAACACTTGTGTCCATATCTGTAATTTCTTGTAATGTCTGTCTCCCCCTCTAGACTGCAAACTCTTTGTGGACAGAGAACAAGTCTGGCAACTCAATTGTTTTGTAGAGAAGCAGCATGGCCCAGTTGAAGGAGCACAGGAATGGGAGCCAGAGGTCATGGGTTCTAATTCCAGCTATGCCACTTGTCAGCTAGGTAACTTTGGGTAAGTCACTTAATTTCTCTGTGCCTCAGTTACCTCATCTGTAAAATGGGGATTAAGACTGTGAGCCCCACCTGGGACAACCTGATAACCTTGTATCTCCCCCAGTGCTTAGAACAATGCTTCACACATAGTAAGCGCTTAACAAATGCCGTTATTATTACTATTACTCTCCTCAGTGATTTTGTGTAGTCTGCACAAAATAAGTGCTCAATAAATACCAATGATTGATTGGTTGATTGTTCTGGAAATTCCTCTTTGATAAGTCTAGCCCAATGCTAGCCACACCGATCATTATTTCTGTCCCTGTAGTTCTGTATTTGTAACTCTAAATTAATGTGAATTATCACTATCATCCTTCCTTATTGCCAAGTATTAGTTGAGGGCCTTCTTTGTGCAAAGATGGTCCCCTGACCCCAAGGAGCTCATAATTGATTAGTCAGTGGTATTGATTGAGCTCTTGCTGTGAACAGAGCATTGTGCTAAGAACTTAAGCACTCTACTAATCTAGGGAATTGGGGGAGAGACAAACTCAGAAAACAAATATAAATACCAAAACTAACACCAAATCTTCCCATTTCCCACTCTAATTCAGAAACAGCCAAGTCCTGAAAATTCTAGCTATTTGCCAAGGCTCCTGGGGAGGGAAGGGGCTTGGGTTCCTCTCCTTTCTTGGGGCATCTTGATTATTATTATTTGTAATGATATTTGTTAAGCACTTATTATATGCCAGTCATGATGCTAAATGCTGAGGTAGATAAAAAGAGTTAATTGGGTTGGATACAGTCCACGTCCCACACGGGGCTTATGTCAATCCCCATTTTATAGGTGAGGTAACTAAAGCACAGAGTGAAGTTAATAGATTTGCCCAAGGTCACACAACAGACAAGTGGCAGAGTGAGGTTTAGAACCTGGGTCGTCCTGAATCCCAGGCCCACGCTCTATCCACTAGGGCACACTGCTTCTCTGAGGAGTAGGGGGTGTGGAGAGAGGAAAAGCCAGGACAAGAGTTCCTGAGTGGCCTGACCTTCATGAAAGGGAAGTGAGGACTTTCTGCTAGTTTTGTTCTTCTGGATGTTTTGTGACCTCTCTTTGTTACTTAAGGTTGATGTGGACAGGCCCGACTACGGGTTGCCTTGGTCTGAATTTCCTCCTTTGAGGACAAAGGTGTGTCCTCTTCCTCCACCACAGTGTTGCATCTATTAAGTTACTAGAGGGCTTACTATGTGCAAAGCATTTTACTACATGCTGAGGTAAATGCAAGTTTATCAAATCAGATCCAGCCTCTACCCCATGAGGGGCTCACAGTATAAGTATGAAGGATAACAGGCATTTCCCCATTTTACAGATGAGTAAACTAAGGGACAGAGAAGTTGTGACTTGCTTGTGAAATCCCCCAGCAGCAAGTGGTGGAGCAGGGATTAGAATCCAGGTTTTCTGACTCCCAGACCCTTGCTCTTTTCACTCCATGTGTGAGCAGGTCCATGTGATCTCCTCACCCATCTGACTGTCAGCCCCTTGGCATTGCTATGTTCATTCAATCATTTATTGAGCGCTTACTGTGTGCAGAGCACTGTACTCAGCCCTTGGGAGGGTGCAATGTAACAATAAACAGACACATTCCCTTCCATGTGTCTAGCATGAGGCTCATTGCTCTAAACTGTAAGTTCAGTAAGCATTCAGTAAGTGTTCAATAAACACCACTGATTGATTGATCGATTGATTGATTATTCAGACAGACAGACTGATCATGGATTGACAGTAATTAGCGTCTTTGCTTCCCGCCTGCCCACCTGAAATTTATTTTAATTCCTGTCTCTGTCTCTCTCCCCCTTGATACCCACCACCCTGACCTTGCTAGATTGTAAAACCCCTGAGGGTGGGGATCTTGTCTATTTACTCTATTGTACTTTCCCCAGCACTTAATGCGGCACATAGTAAACACTCAATAAATACCACAGATTGATGTAGAGAGATGGAGTTCTAGGCAGGAGGGAACTCCAGGCAGGAGGGAGGGTACCAACGAGGGAATCATTGGAGCTCATTTTGTCCTCACCTTTGATTTGGTTTTCTATTGCCCTCACAAGGATTCCTTCCCTCCCATCCCAACCCTCTTGGCTGCCACCCCAACATACCCCAAGTTGAGCTCAGCAAACAGGGTTGGGGAGGAGAGGACTGTCCAGACTTCCCCTGGCTTGGCCCACTGTAAACTGAGCTCTGGAATGGTTCCATGTAGGTCCCGGGGTGACCTGGCAGAAATTGAAAAGTGCCTTCTCACAATGCTCCTTTATGGGAGAGGATGCTCCCTAACTGCCTTCGAGCATTCCATGGGTTGGAATAAAACTGGCCACTCAGGGGCCTGCATTTCAGGAAGAGGTAGATAAGCTCTGCTTGCTTCCCTCTGCCACCGTCCAGAGGAAATGGAGGCCAGAGACCAGTGCCTCTCTCATTCTTGGGTATTCCTTATGCCTAACCTCAAAGCATCCTGGCCCCATGGTGGGATAGAGGCCTCTGCACCAGTGTTTTCCAGGAGCTGGCAGTGCAGAGCCCATGGCACCTAGGTTGTGCATGGCTCAAGGGACATGAGGTAACTAACATGTGCTAACCTTCTCATTGAGCTTCCATCTCTCCTGTCTTGATGCCAACCCCTGGCCCACAACCTGCCTCTGGCCTGGAACACCTTCCCTCCTCTAAAATGACAGACAACCACTCTCCCCCAATTCAAAGCCTTATTGAAGGTATGTCTCCTCCAAGATGCCTTCCCAGACTAAGCCCCACTTTTCCTCATCTCCCACTCCCTTCTTCATCACCCTGACTTGCTCTCTTTGCTCTTTCCCGCTCCCAGCCCTAGAGCACTTATGTGCATATCTCTAATTTTATTTATCTCTTTGCTCTCCCCCAACTCCCAGCCCCAAAGCACTTATGTACATATCTGGAATTTTATTTACTTGTACTGATGTCTGTCTCTCCCACTCTAGACTGAGCTCCTCGTGGGCAAGGAATGTCACTGTTTATTGTCACATTTTACTTTCCCAAGCACTTAGAACAGTGCTCTACACACAGTAAGCACTCAATAAACACGATTGAATGAATGAATGAGTGGATGAATGAATGAATGAACTAAGGGATTCTTTGGGGTGGAATTGAATTCAAAGGAACTAGGCTTGAGCTCTGTTCTACTTCCCCTGGAAGCAGAGCTAACCTGGTTTATCATCATCATCATCATCAATCGTATCCCTTCTGCTCCCCCCAGTTCTCTGTCCCTGGTCCCCATTTCCCAGTTCCATATCCTCTGCTCCATAATAATAATAAATAATGACTATGGTATTTATTAAGCACTTACTATGTGCCAAGCACTGTTGTAAACACTGGGGTGGACACAAGGTAATCAGGTTGGACACAGTCCCTGTCCCACATGGGGTTCACAGTCTCAGTTCCCATTTTACAGATGAGATAACTGAGACTCATAGACGTGAAGTGACTTCCCCAAGGTCACCCGGCAGACAAGTGGCAGAACTGGGATTAGAACCCACGACCTCTGACTTCCAAGCCCAAGCTCTTGGCACTAGGGTAGGCTGACCTGGCTTCCTGCCCACCATCCCCTGTCTTTTGCCCCTGGTCCCATGCTTTGCACACTTGGCTTACTTCTGGAACTGATCAACTCTTCAAGACCGTGAGCTCTCTGTGGGCAGGGAACGTGTCTACCAACTCTGTTGTGTTGTACTCTCCCAAACACTTAGTACAGTGTTCTGCACATAGTAAGCACTCAATAAATACCATACATTGATGGATTGATCCTGATCTCCTGAAAGGAATGAAGCTGTGAGAGGGATGGAGAAGAGAAGGGTGATAGGGAGGGCCTCCTTATGGTGTGTGCGTGTGGAGGGGAAGGTAGAAGGAGGAAATTGGAGAACTCCAATTCACTGGTTCTCACCTAGACACTATGTAGTTTGGGTTTAAGGGGCCAATCCCATTCCGAACCTGCCCTCCTGTGGTCACAAAAGGAATTGCAGCTCTGTAATTCTCTGCTCACCCGCCCCCCCAACCCGGGGTATTATAAGGCTGGCTGCAGTTCTAGAATTCCTCTTCCTTTCCGTTCCCTCCCCTCTCTCTCACTTGTCCCTATCCAGCCTAGAGTAATCACTCATCCTATCCCTCCTAGATTACTCCTAGGGTGAGAAACTCCTCACCCTCGGCTTCAAGGCTCTCCATCACCTCGCCCCCTCTTACCTCACCTCCCTTCTTTCCTTCTACAGCCCAGCCCGCGCCCTCCGCTCCTCTGCCACTAATCTCCTCACCGTGCCTCGTTCTCGCCTGTTCCGCCGTCGACCCCCGGCCCACATCATCCCCCTGGCCTGGAATGCCCTCCCTCCCAACATCCGCCAAGCTAACTCTCTTCCTCCCATCAAAGCCCTACTAAGAGCTCACCTCCTCCAGGAGGCCTTCCCAGACTGAGTCCCCTCCTTCCTCTCTCTCTCCTCCCCCTCTCCACCTCCTCATCTTACCTCCTTCCCTTCCCCACAGCACCTGTATATATGTATATATGTTTGTACGTATTTATTGCTCTATTTATTTATTTATTTTACTTGTACATATCTATTCTATTTATTTTATTTTGTTAATATGTTTTGTTTTGTTCCCTGTCTCCCCCTTCTAGACTGTGAGCCCACTGTTGGGTAGGGACCGTCTCTATATGTTGACTACTTGTACTTCCCAAGCATTTAGTACAGTGCTCTGCACACAGTAAGCGCTCAATAAATACGATTGATTGATTACTGCATCAGCCTCCTGGCTGACCTCCCAACCTCCTGTCCCTCCCCACAGTGCTTCACACATAGTAAGCACTTAACAAATACCACCATTATTATTATTATTACTTTCATTCATTCATTTATTCATTCATTCAACCGTATTTATTGAGTGTTTCCTGTGTGTGGAGCACTGTACTAAGCAGTTGGAAAGTACAATTCAGCAATAAAGAGACACAATCCCTGCCCGCCCTCCTCTGCCTGGATCATCTTTTGACAAAAACAGTCAGCATATGTCACCCCCCTCCTCTAAAATCTCCAGTGGTTGCCTATACACCTCCATATCGAACAAAAACTCATCACCATTGACTTTAAAGCACTCCATCACCTTGCCCTCTTCTACATCATCTCATTTTTCTCCTTCTACAACCCTGGGGATCAAGATTGTTAGCCCTACATGGGACAGGGACAGTATTCAACCCAATTTGCTTGCATCCACCCCAGCAAGTAGTACAATGCCTGACACATAGTAAGCACATAACAAATACCATTATTATTATTATCAACCCAGCCCACATATTTCACTCCTCTAGTGCTAATCTTCTCACCATGCCTTGAGCTCACCTGTCTCGCTGCTGACCCCTGGCCCACATCCTGCCTCTGTCCTGGAACATCCTCTCTCCTCAAATCTGATAGACAGTTACTCTCCCCCACTTCAAAGAGGCCTTCTCAGACTAAGCCCAACTTTTCCTCATCTCCCACTCCCTCTGCGTCACCCTGACTTGCTCCCTTTGCTGTCCCCCAACCCAAACAGTCTCACAGCACCTATGTATATATCTGTAATTTTATTGATTTTTATTGATGTCTGTCTCCCCCCCTCTAGACTGTAAGCTTGTTGTGGGCAGGGAATGTCACTATTTATTGTTAATATACTTTCCCAAGCACTTAGTTCAGTGCTGTGCACATAGTAAGTGCTTAATAAATATGATTGAATGAATGGATTGAACACTCAGGGTGAAGTGGTGACAGTTAGGGATGTTCAGTGACCACGATGATGAATTCCCTGGTTAGATCAGTCAATCAACAGAATTTATTTAGCTTTTTTACTGTGTGCATAACACTGGACTAAACATTTATGAGAGTAAAAACTGCGGAATTGGTAGACACGATCCCTGTACACAAAGAGCTTTCAGTCTAAAGGAGGAGACAAACATTAAATGAATTACAAATAGGAAAAGTTGCAGAATGAAAAGTTCTGTCCATAAATGCTATGGTAATGAAGTTGGGTTAAATATCATACTAAGAACAAAGTGCATAGGGGATGCAGATGGGGAGGGCTGGTAGGGGCAATGAGGACTTAGTCAGGGAAGACCTCTTGGACGTGTGAATTTTTAAAAAGCTGTAAAGAAGGAAAGATTGATGGTCAGTGGGATATAAAGAGAGAGGAAGTTCCAGGACAGAGGGAGGACCCTGATGAGGGATCAGCGGTGAGATAGATGAGATGGACGTATAGAGAGTAAATTGCCTTAGAAGAGTGAAGTGCATGGAATGGCTTGTAGTAGGAAATCAGCAGAGTGAAGTAGGAGGGGAAGAGCTGATTGAGTGCTTACCTAATGTGTAACCTTGGGCAAGTCACTTAACTTCTCTGTGCCTCAGTTATGTCATCTGTAAAATGAGGATTAAATCCTAAACTTTCCTACTTAGACTGTGAGCCCCATGTAGGGCAGGGACTTTGTTCAACTTAATGATCATGAACCTACCCCAGAACTTAATACAAAGTAAATGGTTAAAAAGTACCATTAAAAAGTGTTTGGATCAGTGTACTAGCAGTTTATAGCCTGTGAGCTTCTTGGGAGCAGGAATCACTAATTCTATTGAATTATACTTTCCTAAGCGATTATTACAGTATTCTGCCCACAGTAAGTGCTCTATAATTACCATTCTTTGATTGATGGACAGGAAATGATTTGGTGACAGGCTGAATATTTGGTTAAATGAGACAGACGAGTCAAGGATAATGCCAAGATTATGAGTTTCTGACATAGGGAGGATGGAGGCGTTGTCTAGAGTGATCGGAAAGTCAGGAGGATAGATTTTTGATGGGAAAATGAGAAAGTTTGTTTTGTACATGTTAAGTTTAAGCTGTTGGCAAGACATCCAGGTAGAGATGTCCTGAAGGCAGTAAGAAATTTGAGACCACAGAGAGGGAGAGAGTTCAGGGCTGGTGATGTAGACTAGGGAATCATCTATGTAAAGATAGTACTTGGAAGCATGGCAGTGAATGAGTTCTCCAAGGGAGTGGGTGTAGATGGAGAATAGAGGGGATCCAGAACTGAGCCTTGAGGGACTCCCACAGACAGTGGGTGAGAGGCAGAGGAGGAGCCTGTGAAAGAGAATGAGAATGAGTAGCAAGAGAGATAGAAGGAGCACAAAAAGACGACAGTGACAGTGAACCCGAGGTTTGATAATGTTGTGAGAAGGGGGTGTTTCACAGTGTCAAAGGCAGCTGAGAAGTCGAGGAGGAATAGGATGGAGTAGAAGCCATTGGATTTGGCAAGAAGGTGGTCGTTGGTGATCTTAGAGAGGGCCTTGTGCATTAGAGATCAAGTCCTTAGCTGGGCTGGATATGCCGGTCTGGGGTTGCTCAAAGTGTGATGACTTCAATGGATGATGGAGTATCATTGTATCATTGCTGAGTGACCTAGTCCCAGGAGGTCACCCTCGGTGGGGTGGATGCCCATTCTGACTCATTCACTTTCTCCCCGATCCTTCTTCCCGCTCCTCCTCAAAGCTGTTCTTTTTTTCTGACTTCTGCGCGTGCTCAGTTTTTTCCTAGGGAAGAGGCCCAGAGTGATACCTCTGCTTTATGCCTTCCAAAGAGATAAATGTTTCTCATTTCCTGCATTGTCAGAGACAGTAGATTCAGTAACGTTTCTGCCAACTCCTGTATTTTACTCTACCAATCAATCAATCAATCAATCAATCATATTTATCGAGTGCTTACTATGTGCAGAGCACTGTACTAAGCGCTTGGGAAGTACAAATTGGCAACATATAGAGACAGTCCCTACCCAACATTGGGCTCACAGTCTAAAAGGGGGAGACAGAGGACAAAACCAAACATACTAACAAAATAAAATAAATAGAATAGATGTGTACAAGTAAAATAAATAAATAAATAGAGTAATAAATATGTACAAACATATATACATATTATACAGGTGCTGTGGGGAAGGGAAGGAGGTAAGATGGGGGGGATGGAGAGGGGGGCGAGGGGGAGAGGAAGGAAGGGGCTCAGTCTGGGAAGGCCTCCTGGAGGAGGTGAGCTCTCAGCAGGGCCTTGAAGGGAGGAAGAGAGCTAGCTTGGCGGATGGGCAGAGGGAGGCCATTCCAGGCCCGGGGGATGACGTGGGCCGGGGGTCGATGGTGGGACAGGCGAGAACGAGGTACGGTGAGGAGATTAGCGGTGGACGAACGGAGGGTGCGGGCTGGGCTGGAGAAGGAGAGAAGGGAGGTGAGGTAGGAGGGGGTGAGGTGATGGAGAGCCTTGAAGCCGAGGGTGAGGAATTTCTGCCTGATGCGCAGATTGATTGGTAGCCACTGGAGAGTTTTGAGGAGGTGAGTAATATGCCTAGAGCGTTTCTGGACAAAGATAATCCAGGCAGCAGCATGAAGTATGGATTGAAGTGGAGAGAGACACGAGGATGGGAGATCAGAGAGAAGGCTGATGCAGTAGTCCAGACGGGATAGGATGAGAGCTTGAACGAGCAGGGTAGCAGTATGGATGGAGAGGAAAGGGCGGATCTTGGCAATGTTGCGGAGCTGAGACAGGCAGGTTTTGGTCACGGCTTGGATGTGAGGGGTGAATGAGAGGGCGGAGTCGAGGATGACACCAAGGTTGCGGGCTTGTGAGACGGGAAGGATGGTAGTGCCGTCAACAGAGATGGGAAAGTTAGGGAGAGGGCAAGGTTTGGGAGAGAAGACAAGGAGTTCAGTCTTCGACATGTTGAGCTTTAGGTGGCGGGCAGACATCTAGATGGAGATGTCCTGAAGGCAGGAGGAGATGCGAGCCTGGAGGGAGGGGGAGAGAGCAGGGGCAGAGATGTAGATCTGGGTGTCATCAGCGTAGAGATGATAGTTGAAGCCGTGGGAGCGAATGAGGTCACCAAGGGAGTGCGTGTAGATTGAGAACAGAAGGGGACCAAGTACTGAACCTTGGGGAACCCCCACAGTAAGAGGATGGGAGGGGGAGGAGGAGCCTGCAAAAGAGACTGAGAAAAAGCGATCGGAGAGATAAGAGGAGAACCAGGAGAGGACGGAGTCTGTGAAGCCAAGGTCAGATAGCGTGTTGAGGAGAAGGGGGTGGTCCGCAGTGTTGAAGGCAGCTGAGAGGTTGAGGAGGATTAGGACAGAGTACCAAGAATTTAGTACAGTGGTCTTCACACAGCAAGGGCTCAAAACATACCATTGATTAACAAATATAGCAACAATAGTAATTATGATGCTAATAATAACCTGCTTCACCAAATAAGACTCCTCATCTTAATGTCTGTGTTTCATATTAAAGTTTGTCTTCCCTTCTAGACTGTAAACTCATTGTGGGCAGGGAGTGTGTCTGCTAATTCTGTTGTATTATGCTCTCCCTAGCACTTAGTATAATGCTCTGGCCATAGTAAGTGCTTAATAAATATGATTGATGGACTGATTCCCTCTCCTCATAATATGGTACTTGTTAAGCACTTACCATGTGCCAAGCAATGTTCTAAGCACTGGGGTAGATACGAGTTAATCAGTCTATACGCAGTCCCTGTCCAACATGGGGCTCACACTCATACTCCTCATTTTACAGATGAGGCAATTGTGGCACAGAGAAGTCAACTGACTTGCCCAAGGTCACACAGCAGACATGTGGTGGTCAGGATTAGAACTGAGGTCCTTCTGACTCCCAGGCCCGTGCCATATCCACTAAGGCACACTGCTTCCTAGTGCCTGCTTTTGGACAGCAGCCAGCTGGGGAAGGAGATGAAGCAGTGCCTGGGTGTGCCAGACTCAGCTCAGATATCTGGCTGAGGCCTGGGCACTGGGTAGGGTGTAAGGGGCATAGGCCAGTGACTTGAATGTTTCACACTGACAGGAGAAAGCAGCAAAGCGCTCACAGTGCCCTCTCTCCTGCTTTCCTGATGAGAGAAGGGGTTCACCCAACTCATCCTGATTTCAGCTGAACAATAACTGGCATCTATTGAGCACCTACTGAGGACAAAATATTGTACTTCATTCAGTCATATTTACTGAGCACTTATTGTATGCAGAGCACTGTACTAAGCACTTACTTAGCATTTAGGAGAGTGCCGCAGAGGCTGGAACTTCCAATCAGACAAAGAGTAATGACAGAGTAGAAGCAGGAGAGTCAGTTAGTCTGTCAGTCAGTTAATCATATTTATTGAGTGCTTACTGTGTGCAAAACACTGTACTAAACATAATATAATTATTCTGATCCAGAAGCCTTTCATTTATGAAGGAGTCATAACTTGGCAAGCTGCCAAGTTGTCTTGTGCCTCTGGAAATCCGGCTTTTGAGACTGGGGTAAGACTAAGAGGCCTGTGCTGCTTCACAGTGTTACCACTCTGATGATCATCTGCCTGGGGTCACATGGGGTCAGCAAGCCCTGGCCAAGGGAACGAATGATGAAGAGGACAGAGGTAAGAGTGCTTAGCTAACCAGCAGGCCAGAACCTATCTGTCTAGAAGCACCTAACTCAAGCAAGAGTTTGCCATTTGACATTTGGAATCCCACGAACACTTGTCTGCCAGTTCTACAACAGTTTTGTGGCTGATGTCTTGTGCTGGGGCTTTATGAGGTTCCTGTCCTACTGGTCTCCTCCCCCAGGCCAGAACCAGGAAAAAAGAAAGGAGTACTGGGAACAAACCCTGCCATCCCATCTGGTCTCATCTCTGTGGCTTTAAAGGACCTGGGTGGGGATCCACATAGCAGGGAAGGAGAGGGTGGGGGTGAGGAGAAGAAGTCAGATGAGCATAGAAGAATAAATAGGTGAAATTCATACAATCATATTTATTAAGCGCTTACTGTGTGCAGAGCACTGTACTAGGCGCTAGGGAAGTACAAGTTGGCAAAATATAGAGACGGTCCCTACCCAACAGCAGCTCACAGTCTAGAAGGGGGAGACAGACAACAAAACAAAACATATTAACAAAATAAAATAAATAGAATAAATATGTGCAAGTAAAATAGAGTAATAAATATGTACATGCATATATACATATATACATATATACAGGTGCTGTGGGGAGGGGAAGGAGGTAAGGTGGGGGGAATGGTGGGGGAGAGGGGGAGAGGAAGGAGGGGGCTCAGTCTGAGAAGGCCTCCTGGAGGAGGTGAGCTCTCAGTAGGGCTTTGAAGGGAGGAAGAGAGCTAGGTTGGTGGATGTGCTGAGGGAGGGCATTCCAGGCCAGGGAGAGGATGTGGGCTGGGAGTCGACGGCGGGACAGGTGAGAACGAGGCACAGTGAGGAGGTTAGTGGCAGAGGAGCGGAGGGTGCAGGTTGGGCTGTAGAAGGAAAGAACGGAGGTGAGGTAGGAGGGGGCGAGGTGATGGAGGGCCTTGAAGCCGTGAGTGAGTTTTTGCCTGATGTGTAGGTAGACGTAGCCACTGGAGATTTTTGAGGAGGGAAGTAACATTCCCAGAGCGTTTCTGCACAAAGATGATCTGGACAGCAGCATGAAATGATTGCCAGGTGACAACTGCCAGGTGGAGTCAGAGGCTGAAAATCAGGTTGCATACATCATCAGGTAGTAAAAGCCATCCTTGTAACACACCTACTTCTAGGCTAGGCTCCTGGAAACCTGCTGTGTTCTCTATCACTTTTATTCTGTCTATGTGTGTTGGAACATTGTCCTCTAACAGCCCCTGGAGGGCAAAGATGGTTCTTCATTACCCTCAGCCCCTCTCCCCAGGACCCAATAAAGTATGTATCGGGCTTGGTGGGTATCCTTTCCATCTTCCCCATCAAAATGTCAGTCCCTAATCCCCCACAGACTTCCATTCAGTCTGTGGGAAGTTGTCCGTTTAGACTGTGAGCCCACTGTTGGGTAGGGACTGTCTCTATGTGTTGCCAATTTGTACTTCCCAAGCGCTTAGTACAGTGCTCTGCACATAGTAAGCGCTTAATAAATACGATTGATTGATTGATTGATTGATTGACTGACTCTGGTCTCTCTGAGATCTCGTTCTGGTCTGGGCAGAGACTAGGTATTTTTCGAGATTGTGAACAGCATGTAAAAATAAGTTTTTGATCTGTTCCCAAAAGTGGAATGGTAGGAAAACACCTTAAGCATTATCCAGGCTGAGGCTTGAATAATAATTATGGTATTTGTTAAGCACTTACTATGTGTCAAGCACTGTTCTAAGCCTTGGGGGAGAAACAGGTTAATGACATTGAACACAGTCTCCTGTTCCACATGGAGCTCACAGTCTAAATAGGAAGGAGAACAGGTATTGAATCCCCATTTTACAGTTGAGGGAACTGAGGTACAGAGAAATGAAGTGATTTGCCCAGGGTCACATGGCAAGCAATTGGCAGAATTGGGATTAGAACCCAGGTTCTCTGGCTCCCATATCCGTGCTCTCTACTATTCATTCATTCATTCAATCATATTAATTGAGAGCTTACTGTGTTCAGAGCACTGTATTGAGTGCTTGGAAAGTACAATTCAGCAACAGATAGACAGTCCCTACCCAACAAAAGGCTGATGAACCATCTTACCACCTGTGGTCCTCCCCACTGAGATCTCACCCAAAGGGCCTAACAGAGTTTGGCTTTGGAAAACATCTTGACCATCCTTTTGTGGACCTCCTTGGTCTTAATGCTGTAGATGATGGGGTTGAGCATGGGTGGCACGAAGAGGTAGACGATGGGCATCAATGTGTGGACGAATGGAGGGGCTCATTTCCCAGACCGGTGAATCATGAACATGCCCACCATGGGAATGTAGAAGATAAGCACTGTGCAGATGTGGGAGACACAGGTGTTGAGGGCCTTGGACCACCCTTCCTGGGATGCGATGGTCAGGACAGACCTGAGGATCAGGATGTAGGAGAGGAAGATGAGCACAGATTCCATTCCAAATGTGGAGAGCATGATGAACAGGCCAAAGATGTTGTTGATGGTGATGTCACCACAGGGCAGGCGGATGAGGTTGGGATGGAGGCAGTAGGCATGGGAGAGGATGCTACCTTTGCAGAATGACAGTCACTTCAGAAGAAAGGGCAGGGGGAAGACGACCCCAGAGGTGCGGGAGAAAATGGCCAGACTCATCTTAGTGATCCTGGCATTGGTTAATATCAGTGAGTATCTGAGAGGGTTATAGATGGCCATGTAACGGTCAAAGCTCATGGCCAGCAGGATCTGGGCCATGCAGACGTCGAAGCTGATTGCCCTGATGTTGAAGCAGAAGGTGCCCAGGACTGTGGGCAGAGTAGAGCAGGGCATGCCCATGTTGTTGATGGACAGCATGGCCAGGAAGCAGTACATGGGTTGGTTCAGGCTCTGTTCCTCCTTGAGGATGACCAGGATCAAGGAGTTTCCCAGGATGGCAACACAGTAGAGCGCCCCCAGCAGGATAAAGATCCAGGGCAAGGAATCCTCCAGTCCCAAGAAGCCTGTCAGGATGAAGGAGTTGAAGGTGGAGGTGTTGCTGGGAGGAATTGCCATGCTGGAGACTCACCCTGTGATGCAGGGAAATGGACAGAAATTGATCTGGGTGTGAGTCAGAAAGGCTGGCTGACACCTAACTTGCAGTCAATTCCTTGCCGAAGGTTGCTAGTCAACAGCAGTTGTTGGGAGAAGCAGCCTACCTGATTTGGTGGAAAGAGAAGAGGCAGTGTAGTCTAGTGAATAGAGCCATGGGACAGGGAATCAGAAGAGCCTGGGTTCTAATCTCAGCTCTGCCACATGTCTGCTCTGTGATCTTTGGCAAGTCATTTCATTTTTCTGTGCCTCAGTTACCTCATTTGTCAAATGGGGATTAAGACTGTGAGCCCGATGTGGATCATGGACTGTGTCCAATCTGATTAGCTTGTACCTACCCCAGTGTTTAATAAAGTGCCTGGAACATAATAAGCGCTTAGCAAATTCCATTAAAAAAAAATGTGACCTGGTGGAAAGAACACAGGCCTTGGATTCAGAGGATCTGTGTTCTAATCCCAACTCTATTAGTCTGCTGTGTGACATCGGGCAAGTCACTTAACTTCTCTGTGCCTCAGTTTCCTTATCTGTAAAATAGGGATTCAATAGCTGTTCTCCTTACTACTTAGACTGTGTCCCCCGTATGGGACAGGGATTGCATTCAACCTGATTAACTTACATCTACCCCAGAATTTAGAATAGTACTTGAAACATAAGTGCTTAACATTCATTCAATCGTATTTATTGAGCACTTACTGTGTGCAGAGCACTGTACTAAGCACTTACAAATATCACTATTATCATTATGATTTATAAACACAGGACTTGGATTTAGGAGACCTGGGTTTTAATCCTGGTTCCATCATTTGCCTGCTGTGTGTGGGTTTGGGCAAGTCAACTTAACCTCTCTGGGCCTTAGTTTCCTCATTTAGTAGACCAAGTGGTAATATATGTATTAAGCAGTTGCTGTTAACATAGGAATTAAATATCTGTTCTGCTACCCACTTAATAATAATAATAATTGCTATGATATTTGTTAAGCACTTATTGTGTGCTAAACATTGTTCTAAACTCTGGGGTAGATACAAGGTTATCAGGTTGTCCCATGTGGGGCTCAGAGTCGTAATCCCTATTTTACAGATTAGGTCACTGAGGCACAGAGAAGTGAAGTGACTTGACCAAGGTCACACAGCAGACAAGTGGCAGATCTAGGTTTAGAACCCACATCCTCTGCAGTCTTATGCTGTCTGACCCTCAGTGATACCATGGACACATCTCTCCTAGAACTCCCTACCTCCATCTGCAATTGTTCTGGTGGTGTATTCATAGAATTTTCTTGGTAAAAATAAGGAAGTCGTTTACTAATGCCTCATTCTGTGAAGTAAACTTGAGTCTCCACCCTCGACTCTCTCCCATGCTGCTGCTGCCCAGCACAGGTGAGTTTGGCTTATAGCAGATTGCCTTCCACTCGCTAGCCACTGCCCAAGCTAGGAATGGAATGGGTATGCCTCTGGTTTACTCTCCCTCCCATAGTTGAGACTGGTAGAGTACTGGAAACTTTCCAGGTACAACTCTGAGAGGGGAAACTCTGAGGTACATAGAAGATAATCAGGTTGGACATAGTCCTTGTTCCACATAGGACTCACAATATAAATCGGAGGGAGGAGGAATTTATCCCCATTTTACAGATGAGGTAACAGAGGCACAGAAAAAAGTTACTTGCCCTAAGTCACACAGCAGACAAGTGGGGGAGCTGGGATTAGAAATCAGGTCCTCTGACTCCCAGGCCCATGCTTTTCCCACTAGGCCACACTGTTTATTCTAGACTGTGAGCCCCTTGTGGGCAGGGATTGTCTCTGTTGTTGAATTGTACTTCCCAAACACCTTGTACGGTGCTCTGCACACAGTAAGCGCTCAGTAAATATGATTGAAGGTATGAATGAATGTTTCTCAAAATAAATCAAAATAAAATGAATTACAGGTAAGGGGAAGAAATAGAGTATGAGGATATGCACATAATTGCCGTAGTGGTGAGGATGGAGCAAGTCTCATAGTGCTAAGAGGTACCGAACTCAAGTGCAAAGGGGATGCTGAAGGGAGAAAGAATAGTGGGAGAGAATAGTGTAAGGAGATGAGGAATCAATCGACAATATTTATCGAGTATCTATTGCAGGCAGAGCACTAAGTGCTTGAGGAATCTACAGAAAAAGAGAAGCAGCGTGGCTCAGTGGAAAGAGCATGGGCTTTGGAGTCAGAGGTCATTGGTTCAAATCGTGACTCTGCCGATTGTCAGCTTTGTGACTTTTGGCACGTCACTTCACTTCTCTGTGCCTCAGTTCCCTCATCTGTAAAATGGGGATTAAGACTGTGAGCCCCCCGTGGGACACCATGATCACCTTGGAATAACCCCAGGACTTAGAACTGTGCTTTGCACATAGTAAGTGCTTAATAAATGCCATTAAAAAAAAAGAAGTAACAAGTCATGATCCATGTTCTCAGAGGTCTATAAATCCAATGGGGGAAGCTAATCAGACAAGAAATTCACAATAGCTATGTACATACACAGTATACTCATAGAAAGACACAATAGTTAATGTCAAGCATGCTTCACCCTGTATGTCAAATAGGTAAGCCCTGTCCTTCCCTCAACCCACCCTCCCTCCTCCTCTACTTCTAGAGAAGCAATATGGCCTAGTAGATAGAGAACCAGCCTGGGAGTCAGAAGGACCTGAGTTCTAATCCAGGTTCCACCTATTGTCTATTGAGTGACCTTGGGCATATCACTTCACTTCTCTGGGCCTCAATTACCTCATCTGTAAAATGGGGATTAAGACTGTGAGCCCCTTGTGGGAGAGGGACTGTGTCTAACCTGATTTAATTGTATTCACCCTACTGCTTAGTACAGTGCTTTAAACATAGTAAGTACTTAACAAATACTGTCATTATTACCCACTCCACCAACCCCATGGCTTTGTGTAGCCTTCCTCTCTTGTATTACACTACCCACTTAGTCCCTGAACCAGCTCTTCCCCACACTTTCTCAGTCCCCTCTCATCTTCCCTCACTGAATTCTCCCGTGCCCATGATGCAACTTCTAATGCCTGGAGCTTTTCATTTTTTTAAACTTATTCCATGGCAGATAGGCTTACCCTTCCCTGCAGCTCACCAGGAACTTCCAAAATCATGGGAATGGGATCATATCAGACGTGGGGAAGGTCAGGATAAGGAGGGCAACACTAGTCTCTCCCAGCCTTCACCTCATCTTGACCCACTTCCATGGAAATGGAAACAGACCAGACCAGTATAGAAGCCTAAAACTAAATGAAACTACAATATAGTTTTTCTTTGTCTTAGGTTAATATTGTGCCATAGCAGATTTACAAAGGGTTGAAAAATCAAACAAGAACCATTCAAATGTGCAGAAGAAATTCTCCAACTGCTCTAAAAAAATTTCTAATGGTGGTTTCTTGTAATGAAACCCCTCATACCTGCTCCTTCATTCATCCTCCCTCCCTTCCCCACAGCACAGATGTATATATCTGTATAATATCTGTTATTTATTTATTTATAATAATAATAGTAACTGTAGTACTTGTTAAGCAGTTACTGTGTATCAGGCACTGTACTAAGCACTGGGGTGGATACAAGCAAATCGGGTTGGACACAGTTCCCGTCCCAGGAAGACTCACAGTTTCAATCCCCATTTTACAGATGAGATAACTGAAGAACAGATTAGTGAAGTGACTTGCCCAGGGTCACACAGCAGACAAGTGGCAAAGCCAGGATTAGAACCCATGACCTTCTGACTCCCAGGCCCATGCTGTATCCACTACTCCATGCTGCTTCTTATATTAATGTCTGTCTCCCCCTCTAGACTGTGAGCTCGTTGTGGACAGGGAATGTGTCTGATGTTATAATGTACTCTCCCAAGCACTTAGTACAGTGCTTTGCAAACTGTAAGTGCTCAATAAATGTGAGTGAATGAATGAATGAATGAACCAGTAGAATGTGAAGATAGGAAACATATTGTTCAAATCATTTCTGTTAAGGGGAATAGTGTAACAAATCTGAGATTGCGAACACGTCTGGTGTGTGGGTTAATTAAGAAAGTTTATGACTTGCCAGAGGAAGTTAATATAAGTTAAATGAATACCTAAAAGTTTCTGAAGGAGTAGGAAAATGATAAATTTTTCAAAAAGTGCGCTCCGGTATGGATGCTCGAAGGATATGGGATTAATACAAAGAACTGTAGAAAAAATAGACAGATTTAAGGCATATGCACATTCATTTGGGTCAGTAAAGAAAATGGTTGGATTGCTTAGACTATTTTGGATCCCAAAGATATGAATACTTATTTTTTAAAAATGGTTTTTTTTTTTTTCCATTCTAGACAGTAAACTCTTCTTGTAGACACTCAGCACCTCCTCCAGAATGAAAACTCCTCCTTCATACTATAAGGTCCTTACAGGTGGAGACTGTGTCTACCACTTTATGGCAGTGTGTCTACTATTCTACCAAGTGCTTAGTGCAGTGCTTTGGACATGGTAAACTCTCAATAAATGCCATTTATTGATTGAGATGAGGCTTTTGTCAAATGTCAGATGCAAAATACTTTTCTTTCTCCACACATATTCAGGGTTCTGTCACAAACTATTTTAACTGGAAGCCTGTAGAATTTGGCATTTGGAAGCTATTGTTTATCCACTGGCATTTGGTTTGTGTTCTGCTATGGAAGTTTTCCATCAAAGAGGTAATCAAGTTTTTAAAACTATAGATGACTGCAAGAGCATCCCTGACTGATTCACTGCCCTGGAGTGCAACACTAGGGGAACATGAAAAAGACATTGAATAGACATTGGTTCAAATATGGGGAGAGGACACGAAACTGCACGGAAGTAAATGTCAATTTAGATTGAAAGAAATTTCCCATTTGGGGGGGAACTGTTGGTAGATGCATAGAAATAGATCAAAACAGAATAAATCTCATCACAAGTTTAATTGCTTTAAAAGACAGTGAAGATTAAAAAAGCATTGATCAGGTTGAACTTTATTGGAAAGTACAATACAAACCTGGCACAAGACAAACTCTACTGAAAGTATTTACAGGATAAATTGTGTTTGGAGAAATGTCAATGGGTACAATCTGTCAGCTTGAAATCATTAATAGACTGTCAACACTAAGTTACCTACTGAGAAACATATACCTCGGCAGATGGAATTCGAAAAAAGTTCAAATGACAGAAGAAACAAAGAACAGTTTTTCATAGCTTGCATGTGAAATTAACAGGCCAAGAAAGCTGATGCATGAAATTCACTTTGAATGTGTCTCAAAAGTAATTTTGCTACCCTGTTGCATTGGGGCACAGTTGTGAATTACATAAAATATGAGGGATACTTTTAAAAAGCTCCCAGGTAATGATGCCTGCTAATGTGATATTAGACCTTACTGGTGAATACAGGAGGATTCCTTGCATGTGGAAAAATGTGAGAGGAAAATGAGCCATGTATTTGTTCAGGTGGTTTGTACTGGCCACATATAAATGATTCAAAGAAAACATCCTAAAAGAACATCAAAAGTGTCAGTGGTATGAGCCAACCAGTTGTGAACCAGGAAATATTGAAAACTTGGTCAGAAGTGGAAATGAATTTCTTTGTATATGATGGGAAATCTTAGGTCTCTGATGATAATTACATTTCAAATTATGTAGAAATTGCTATGCTGAACAGCTCTACAATCACAAATGACTAATTTTATTGAAGACTTTTTTGCTAAACATGGTATTCTGTGTCTACAGTTGGACAGAAAATGGACCAATTTACTAACCTTGCATTTTTTTGGTATTTGTTAAGCACTTACAATGCACCAGTCACTGTACTAAGCACTGGGGTACATACAAGATAATTAGGTTGGACTCTGTTGGAACCCCCATGGGACTCACAGTCATTGCCTTAATCCCCATGTTACAGCTGAGGTAACTGAGACACAGGGAAGCTAAGTGACTTGACCAAGGTCACACAGCAAACAAGAGGTAGAGCCAGGATTAGAACACAAGTCCTTCTGACTCCCAAGTCCCTGCTCTACCCACTATGCCTCCCTGGATCACAAGACAACTAGGGCATGCTGCTTCACAACATTTCAGAAGTTGACCTTAAAGTATAATTCCTATTCATCACCTCCAACTTGAGACACCTTCAATTTAGTGGGTTAGAAGTAAATTGGTCAGAATAACTGAGTCTATTTGTCAAAGCAAAATATTCAGGACAGGATCCTAATTGACACTAATTCTCAAACTATCCTTTTGGCCATGGCCTCGTTGCCAGTCGAGTTCTTATTTGAAAAGAAAGCCAGAGTTAAGTTTACAAGAAAGCAGGGAATAAGTCTAAGGCCAGAATCTGGATGACAGGAAAGGGAAAAATGTGTTCTATCAAGCATTCTCATAGTTTGGCTAAGGTGAGTGAGTTGAGCAAAGTGCATTCTCAGCTCTGTTTGGGTTTGGCCCATCTACCCACCTGCCCCACCCACACAGGCTTGAGGGTCTTGATGAGAATGAAGCTTCTCCCATCCTTCCCTTGGCCCCTCTCTGCCCTGTCCTGAGGTGCACTGAATAAAGACCCCAATTTCTGGAATCTTGAGAGGTCACCATGGTGAGCCCTGACTCCATCTTGTCCTGGTTCCCTCAGTGTGTCTGAAATAGAGGTGACCCAGGGGGTTTGTGTGGGGCGGGGGGATTCTGAAAGGGTCACATACCACTGGACTGACCACTGAGATTTTCTACCTGACAGGATTCTTCAAGCTCACAAGCCAGATTAGGGCGGAAACTGTCCTTTTCTCAGTGACCAGGATCCAGGAGGCTCAGACTTTTGACAAAGGTGAAGCACTAAAAATAGCATTTAATATTATCCAGAAAAGCAGTTACCTCCCCCAGCACACCCCGAAAGCACCAGAGAGCATCTTGACCATTCTTTTGTGGATCTCCTTAGTTTTGATGCTGTAGATGATGGGGTTGAGCATGGGTGGCACGGAGAGGTAGATGATGGACATCAATGTGTGGACAAAAGGAGGTGCCAGTTTCCCATACCTGTGACTCATGGACACACCCCCTATTGGAATGTAGAAGATGAGCACCGCGCAGATGTGGGAGACACAGGTGTTGAAGGCCTTGGATCTTCCTGCCTGGGACACGATGGTCAGGACAGACCTGAAGATCAGGACGTAGGAGATGAAGATGAGCACAGAATCCAGTCCGAATGTGGAGACCAGGATGGACAGGCCAAATAAGCTGTTGACAGTAGTGTCCCCACAGGGCAGGCGGATGAGATCGGGATGGAGACAGTAGGCATGATGGAGAATGTTGGCCTTGCAGAATGGCAGTCTTCTCAGGAAGAAGGGTAGAGGAAGGATCAAAATGAAGCTGCGTACTAAAACAGCCAAACCCATCTTGACAATGCAGCTGCCAATCAGTATCGCTGAGTATCTGAGGGGGTTACAGATGGCCACATAGCGGTCAAAGCTCATGGCCAGCAGGATGCCTGACTCCGTCAAGGAGAAAAAGTGGATGAAGAACATCTGGGCCATGCAGGCATCGAAGCCAACCTCCCTGATGTTGAAGCAGAAGGTGCCCAGGACCGTGGGCAGAGTTGAGCAGCTCACCCCCAGGTCACTGATGGACAGCATGGCCAGGAAATAGTACATGGGTTGGTGCAGGCTCTGCTCCTCCTTCAGGATGACCAGAATCAGGGAGTTTCCTAGGATGGCAACAGAGTAGAGGGCTCCCAGCAGAATAAACATCCAGTACAAGGAATCCTCCAATCCCGGGAAGCCAGTCAGAATGAAGGAGAGGGAGCCAGAGGCATTGCTGTGGAAATCTCCCATGCTGGGAACATGTGAAAAAATGGGCAGAAATTAGCTCACAAGTGAGTCCTGAGCCCCCTGAGGACTGGCCTGTTGTACTTTTGGAAACCTAACTTGGTGTCCAGAAGAGAAACAGCATGGCCTATGGATAGAGCATGGGCTTGGGAGTCTGAAGGACCCGGATTCAAATCCTAGCTCTGCCTCTTTTCTGCCGAGTGACCTTGGGGATGTCACTTCACTTCTCTGGGCCTCAGTTGCCTTGTTTGTAGCATGGGGATTAAGACGTTTGAGCCCTATGTGGGACATGGACTGTCTCCAACCTGATTACCTTATGTCTACCCTACCACTTGGTACAGTGTCCGGAATTTATTAAGCACGTTACAAGTACCTTCAGCACATCATTCCCCCTGCCTCCAACACCTTCACCCTCCCTCTACTGAAGCCCTTCCCTCTCCCTCTTTTCAAGTTCTACTCTGGTGCATATCTAATTTTTTTTTAAAGTTTCTAGTCTCCGTGGGTGATGTGTCTTCAATATTTCAGTGTGTTTCTGGATCCTGCTGCACCCTCTATTACCCCATCTCCTTGATCTCATTCCTCTCCAAACTCCTCAAAGTTTCTTCTCAGCAGGTTACATTTGGGGTTTCACCCCCTTTGTCCACTAAGGCCACATTCACTAAGGTCTCCAATCAATTTGTGATAGTCATGTCCAATAGGCTCTGCTCTAGCCTGGTCATTGGCCCAAGGAAGTCCTTTAGGACTCAGAAAATGCGGGTTCTTGAGGTCACATCTCCTCCAAGAGGCCTTCCCTAAAATTCACTTTCTCCAGCTCTCTCTCCCTTCTGCCTCATCTATGCACTTGAATCTTATAAATCACCCAACTCCCAACCCCACAGCACTTTTGTTCATATCTTTATATTCTATTTTATAAACTACTTATTTATTTATATTTATGTCTATCTCCTCCTCTAGATGGTTAGCTCGTTCTGGGCAGGGAATCTGTTTGCTAATCCTGTTGTATTGTACTTTCCCAAGTGTTTAGTACAGTTCTCTGCACATAATAAGCACTCAATAAATACCATTATTTGGTTCTTGTCCCAGTTCTGCCTGGAGCTGGTTGAAGAGGGTGAAGACTACCTCTTCACTTTGAAGGGTGCTGTACCCCTGATTGTCTTCTCTCTTGATGCACCCCATGATTGAGTGTCAGGATTGGGAGGGACAAGAGAGTGTGAGGGACACATTGAGAACCAATAGCAGCACAGTCAATTCTGTAGGACAGATTCTCGATTCTGGAGAACCAGGCCCAAGTCTCATTATTTGTTCCTAACAGGGAACTCCATCGCTTTGTCCTATTCCGTCTTGGCTTCCCAACTGCCTTTCATGAGAAGGGAATGAGTCTGTTATATTGTACTCTCCTAAGCACTCATTACAATGCTCTGCACATAGTAAGCACTCAATACATGTGACCGACTGATTGACCATAGGCCCCTCCCTTTTCCTAGGAACACTCTCTGATTTGGCTCTCACCTGGTTCTTCTCCTACCTCCTGAAAGCTCCTCCTCAGTCTCATTTGCAGGTCCTCCCTCTGTTGCATTTCCTCAATGCCAATACCACATAATTGATCATTCAATAAATCCTACCTGTTTTTCCTCCACAGTATTTCCGAGATCTACCTTTTTCTCTCCACGCAAATGGCCACCACTCTGGCTCAAACTGTCATCATCTCTGAAGCAGGATGGCCTAGTGGATAGTGCATGGGCCTGGGAGTCAGAAGGCCATGGGTTCTAATCCCAGTTCTGCCACTTGTATGCTGTGTGTTCTTGGGCAAGTCACTTGATTTCTCTGTGCCTCAGTTACCTCATCTGTAAAATGGGGATCAAGACTGTGAACTCCACATGGGCCAGGCACTGTGTCCAACCCAATTTGCTTGTATCTACCGCAGCACTTAGTACAGTGCCTGGCACGTAGTAAGCACTCAACAAATACCATAATAATAATAATTATTATTGCCTCCTGACTTGACTATTGTATCAGCCTTTTCGTAGGTCTCCTTGCCTCAAGCCTCGACCTTTTCCAGCCTGTCACACATTCTGATGCCAAAATGGGGCTCTCCCATACAGCAAAAACCTCTGATGGTTACCATTTCTCTCTGAATCTCTGCTCCCTCCTCCCTTATGACCCTGGCTCCCTCCTTCCTTCCATCCCTGGCTCCCTCTTGCCTCTGACCCTCATTCCCTCCTTCCCTCTGATTCTGCCACTAGGAGTGTGGCCTAGTGGAAAGAGCAGGGGCCTGGGAGCCAGAGGTTACAGGTTCTAATCCTGGCTCTGCCTACTGTTTTCTGTGTAACCTTGGGCAAAGCATTTAACTTCTTTGTGCTTCAGAGATTAAATGCCTGGGGGTTAAAAACCTGTTCTCCCTCCTCCTTAAAATGAGAGCCCCATTTGGGGCAGGGGCGGGACAGGGACTGTGTCAGACCTATATAACATATGTCTACCCCAGTGGTAGAACAATGGTTGACGCAGTATAAATACAATAAAAAAGAAGCTACTGGCTTCTGGGAGGTAGCAACCATCTCTCTCCTCTATCTGCCCTATTCACCCACTATTCCCCATTTGGGGCTCTCTTCGCTACTCTGAAGGTAACCTCAGTGGGCCCCATCCTTGCCTATCCTGGCCCTGTCCCCTTACTCACATCCTCCCCCATGCCTGGAGTACCCTTCTTCTTCAAATCAGCCAGACCACCGGCAGAGCTGAGATTAGAACTCAAGTCCTGACTCCCCGATCTATTCTCTTTCCACTGGTCTACACAGCTTTCCTTATAAGTATGATGCTTCTGAATGATAGTCTTCTACTTAACACTGAAGGCTTTCTTTCAAAAGAAGCCCCAAGTCCCTAAACCAGGGCAGGTGAGTGCAGCTTGACCTAGAAGCAGATAAAGCAGTTTACTCACTCTCAGCATCCTCTAGGTAGGTTTTTAGGCACAAAAGGGTTTTGATGTGTGCTGAGGTTTCAGGGCACCAGTGCTTGGAGCTCCCCTACATATCACCAACCTGTCTTGGGCCCCAACCTGGAGCACAGCTTTACACTCCAATCCCATTAATAATTGTAATAATAATTATGGCATTTATCTGGCACTTATTGATAAAGCACTTGCTGTGTACCGTGTTGTAATTATAATAATCCCCCTCTAGCTTTAATCCACTTGTAGGCAGGGAAGGTGGCTCCAACCCTGCTACATAGTATACTCCCAAACACTTAGGACAGTGCTCGGCGCACAGTAAACAATAGAGAAGCAGCATGGCCTAATGGAAAGAGCATAGGCTTGGGACTCAAAGGACTTGAGTTCTAATGGCTCCCCCACTTGTCTGCTGAGTGACCATGGGCATGCTACTAAACTTCTCTGTGCCTAGGTTGCCTCATCTGTAAAATTGGTGTTAAGACTGTAAGTCTTATGTGGGACAAAGACTGTGCCCAACCCCGATCTTCTATCTACCCCAGCACTTAGTATGGGGCCTAGCTCAGAGTAAGCACTTAAAAATGCCATTATAAAAATAATAATGTGTTCTAATCACTTAGGGCACATTTTACCTTATTTTTCTGATGAGGTAACTGAGGCACAGAGAACTTGAGTGACATGCCCACGGTCACACAGCAGACAAGGGGTAGAGCTCAGATTAGAAACCTCACAAACTGGACAATCAAGTTAACATGAGAAGCCACATGGTCTGCTGGAAAGAGCCAGAGCCTGGGAGACAGAGGACCTGGGTTTGATTCTCAGCTCTGCCATTTTTAAAAAATGGTATTTTTTAAGCATTTACTATGTGCTAGACACTGTTCTAAGTGCTTGGGTAGATACAAAGTAAACAGATTGGACAAAGTCCATGTCCCACATGGGGCTCATAGTCTTAAACCCCGTTTTATTCATTCATTCATTTATTCCATCATATTTATTGAGTGTTTACTGTGTGCAGTGCACTGTACTAAGTGCTTGGAAAGTACAACCCAGCAACAGAGACAATCCCTACCCAACAACGGGCTCACAGACTAGAAGGGGGGAGACAGACAACAAAACAAAACAAAACAAGCAGGCAGGCATCAATAGCATTAATATAAATAAATGTAATTATAGGTACATACACATCATTAATAAATAGAATAATAAATATGTACATATATACACAGGTGTTGTGGGGAGGGAGGGGGGTCGATCAGAAGGAGGGAGTTGGGCTGATGGGGAGGGGAGGAGGAGCAGAGGAAAAGAAGGGCTCAGACTGGGAAGGTCTACAGATGAGGTAACTGAGTCACAGAGAAGTGTAGTGACTTCCCCAAGGTCACCCTGCAGACAAGTAGCAGAGGAATAGGTCCTCTGATTTTCAGACCCTTACCCTTTCCACTAGGCCACCTTGGGCAAATCACTTAACTTCTCCGTATTTCAGTTACCTCACCTGTAAAATGGGAATTAAGAACGTGAGCCCCATGTGGGGCATGGACCTTGTCCAACCTGATTAGTTTGTGTTTACCCCAGTGCTTAGTCTAGTTCCTGGCACATAGTAGGTGCTTTACAAATACCATTAAAAGAACAACAGAAAATCCCGGAAATAAACAAAAATGCATGTCCCTAAAATCAGTTCCTACTGTGTTGCTGTCTGACTTCCAGTCCATCTCAAACATTTTCATCACTTCAGATACATCAAAAAGGAAGGGGGTTGTGGAGGACCAGCCCCAGAGAAACTTCCCAGAAACTCACCTTCTGAGCTTCTTCTCAGGATTTTGGGCCCTGGGAGAGCAGTGTCCGGGGAAGTTCTCCCCTCCACGACTCTACCCTTCACTCCCACCCCACGTCCCCAGCCTGCTTTTAGGGACAATTGCCAGATGTGTGCTGGAGAAGGACTTTTGTTTCCTTTCAAGAAGCCCTGGTGGACCTATTCATCACCAGGGGATTCTGGACAGCATTTGCCTAATGACTTCCTTCCCTCTGTTGCTGGCTCCCTCTTCCCCTCTGCTCCTGACTCCCTCCTCTCTGAACCTGGCTCCATCCTCTCCTCTGGTCCTGATTTCCTTCTGTCCTTGGCTTTCTCTCCCCTCTGACCCTTGCTTCCTTCCCTCTGACCCTGGCTCCCTCCTACCCTCTGACCCTGGTTCTCTCCTTCCCTCTGATCCTTGCTCCCTCCTCCCTCTGTCCCTGGCTCCTTGATGAATTCCTTCTGGAGGATGTGGGATTTCAGGAGGGCTTTGAAGGTGGGAGAGTAATGGTCCACCAGATGTGAAGGGGGAGGGAGTTCTGGCAGATGCGAGAATGTGCAAATGAACTTGGAGACAGGGAAGTCTTTAAAAACCAGTTACAAAGAGTAAGAGTACAAGAGTACTCTTGAAGAGTAAAAGCTGGAATGCAGTGGAAGAAGAGAATGGATAAGTAAGAGAGAAATGATAGAATGCCTTAAGGTTTACAGTCAGGAGTTCCTATTTGAGAGTAATGGGTAGCCAATGAAGTGTTTTCGAGGAACAGAGACACATACGTAGAACAACATTTTAGAAAAATGATCTGGAAAGTGGAGTGAAGTATGGATTGGAGAAAGGCCAAACTGGAAGCCGGAAAAACACTGAGGAAGATGATAATAATAATAACTATGTACTTGTTAAGCACTTACTATGTGCCAAGCACTGTCCTAAGCACTGAGGTAGATGCAAGGTAGTCAGGTTGGACACAGCCCATGTCCCACATAGCTCACAGTCATATTTCCCATTTTAATAATAATAATAATAATAATAATGGTATTCATTAAGCACTTATTATTTGCCAAGCACTATTCTAAGCACTGGGGTAAATACAGGTAATCAGATTGTCCCACGTAGGCCTCACAGTCTTCATCCCCATTTTACAGATGAGGTAACTGAGGCACAGAGAAGTTAAAAAGTTTGCCCAAGGTCACATAGCAAACAAGTGGCAGAACTGGGATTAGAACCCACGTCCTCTGACTCTCAAGCCTGGGCTCTTGACACTAAGCCATGCTGGTTCACAGATGAGGTAACTGAGGCCCAGAGAAGATATGACTTGCTCAAGGTCACACAGCAGACATATGGAGGACCTAGGACTAGAACCCATGACCTTCTGACTCCCAGGCCTATGTTCTATCCACTAAGCGAGGTTGCTCCTCAAGGAGCCAGAAGACCATGATGCAGTAGTCTACCCAGGATATGACAAGTACCTGGAGGAGTGGCCATTTAGATGGAAAGGAAGGGGTAAATCTAGAAAACATTGTGGAGAACAAACCAGCAGGATTTAGTGACAGACTGAATGTGATAGATGAGAAGACAATCACTTGGTTCTCAGGTTCTGGGCCAGGGAGGATGGTGGTGTGGTCTGCTGGGATGGGAAAGTTATGTAGAAAAGCTGATTTGAGACTTTTAGACTGTGAGCCCACTGCTGGGTAGGGACTGCCTCTATATGTTGCCAACTTGTACTTCCCAAGCACTTAGTACAGTGCTCTGCACACAGTAAGCGCTCAATAAATAAGATTGATTGATTGATTGATTGATTGATTGAGAGAAAAAACAAAACAGAACAGAGATGGCTCAGTCTCCAGCTGGCCAGGATAGGGCCCCTGGGCTTTGGGGAAAATAGACCCAAAGGAAGAGCCATTTTGTGGAAAACTGAGGGAGGACCATGTAATCAAGCTACTTGCCCTGGGGAACCACTGCCACCTTCCATGTCATGCCACCTGGAGCCTCGTCCCTGACCTGTTCTGCTCCAGGTGGCCAGACAGGAAACATTCAGCACCATTGTGTGAACTCCACACAATTTAGAATATTGGGTAGGCTGTGGTGGTCGCTGAGACTGTTTGCTTCTTAGCAGCAAGTAGCCTGAAACTCTGCCCCTCTAGTCACTGTATCCTCACTGCATTAATTATTGTCCTTGACAGAGTCTCTTGCTTTTTTGTGTGTTTTTATTGTTTTATCTTTCCTTATGGGTCTATCCCCAGGTCCCTCCACAGACATTGCCACCCTTTATTCTTAGATTGTGAGCCCCTTTGGGGCCAGGAACTGTGTCTAATTCTCTGCCGAGGACTTTTTTTCCTGCACTAAGTATACCCACCAGACACTTCATAAATTCTATTTCTGCTAAATACTGTTACTACTGGCTCTTTTCCAGAGCCAGAAGGGATCCCTCAAGAGATTATCAGCTCCTAACTCTGCCTCCTGAAAACACAACCCATTTACAGTTCAGATTTCTCTCTTTCCCTCACCCTCTTTTCTTCAGCCCACCTGACTTCCTTATCTGTGTCTTTGTTCCCAAGGCTGAAGACACTTGTATATAAATATTACCTAAACTCTGATGTATTGCACTTTCCCAAGTACTTAATACAGTGCTCTGCACTCAGTAAGTGCTCAATAACTACCATTGATTGATTAATAATTGATTCCTAAAACAAAAATCCTCCAGGTTCTGAATAATACAAATATTTCAGACCAATATATTAGGCCAATGTTTCACCTGACACACCAGCCTGACATATTAGGTTAACTGAGGCCAGAGAGGTTGTATAAAGTTTTTGGACTTGTAAACACATTAGAACCATCAACTCTCCTTTCCCAAATCCCAATCCCCACTTTATCCAGAAGAGGTCCTCTGCTCAATCAAACAATCAATCGTATTTACTAAGTGCTTACTGTGTGAATTTACTGTGTGGATTTATTGAGTGGTTGGGAAAGTACAATGAAGTAAGCAATAATAATAATAGTTATGGCTTTTGTTAAACACTAATTGTCAAGCACTATTCTAACAAGTTTATCAGGTTGGACAGTCCCTGTCGTTCATGGGGCTCAGAGTCAATGTAAATACAGTCCCTGACCTCTGCTAGCAGGGAGACACATTAAAATAGGAGAGGCAACTAAGTAAAAGGATGATGATGATGGTATTTGTTAAGTGCTTATTATGTGCCAAGCACTGTTCTAAGCACCGGGGAAGATACAGGTTACTCAAGTTGTCCCATGTGGGGCTCACAGTCTTAATCCCCATTTTGCAGATGAGGTAACTGAACACAGAGAAGTTAAGTGACCTGCTACAAGTCACCTAGCTGATAAATGACAGGGTCAGGATTAGAGCCCATGACCTCTGACTCCCAAGCCTGGGCTCTTTACACTAAACCACGCTGCTTCCTAAAAGGGTAAGTATAAAAGTCCTGTGGGAGTGGGGTGAGTCCCGAAATAATAATAATAATAATGAATCATAAGAGCATTTATTAAGTGCTTAATATGTTCTAACACTGTTCTAAGTGCTGGGGAGGTTACAAGGTGATCAGGTTGTCCCACGGGGGGCTCACAGTCTTAATCTCCATTTTACAGATAAGGTAACCAAGGCACAGAGCTGACAATTCACAGCTGTGTGCCCAAAGTCACACAGCTGACAATTGGTGAAGCCGGGATTTGAACTCATGACCTCTGACTCCAAAGCCCGGGCTCTTTCCACTGAGCCACGCTGCTTCTCATGGACTCAAGTACATAGGTGATGCAGAAGGGAGAGATAATAGGGTGGAGAGGTGGCAGATTAGTCAGAGAAGGCTTCCTGGAGAAGCTACAATTTGAGAAGAACTTGGAAGATGGGGAGAGCGGCAGTCTATCAGATGTAAAGGGGATGGAGTTCCAAGTAGGAGGGAGGGTATGAGAAAGGGGCCAGTGGTAAGAAAGATATGATTGAGGCACAGTGAGTAGGTTGTTGCTAGAGGAGTGAGGTGGTACAGTGGGAGAAGAGCGAGGTTAGGCAAGAGAGAGAACTGATTGAAGGAGTGTCTTAAAGTCATTGGTGAGGAGTTTCTGTTCGATATGGAGATGGATTGGGCATCTGGAGGTTCTTGAGGAATGGGGAGATATGGACTAAAAGATTATTTTAGAAAAATGAGTCAAGCAGCAGAATGAAGTTGGACTGGATAGGGGCAAGGCTGGAGGCAGGGAGGTCAGCAGGGGGACTGATGTAGTAGTTGAGAGGGGATATGAGCAGTGCTTGGACCAGGGTGGTAGCGGTTTTGGTGGAGTGGAAGGGGTGGATTCTAGAGATGTTGTGAAGGTAGAATGATAATAATGATGGTATTTTTTAAGTGCTTACTCTATGCCAAGCACCATTCTAAGCTCTGAACTGACAGAATGTGACAACACACTGAATAGATAGGTTGAAGAAGAGAAGTAACTCAAAGGTAATGCCAAGGCTGTGGGCTCCTGAGACAGAGAGGATGGTGGCATTTTCTATGTGATGGGAACGTCGGCAGGGAGGGAAGTTTGTGTTGGAAGATCGCCAAGATCCGCCCTTTCCTCTCCATCCAAACCACTACCCTGCTCGTTCAATCTCTCATCCTATCCCGACTGGATTACTGCATCAGCTTCCTCTCTGATCTCCTATCCTCCTGTCTCTCCCCACTTCAGTCTATACTTCACGCTGCTGCCCAGATCATCTTTGTGCAGAAACGCTCTGGGCATGTTACTCCCCTCCTCAAAAATCTCCAGTGGCTACCAGTTAACCTACGCATCAGGCAAAAACTCCTCACTCTCGGGCCTCAAGGCTCTCTATCATCTCACCCCCTCCTACCTCACCTCCCTTCTTTCCTTCTACAGCCCAGCCTGCACCCTCCGCTCCTCTGCTGCTAACCTCCTCAATGTACCTCATTCTCACCTGTCCGGCTGTTGACCCCTGGCCCACATCCTCCCCCTGGCCTGGTATGCCCTCCCTCCCACCAAGCTAGCTCTCTTCCTCCCTTCAAAGCCCTACTGAGAGCTCACGTCCTCCAGAAGGCCTTCCCAGACTGAGACCCCTCCTTTCTTTCCCCCCTTCCCCTCCTGCCCTGCCTCCTTCCCCTCCCCATAGCACCTGTATATATGTTTGTACAGATTTATTACTCTATTTATTTTACTTGTACATATTTACTATTCTATTTATTTTATTTTGTTAATATGTTTTGATTAGATGTCTGTCTCCCCCTTCTAGACTGCAGGCCCATTGTTGGGTAGGGACCATCTCTATGTATTGCCAACTTGTACTTCCCAAGCGCTTAGTACAGTGCTCTGCACACAGTAAGTGTTCAATAAATACGATTGAATGAATGAATGAATGAATGGAAGATGAGTTTTGTTTTGTTACATTTTATTTTGTTAAGTTCAAGGAACCACAAGACATCCATGTGGAGATAAACTGGAGGCAGAAGGAAATGTGAGATTATAGAGAAAGCAAGTGGCCAGTACCCAGAGGAATTTATTTAGTGGTTGCAGTAGGAGTAATGACATTTCTTGAGCAAGACAGTGTACTAAGCACTTGGAAAGTACTAAATAATCAAGGGACACATTCCCTGATAGCAAAGTTCCCTTCTCTCTCTCTCCCTACAAGCTTAAACAGGTCAGTGACTTCTGGGAAGCCAATGGTTGGAGAACCAGCAGAGTCCCATGGAAAGATCATGGGTTTGGGGGTCATGGGACCTAGGTTCTAATCCCAGCTCTGCCACGAGTCTCCTTTGTGACTTTGGGCAAGTCAATTAACTTCTCTGAGCCTCAGTTACCTCATCTTAAAAATGGGGATTAAAGTTCATTCAATCATTCATTGAGTAATACTTATTGAGCCCTCACTGTCTGCAGAGCACTGAATTAAGCACTGGGAGAAGACAATATTACAAGAATAAACGTTCCCTGCCCACAACAAACTTACAGTCTAGAGGGGGAGACAGATGTTAATATAAATAAATTACAGATATGTTCAGATTTGTACAGATGTGTACAGAAAAGTGCTGTGAGGCTGGAATGGGGGATGAATAAAGGGAGCAAGTCAGGCCCATGTGGGACAAAGACTATGTCCAACCTGATGATCTTGCATCTACCCCAGAGGTTTTTACAGTGCCTGGCACATAGGAAGTGCTTAACCAATACTATAAAAAAATGGTTAAAGAAATAACTAGCAAATGGACATTGTAGAACCATAACCCAACACCATAAAGAAGTCAAACACCAGGCTACAGATGGACTGGCATTCAGGTGGCTGACATTTAGGGAAAGAGATTTTTCGAATGGAAAATTGCTCTTCTTATTGTGTTATTTGTTACATAGCAGACAAGTGTCAGAGCTAGGATCAGAACACATGTAGTCACTCTTTCCAAAGAACATGCTGCTTCTCTTGTTTGCACTAGCACATTTAATGCTCTTCACAAAGGGTTACGGTGAAAGAGGATGGACATGTTTGAACAGTTGTGTGGAACTGGATGTTTAGGGGAGAAAGCAAACTTTGTTTTCCATGTGGAATCAATCACTAAGGTCCTGCCTCAGAAGGTAAGGGGGAAACAGTGAAATTTTCTGAGTTACCATTTGGAGGCTCCAGTACATTGTTTTCATTATGTTTGCTTGTGTACTTTCTGCTGCTGTGGTTTGCTGAATGGGGCCTTCTCCTGCTGGGTAGGTGATGGGCTAACAATCTGAGCAATTTTCCAACTCTTATAAGGCCATTTGCCCAGCTGTCCACACCTAGCTTTGATTTTCCGCTGAAAAAAAATTATCTTTATTCTGCTTCCTTTTTATCTGCTTTTTTGACAGATTCCAAATATCATTTTCATTCCACTGCTACCAATACTACTAGATAAACTATCTGGCTCCAGGAAAATAGTGTTAACAGTCAGGGGGGATTGTGGGGGTGATGCAGAGAGGAAATTGTCATTAGAGTGTCATGATAATGCTCTATATACAGCAAAATGCCATTGATATACAGATTTTACTATCAACATTTCATTAAGCCTAGGATAGGGAAGCCATGCCACATGTTGAGAAAAGTCCAGGACTGATCCTGGCTCTATCACTTTTCTGCTGGTGACTTTGGGCCAGTCACCTAACTTCTCAGGGTCTCAGTTTTGTCATCTGTAAAACTGGGTTTAAATATCCATTCTCTATGCCCCTCAATCTGTGAGCCCCATGTGGGAAAAGCACTGTGTCTGATCTAAATATCCTGTACCTTCTGTGGCTCTTGACACATAGTAAGTGCTTAACAAAATTAGATGATAAACTACTCCTCTAGATTATAAACTCTCTGTGGGAGGGGTCTGTGTCTATCAGAGTTTATTGTACTGTCCCAAAAGCTTAGTACAGTGCTCAGTACCTAGATAGGGCTCCATAAATATCACTGATTGTTTGATTTATTGATTAATAAATTCCACGGCTATTAACGTGAAGAACAGTGTTGCTTACTGGATAGAGCCTGGGCCTGGCAGTCAGAGAGATATGGGTTCTAGTCCCGGCTCTGCCACCTGTCTGCTGTGTGACCTTGGACACGTCACTTAGCTTCTCTGCACCTCAGTTACTGATCTGTAAAATGGGAATTATGACTATGAGCCCCATTTAGGACACTGACTGTATCTAACCTGATTAACAGTGCTCAGCGTTTAGAACAGTGCTCAACACATAGTAAGCACTTAACAAATGTCATCATTATTATTACCTTGTGTATCCCAGCACTTAGAACAGAGCCTGGGACACAGTAAGCACTTAACAAATACCATTAAAAAAAATCTGCTCCTAAGAATCTAGTTCACACCACTTAAGCCACTTTCCAATAAATCACTTCATTGGCAAGGTATTACTATCCTAGAGCTACTTGGTTAAGTTAGCTCCCAAACAACCCTCTGCAGGGGGTAATTTGGTTATCTGTGGGAGGTGGCCCAGAAGTTTGCTTTGCAATCCTTCTCATCCTTCAAACAATGTTGAGGCCTTGAGCCAATTCTATTCTCTCCTCCACAGATAACTGGAGTAGATAGACACATCACCAGCCAATCTATTTATTGAGCATTTACTGTGGGCAGAGCACTTGGGAGAGTACAATATAACAGAGTTCGCAGTCATGTGCCCTTCCCATAAGGAACTTTCATTCTAGAGGGATTATGCAATATTCACCTAAAAATTATGAAATTGGAAGCTTGTGAACAAACTCAGAGTGGCATATTACCATACTTCAAGAGGCCTTCACTGATTAAGCCCTCTTCCCTGTCTTTTCCCTCCCCCTGCCCACTTTCTCTTCCTTTGGCATCATGCCCTTTTGGATCTGTGCCCTCTGGGCATTTGGTATTTGGTCCACCCTGAGCCCCACAACACTTCTATAACATATCTATAAATTATTTCTTCATATTAATGTCTGTCTCCCCCTGTAACCGTAAGCTCCTTGTGGGAAGGAAACATGTCTACTAACTCTCTTATATTCTCCCAAGCACCTAGTATCATGCTCTGAACACTGTAAGCACTTAATAAATAACATTGACTGATTGACTTGATAGGCATTGTCATAATGAATAGAAAACACACCGCAAATTGTCAGAAGTGGAAAACAGCCAGATTGACCCTTGAGCAGCTGGGCAGGGCCAGGAATTCACTGAACAGAGTTTCCCTCTGAGTTCAGATTTCCTTTCTTTTTATCAAGCACTTATTTTGTGTCAAACACTGCTCTAAACACTGGGGTGGGAACAAGTTAATTAGATCAGTCCCTGTCCTCCATGAGGCTCAGGTCTAATCCCGACTGGATTACTGCATCAGCCTCTTTTCTAATCTCCCATCCTCCTGTCTCTCCCTGCTTCAGTCTATACTTCACTCTGCTGCCTGGTTTGTCTCTGTACATAAATGCTCTGGGTATGTCACTCGCCTCCTCAAAAATCTCCAGTGGTTGCCTGTCAACCTTCGAATCAACCCAAAACTCCTCACTCTCAGTTTCAAGGCTCTCCATTACCTCACCCCCTCCTACCTCACCTCCCTTCTCTCCTTCTACAGCCCAGCCTGCACACTCTGCTCCTCTGCTGCTAACTTCCTCACTGTGCCTCATTCTTGCCTGTTCCACCATCTACCCCTGGTTTACGTCCTTCCTCTGGCCTGGAATGCCCTCCCTCCACACATCAACCAAACTAGCTCTCTTCCTCCCTTCAAAGCCCTATTGAGGGCTCACCTCCTCCAAAAGGCCTTCCCAGACTGAGCCCCCACTTTTTCCTCCCCTCCTCCTCCCCTCCCCATCGTTCCCTCCCTTCCTCTGCCCTACCCCCTTCCCCTCCCCACAGCACTTGTATATATTTCTACATATTACTCTATTTTATTTGTACATATTTACTATATTTTATTAATGATGTGTATATAGCTATAATTCTATTTATTTTGATGATATTGACACCCATCTACTTGTTTCGTTTTGTTGTCTGTCTCCCCCTTCTAGACTGAGTCTGTTGTTGGGTAGAGACTGTATCTATATGGTGCTGATTTGTACTTCCCAAGCGCTTAGTACAGTGCTCTGCACATGGTAAGCGCTCAGTAAATACGATCGAATGAATGAATTAATAAGTAGAAGGGAGAACAGGTATTTAATTCCCATTTTACAGTTGGTGAAACTGAGGCCTAGAGAAGTTAGGTGACTTGCCCAAGGTCATACAGCAAGCAATTGGCAGAGCTGGAATTAGAACCCAGGTTCTCTGACTCCCAGGCCTGTGCTCTTTCTGCTAGGCCAAGCGGCTTCACTTTCCGATGCTTGTGCTCCTCTCTTCTGGCTGGAAGCAGGTTGGATGAGACTCTAGCTACAGAATGAGTGGCTGCTACAATCTACTTCCCTGATTGTGCGCAAAACAATGTATTGAGAGCTTGGCTTTTTAGCTTTTACATTCTCACAGTCAGAGATGGGACCTCTGGCCCTAGAAGAGGGTGGATTTCAATGAGATATGCCTTACTGAAGGCACATCTCCTCCAAGACATCTTCCCTAACTAAGCCCTCCTTTCCTCTTCTCCCACTCCCTTCTGCATCACACTGACTTGCCCCCTTTACTTATCCCCCTCCCCACCCCACAGCATTTATGTTCACGCCTGTAACATATTTATTTATATTGATGTCTGTCTCCCCCTATAGACTGTAACTTCATTTTGAACAGGGAACGTGTCTGTTACAGTGTTATATTGTACAATCCCAAGCACTTAGTAAGCTTGTTTTGGGCAGGGAATGTGTCTGCTTATCATTATATTGTACTCTCCCGAACACTTACTACAGTGCTCTCCCCACATTAAGTGCTCAGTCAGTATCACTGATGGTAATGATAATAGAAAAGCTTAAAGACTGTGTGCCCTTTAGTGGTTGGCATCCGTGTCCCATCTGTCTGGATTTGTTCAGGGCACCTAAATGTCCCCTGGCAGTGAGACAGAGATGGGGCAGCCTCCAAGGGGAGGAGAGGCAGTTGACTCAGAGAGGAGGCATTCCCCGGTTAAATCTGTAAAATGGGGATTAAGACTGTGGGTCTCAAGTGAGACATGGACTGTGTCCAACCTGACTATCTTATACCCACGTCAGCACTTTGTGGAGCACCTGGTACATAGTAAGCACTTAAGAAATGCTATTAGAAGCAAAAGATCACACCCCCTAAAGACTTCCTGTCCACAATCACCCCACAAAAGGGAAAGCTGATGACCCTCACCAGGAGCTGACCCGAGTTTTGGGGTTGAACTCTGACCCCTCCAATGACCCAGACTCCTCAGAACTCTCCCCCCCTAAGGAGGAATATCTTCAGAACCTGCTTACGGATCTCCTTTGTGTTCACCCCATAGACAATGGGGTTCAGCATAGGGGGGATCAGCACGTAAAGGTTTGCCAGGAAAATGTGGATGTGGGGAGGGATATGGCGCCCGAAGCGGTGGGTCAGGAAAGAGAAGAAGGCCGGGATGTAGAAGATGAGGATGACGCAGAGGTGGGAGCCACAGGTGTTGAGGGCTTTACGTCGGGCCTTGCGGGAGGGGAGCCTGAAAACAGTGCAAAGGATCAGCACATATGACGCAGCAATGAGCACAGCATCCAGTCCTATGATGAGGAGGGCAAGAGTCAGGCCATACACGATGTTCACAGTGATGTCGCTACAGGCCAGCCTGGCGATGCCCATGTGTTCGCAGTACGTGTGGGCGATTAGCCGGTGGCTGCAGTACGACAGCCGCTTGAGAAGGAAGATCAATGGTGACACGACGGATATGCTGCGGATGATACCCATGATGCCAGTCTTCCCAATGGCTTGGGGTGTCAGGATCGAAGCATAACGCAGCGGGTGGCAGATGGCCATGTAGCGGTCAAAGGCCATGGCCAGGAGGATGAAGGACTCCAGAGCAAAGACGGAGTGGATGAAGAACATCTGGGTCAGGCAGCCACCAAAGGAAATGCTCCCGTCCCCAAACCACAGGATCTGAAGCATCTTGGGCACCGTGGTGGAACTGAGGGCAAGGTCAGTAGCAGAGAGCACAGAGAGGAAGATGTACATGGGCTTGTGGAGGCTGCGCTCAATGGTGATGATGACAATGAGGACGGAGTTCCCAAGCAGGGCAGACAAGTACATGGAGCAGAATGGGATGGAGATCCAGATGTGCACAGCTTCTAGCCCAGGGATGCCTACCAGGAAGAACGTATCGGGGAGGGCATCACTGCTATTGGAAAGGGACATGAACATCCTGAGAGGGACAGCAGGAACCTGGTGTCACCTGCCTGGAGAAGCACACAAATTCCATCTTAATCAATTAGTAGTACTTTGTGACCTCTTACTTTGTACACAGTACTGTACTAAGCACCTGGGGGAATATGACACAATAGAATAGGTAGACATGATCCCTGCCCACAAGGATCTCACAGATTAGAGGGAGAGACAGACATTAAAATAAGTTGTAGATGTGTATGAACATAACTGCTGTCATTGTGGGGAAGGATAGAAATCATAGGGCTTAAGGGATACAGACCTAAGTTCCATAGGTGACGCATAAGGGAGGGGGAGGGAAGTAGCATTGCCTAGTGAAAAGACTATGGACATGGGAGTCAGAGGACATGAGTTCTAATCTTGACTCTGTTGCTTATCTGCTGTGTGAACTTAGGTAAGTCACTTAACTTCTCTGAGTCTCAGTTCCCTCATCTGCAGAATGGAGATTCAATACTTGTTCTCCCTCCTTCTTAGACTGAGAGCCCCATTTGCGACTTGTCTTGTATCTACCCCAGTGCTTAGTACTGTCCTTGGCCGATATTAGGCACTTAAATATTATTATTATAATCATCATCATCACTATAACTTCCAGGCCAGAGAAAGGATGAAGGCAAGGGATAGGTGATGAAAAAGATGAAATCTAGGTACAGTCAGTAGGTTGGTATTAGAGGAGTGATGTGTGGGGGTTGAGTTGTGGTAGGGAATCAGTAGGTGAGGTAGAAGGGGAGAGATAATTGAGAGCCTTCAAGTCTATGGTAAGGTGTTTCTGTTTGATGCAGTAATGGATGGAAAATCATTTGAGGCTTTGGAGGGTTGAAATACGGACTGAGATTTTTTTCAGAAAAATATTCTGACAGCAGAGTGAAGTGTGGACTAGAAAGGGGAGAGACAGGCGTCAGGGAGATCAGTGAAGAGGGAGATGCAGTAGTCAAGGCAGAATATGATGAAAATTGGATCAACAAGGTAGCAGTTTGATGGAGAGGAAGGGGAGGATTCTAGAAATGTCATGGTAGGACTGACAGGATTTGGGAATCATCCATGTGGAGATGGTAGGTGAAGCCATGGGAGCTAATGAGTTCTCCAAGTTAGTGGATATAGATGGAAAATAGAGGGGGACCCAGAACTGAGCCTAAGGATCCTTCACAGTTAAAGGGTTGGAGGCAGAGGAGGAGCCTGGGAAAAAAACTGAGGAGTAGACAAAGAGGAGGAGAACCAGGAGAAGACTGTGAGCCCATTCTGGGCAGGGAATGTCACTGTTTTACTGTATTGTACTCTCCCAAGTGCTTAGTGCAGTGCTCTGCATATAGTAAGCACTGAATTAATATGATTGAATGATTGATTGACAAGGATAGTGAAGCTAAGGTGAGATAATGTTTCAGGAGAAGGGAGTGGACCAGAGTGTCAAAGGCAGCTGCAAGGTCTAGGATGATTAGGATGGAGTAGAGGGATCATATTTGGCAATAAGAAGGTAATTGGTGACCTTTAAGAGGACCATTTCTGAGGAATGAAGCAGGAGGAAGCCAATTTTTGGGGGTAAAAGAGAGAATTAGGGGCAGGGAAGTGGAGGTATCAACAGCTTGCGTGGGGAGTTTGGAAAGGAATGGAAGGAGAGAGATTGAGTTATGATTTGGGGCAGCTGTTGGGCCAAGGGATGTTTGTTTTAGGGTAGGCGATATATGGGCATATTTGAAAACAGTGGGGAAGGAAACATTGGAAATGACAATTAGGAAGGTAAGAAGGGAGGGCTTAAGGGCCTTAACAAGGCATGAAGGGATGGGGTTGGAGGTAAAGATTCTTTAAAGAAAGGAGCAATGCTATACCCCCAAGGCTCACTGGGAAAGTGGGTGGAGTTGGCTTCCTTCTTGTTCTCCATTGCTGCTTTTGCACCATCCCCCATCCCTCTCTTTCCCTTCCTTTGAAGCCTATATCATCCAACTCTACCACCCACTCCAATTACTAGTCACAGTCGTCTACTGCCCCCCAGACCTTCTTCTAAATTTCTAAACCATTTTGATCCCTTTCTCACATTCCTCCTCTCTTTCTCCATCCCTACACTGATCCCTGGGGACTTCAATATCAATGTGGATGTTCCTGATGACTCTTTTGCTAATCACTTTCTATTGCTCCTCAACACCACTGACCTCCTGCTCCACTCCACCTCACCCACTCATCAGCATGTATACTCACACTAATCCATTATCTCTAGTCACTGTACAATCTCTACCCTCACCAAATCTGAAATCCCTCTAATCCAACCTCATCCTCCTCACCTGCTTTCTCTCCCACACACTCTATCCCTGCAAATCTGTCCTGTTCCTCAACAGAAACCTCTGATCTTTGGACCCCCTCCAGTATTCCAAAATTATCATGCTCCATTTGGTCTCCAATCCCAAACTACCTTCTCTTGCCTCATAAATCGATACCCTCAACACCACTCTCTCCCCTGAACTCAACTCCCTCACTCCCCACTTTGTCTAAGCTGATCTCATACCACTAATGTGCAACCCTGGATCACCTGTACAGTCCCCTCCTCCACTCCTGTGCTTGAGTTGTGGAGCACTGCTGATGAAAGTCCAGACACCTGGCTGCCCTCTTCAATTTCAAATTTGTCCTTAGCTGCTTTAATTCTGCCCTCTCCTCTGCCCAACAGCAATATTTCTCCATCTCTGTTGATTCTCAGCTGTTCCAGATGTTTATCTCCCTCCTCAAACTCCCTGTCCTTCTGCCTGCTCTCTTTCCTCTAACGATCTGGCCACATATGTTACTGATAAAATTGAAACCATCAGTACTGTACTGAAAGTTTCTTTAAAAGATCGAACAGAGAGTACCTGTCTGTTCCTACCTGGGGCACACAGCCTAAGGAGGAGGAAGAAAAAACATTTCATTCTCATTTTACAGATGAGGAAATTGAGGCACGAAGAAGTTATGTGAAATTCCTAAGGCCACCTCTCCAGCAAGTGGAAAAGCCGGGACTAGAACCCAGGTCTTCCAACTTCTTGTCCTAGGGTCTTTCCATGAGGCCTCACTGTCCTTCTGAAATGTCCTCCTCTTTATACTAAAATATCAAGATTATCTCCAGTCTGTGGCACATGCTCTTTCTACCCTAGAACTCCTGTTAATCTCTTCACCCACTCCTACAAAATTTTCCCTGGCCTCCCCTCCAAGAAACCCTCTAAGCTTGACCCCACCCTTTTGTAGTTGGCCAATAACTCCTCACTTATCTACCTCCTAATGTTTAATATTTATGTGTCTGTCATTTATGAAGTAGCCACCTTACTGAGGGTGGAATTGTTTTTGATGCTCATGTGGCTTTCTGTCTTTCACTGAGAAACAGCATGGCATAGTGGACAGAGCATGGGCCTGGGAATCAGAAGATCGTGAGTTCTAATCCTGCTTCGCCACTCGACTGCTGAGTGACTTTGAACAAGTCACTTCACTTCTCTATGCCTCAGTTCCCTCATTGGTAAAATGGGGATTGAGACTGTGAGCTCCACAAGGGACAGGGTCTGCATCCAACTTGATTTGCTTGTATCCACCCCAGTACTTAGTACAACGCCTGGGACATAGTAAGCACTTAAAAAACATTATTATTATTATTTCCCCACCCTTAGTTCCTCAGGGGAGGGCAGGAACTATGAATTCTCCTTCAGCTCTCCTCCAGAGAGCTCTGTTCCAGGTTCCATTCAGTCCAACTGACGGAAGGACACGGGCTGACTGACTTTCTGTCTGAGAGTTGATTGACTGACTTATTGACACTGGCTGACTGACTCATTGACTGGATGATTGACAATAGATGACTGGCTGATAGATGATGGATTGATTAATTAATGGATGACAGACTGTGACTAAGTGATAGAATGACTGAATGTCTTTGGCTGATTGGCTGATAGACTGACAGTCTATCTGACTGTAAACCCCTTCCATAACAGCACACTCAATATATCTCCCTTCAGAGCCAGTCCTCAGGAAAAGACAGTCATTGTCTCCCGAGGTTCTGTCAATAAATGTGAGTTTGATGGTGAAACCCCAAAAAGTCCAGTGAGAAGGAACTTGGGGGAGAAGGTGACCTAAACCACACTGGGAGGATTTGCCTTTCCAAATGTGATGTCCTCCTCCATGCCGGGAGATCTAATTCTTCTGGGCAAAAGGAAGGGGTCTCCCTCTCTTCCCCATACCCCCTCCCCTTACTTCAGGCAAAGGGGCACCAGGAGCCACTGTGAGGTTGATGATGGAGGAAGACAGGCAGTGGCTAGGAAAATGAAAATGCCTGAACTTTCCTCTTCCCACTTTGCTGATGATACTAGCTTCAAGAATGGATGTCTTTACTGAGGCAGAGCAAATGGAAGCCCATCACCAGAGCTGGGAGCAGGAGGACACATCTGTCAATAGGTCCTCAGCAGGGACAACACTAACACTGATCCCGCAAATTCTCAACTCCATTCTCTCTGGCCCCCAGCCCTATTCCTCCCTCCCAGTTTCCTGGGGGTGGTCTAACTGATGCCACTGACCATTGTTCAGTTGGTGGGGGAAAGAGACCAACTTGTCATTTAAAATTCAAATACATACCTGGCTGTCAGTGGATTTTTCTTGTCCTCTGTCTAATTTTCTTCAGACTCTTTCCCGGGGACTTTGGTCAAGCTCTGCCACCCCTGCCAGGCTGAAGAGGATGGCAGAGTCTCAGATTTATAGAGTGGACTCTTGGGAGTGAAACACCAAAGAGGCCCAGGGCTGTACATCTGGCCTTGACCTGCTCTCTGTCTCCTGCAGGTCTCAAATAATCCTGGCCTTGGAAGGGTTCCTTGAGACTTCACCTAAATCTTCCTTCCAGGGAAAACTAAGCCAGCCCCCACTTCCAGGGGAGATACACAGTCGTCCAGGCTGCTCAGCTTTCTGGGACAATATTTATGGGTGAGGCTCAGCCCGAGAGCTGAAGGTGGAATGAAGCACTGGAAAGCTTGGTGTCAGGAGACTTGTTTGGCGAGCCCAGGGAGACTGGGAGGAGTGTGTGGAGCCACCTGCATCTCTATCAATTCCCCGGGAGCCCCTCTGGGTTCTCTGGTTGCACCTTCCTAGCCCAGGGGGCATGTCTGGAGTTGGTAGTTGTGTGTTGGGGACAGGGGGAGGGGAGAGGCAGTGGGGTGTACTCATGCCCACCCTAGGGGGCACATCATATCCAGACCACCTGCTCATCTGCCGGAGGGGACATAAAGTAGCTCAGCCCACCCACCTGCTGCTGGACCCTCCTCCAGGTGTGTTTCACTCTGTGCCCACCTGCTGCTGGACCCTCCTCCAGGTGTGTTTCACTCTGTGCCCCATGCATGGAGGCTGTGGGGGCTGAATCTGACATCCACAGGATCCTTCTGGCTACTGTCTCACAGCTCTGGGCCAGGATAGGTGGACAGTCTCTTCCTAGGCCACTGGGCAGTTCCAGGGTTGAGGATGTGACCTCCACCTCCTTGCCCGCTTCAGGGGCCAAGCATCCAAGGCCCAGCCCCAACAGAGCACTGCCCAGTCTACTGATGCCCTATTTCTTGACATCTCCTGTCCCAGCTCTATTTCTTATTTCCTCAACACCTTGGATACCCCGGCCCTGAGCTGCACTCCAGCATCCATCACCTACTTAACCAAGCCAGGTGCCTGACATCACAGTAACTTTCACTTCAACGTTGGGTGAAACCCATTGATAAATTAAATGACTTGCTCCAGGTCTTCCCACAGGTAAACTGGGGAGCCGGGATTAGGATCCAGGTCCTCTGACTCCCAGGCCTGGGATCATTCCAAGAGGCCATGCTGTTTCTCTGCCCATCAACCTGCCCTGCCTCCTGTCACTGCTCTGTCCACCTACATGCTCTACCCACCTACTTGCCCTGTCCACCTGCCTGCCCTTCCCACCTACCTGTCTGCCCACCTTCCTATCCTGCCCACCTGTCTGCCCATCTATCTACTCACCTACCTCTCTGTCATTCTACCTGCCCTGCCCAATACCACTGCTTTGTCTCCCAACCTGCTCTTCCTGCCTCCTGGCCAGCCCAGCTACATGCCCTGCCTGAAAGCGATATGGGAGCCCTGCCAGACACGGCACGAGTATCACTCACAATGTAAACAGACTTCCTCTTTGTTCCTGATATGCCCTCTGCTTTCTGCTTGCCCAGGAGCCAATAAGGAGCATCCAGGATACCTCAGGATCCAATAAGGAGCACCCAGGATACCTCAGGATCCAGGTAACTGGAGGGCAATACTGAAGCCCAGGTCAGTAGGAAGGAGTTATCAACAGCTAGTTTGACATTCTACTGGCTAGGCCAAAGTCTGGAGCCATGAGGCAGTGGACAGGAAGGAACTAGTTTGGCATCATGCCCCCCTTGGAGAGTCTGACCACAACCATTCCTTGATAAAGGGAGAGGAGGGAGTGGGCTTATGTCCAACATGGTGCTGAGGCTGTGGCAGAACCTACCTGGTGTAGCCAAGATGCCTCCTCCCCTGGGGCAGGTGGGGTGTAAGGGCTAGGCTGGGAGGGAACATGGGGCGAGAGCAGATGTGCCAGTTCCTCCAACCCTCCTAAAATGGCTGCCATCCCGCCCAAGCTTTGGGGAAAGAGAGAGATTAGCACACAATTCATTCATTCATTCATTCGTTCATTCAATCATATTTATTGAGTGCTCACTGTGGGCAAAGCACTGTACTAAATGCTTGGAAGAGAATGATATCACAGTAAACAGTTTCAGGGCAGAGGCAGGACAAGGACAAGAGGTCAGTAGCAATTTCTATTTCTATTTATTTTTATTAATTATGTGCATATATCTATAATTATTTTTATTTATAAACATGCTACTGATGCCTGTTTACTTGTTTTAATATCTGTCTCCCCCTTCTAGATTGTGAGCCCACTGTGGGCAGAGATTGTAACCATTGCTGAATTGTACTTCAGCATTGAAGGAGAATTGTCCTCCCTTCAAGGCCCTACTCAGAGCTCACCTCCTCCAGGAGGCCTTCCCAGACTGAGCCCCTTCCTTCCTCTCCCCCTCGTCCCCCTCTCCATCCCCCCCATCTTACCTCCTTCCCTTCCCCACAACACCTGTATATATGTTTGTACATATTTATTACTCTATTTAACTTGTACATATCTATTTATTTTATTGTGTTAGTGTGTTTGGTTTTGTTCTCTGTCTCCCCCTTTTAGACCGTGAGCCCACTATTGGGTAGGGACTGTCTCTATATGTTGCCAACTTGTACTTCCCAAGCGCTTAGTACAGTGCTCTGCACACAGTAAGTGCTCAATAAATACGATTGATTGATTGATTGATTGATTGTACTTCCCAAGCATTTAGTACAGTGCTCTGCACACAGTAATGATGATGATGGCATTTATTAAGCTCTTGCTACGTGAAAAGCACTCTGTTCTAAGCGTTGGGGAGGTTACAAGGTGATCAGGTGGTCCCACGGGGGGCTCACAGTCTTCATCCCCATTTTCCAGATGAGGTAACTGAGGCACAGAGAAGTTAAGTGACTTGCCCAAGGTCACACAGCTGACAATTGGCAGAGCAGGGATTTGAACCCATGACCTTGACTCCAAAGCCTGTGCTCTTTCCACTGAGCCATGCTGCTTCTGTAAGCACTCAATAAATATTACTGAATGAATGAATGAAATAGATGAGATCGAGATGGTAAGAACTAAAGGAATGAAGTGTGTGGGCTGGGTTTCAGTAGGAGAGTAGCAAGATTACGTTGGAGTGGGGCAAGGTGATTGAGCGCTTTAAAGGTAATGGTGAGGAATTTTTGTTTGATTTGGAGATCAATGGTCAACTACTGGAGATTCTTGAGGAGTGGGGAAACTTGTTCTGGACCTTTTTGTAGAAAAATGATCCACGCAGCAGAGTGAAGTATGGACTGGAGTGGGGAGAGACATGGGGCAGTGAAGTCAGCAGGGAGGCTGATATAGTTATCAAGGTGGGATTTAATAAATGCTTGGATTAACGTAGTAGCAGTTTGGATAGAGAGGAAAGGGCAGATTTTAGCAATGTGACGGTGGAACCAACAGGATTTAGTGATGGGTTGAATATATGTGTTGAATGAGAAAAAGAGTCAAAGATAATGCCAAGGTTTCAGGCTTGTGAGGCAGGGAGGATGGTGGTGCTGTCTACAGTGATGAGAAAGTGAGTGGGAGGATAGGATTTTTTGTGGGAAGATAGTGCTACCCAGGCAATATGCAGGGGGCACTGAATAGTGGATGAGTACACTGACTGGGGTTCCAAATGTCCAAGATTAGCCCAGATCCCCCCATCACCCACTGATTGGACCTAGTTGAGGACAGCAAAAGCTAGTGGGGAACCCGTTCTCCCTTCTCCAAGCCCTAGGCATTTAGGCAGTGACCCTGGAGGCCCCCCTGGAGGCACTGGAGATCCAGGTGCCTCTGGACAGGTGAAACAATGACTGTCCTCCAACCCCAACCCACCAGAAGTTTCAACTGATCCAGGGTGGGATGGGGGCAGGATGGGTCTGAAATGACTGGGATGGAAGTTCTAGGATCCTGTTGGCCAGGGGAGTCTGCCCAGCTCAATCAGAACCTCAATCCGCTCACATCTTCCCCTGTCTACTTCCAGGTCTTTTCTCACTCAGTTTTCTGGGTTTCCTGGGGTTCCTGGGATTCTACTCCCATTGTGGGACTGGCACATGAAGGGTAGGAGGGCATCAGTGATGGACATATTTGTATTTTTGGAACACTCCTTGCCTGAAGGAGTGCAGGGGGAAGTAGCAGAGTACAGTATAGGATGGGGGTGGGATGGGGGCAGTAGGGGTGGGAAGTGGGGGAGCAAATCTTGGTGAGAGCCTGGCCTGGGTAACAAACACAGACCACCCTTCAGCAGCCGAGCCAGTGGCAGTGGAGCAGAAGTGTGGCCCATGCTCTAGATTAGTAGTCCTTCAGCTCGGTGGTCTCCTCCTTCTCCCTGTCTGGACTTCCCTGTCTTCTTTGAATCTGCTCACTGCAGTCTCTGATGGGCTCCAACCAAAAAGTGGTCCTGTTGGGTGGGTTTATGTCCACTGGTGCTGACTTGTTCAGTGCCTGTGATTTCATTTATGCTGTTCATATTTTTTGACCTTTGTGGGTCTATCTTATAGGCCCCTCTAGGACAAGGTGTCTCCTCCTTCTTCTGTCCCTGGGTGTGTGAGTGGTGTGGGTGAGAGTGTATGGAATGTATATGTATATGTGTAGAGAGGTGTGGGTATGTGTGAGTGTTGAGGGGGAGCGGTGGTGGAGGTGCTTGTATGGATGTAGGTGTATGTTCGTGCATGGTGGGAATGTGGGAACATAGGGGTGTGTGTGTGTGTGTGTGTGTGTGTGTGTGTGTGTGTATTTGTGCACTTTCACGCTGTGGCTCTTCCTTCAGCAGATCAGTCCCTTGAAGCCAGGGGCCATTCACGCAGGGGAGACTCTGGGCATGGGCAGCAGCTGACCTGTCGACATACTCTCTGTCTTTCCAGGAGCCCAGGAAGACACCCTGTAGTCTGGTCTCCATGCTGAGAACCAGACCATTCAGAGGTGTTAATCTTCTCCCTCTGACCTGGCTGGGGTGGAGTGGTGGATCTGGGCATGGCAGCTCACCTGGTGAAGGGGATGAAGATATGGGGTAGAAGTAGGTGAGAGAGGTGCAGAGGTCCTGGCACTCTGTTACTGGACTCGACAGCGTGGCTAAAGTGCAGGGGTGAAGGGAGAGAGGAGCATGGGCATACTGGGTGAGGGGAGGAAGAGTACTGTGGGGGGTGGTTAGGGCATGGCTGGGTGGAGGGTAGAGACCAGGATCAATCAATCAATTGTATTTATTGAGCGCTTACTGTTTGCAGAGCACTGTACTAAGCGCTTGGGAAGTACAAGTCGGCAACTCATAGAGACAGTCCCTACCCAACAGTGGGCTCACAGTCCTGAAGGGGAAGACAGAGAACAAAACCAAACATACTAACAAAATAATATAAATAGAATAGATATGTACAAGTAAGATAAATAAATAAATAGAGTAATAAATATGTACAAACATATATACATATATACAAGTGCTATGGGGAAGGGAAGGAGGTAAGATGGGGGAATGGAGAGGGGGACGAGGGGGAGAGGAAGGAAGGGGCTCAGTCTGGGAAGGCCTCCTGGAGGAGGTGAGCTCTCAGTAGGGCCTTGAAGGGAGGAAGAGAGCTAGCTTGGCGGATGGGCAGAGGGAGGGCATTCCAGGCCCGGGGGATGACGTGGGCCGGGGGTCGATGGTGGGACAGGCGAGAACGAGGCACGGTGAGGAGATTAGCAGCAAAGGAGCAGAGGATCGAGAGGTGGTCTCAGGATAGGGTGGAATAAACTGGGGAATCAAGGTCTCTGTGTGGGTGACTCTCTAGCAAAGCCTAATTTACCTAATTACCTTGTATTGATCTCAGTGCTTAGAACAGTGTTTGACACATAGTAAGTGCTTAGCAAATATTACACACACACACACACACACACACACACACACACACACACACACACACACACACACACACAAGAAAAGATCACTAGGGATGGGTGAGGAGAGTGTGTCCATCTTAGAACATAGACTGTCAGCAGTGCCTCAACCCTGTGGCCCATTTCATTCATTCATTCATTCAATTGTATTTACTGAACGCTTACAGTGTGCAGAGCACTGTACTAAGCGCTTGATCATCCTGAACTCTGGCCCCAGTAGTGGCCCCAGGGCTCAGGTGATGATCAGTTTCTTTGGTAATCATTCTCCTGGTTAGAAATGGACCATCTCTACCTCCCTTTGCATGCCTAACTCTCTATTTAGTGACCCAGCGTGGACCATCCACCCAGGAATCTAGACAAATACATCCCCTTGAATTGAGTTGTGAAGCAGGGTTGCCTAGTGGATAGAGAATAGGCCTGGGAGTCAGAAGGACCTGAATTCTAATTCTTACTCTGGTACTTGTTGGCTTGGTAACCCTGGGAAAGCCACTTAACCATTCTGTGCCTCAGTTCCTTCCTCTGTAAAATGGGGATTAAGACTGTGAGCCCTATGTGAGACATGGTCTGCATACCACTTGATTATCTTGAACCTACCCCTGCGCTTAGTACTATTCCTGTCACAGAGTAAGCACTTAACAAATACCATTAAAAAATGGCTGATATTTTCAACCGTCCAGCACCCTGTAGAAACAAATCCCACACGCTTACTTTCCCTCTGAGAGAAAATGTGCTTCCTTATGTTTGTTGAGAAGCAGCATGGTCCAGCAGAAAGAGCTCAGGCCTGGGACTCAGAGCACCTGGATTCTAATCCTTGGCTCTGTCACTTGTTGGCTGTGTGACCATGGGCAAGTCACTTCACTTCTTTGTGTCTCAATTACCTCATTTGTAAAATGGGGATTAAGACTATAAGGAGAGTACAGTGGTATACTGGAGAAAGCATGGCCAAAAGTCAGAAGGTCATGGGGTCTAATACTGGCTCTGCCACTTGTCAGCTGTATGATCTTGGGCAAGTTACTTCACTTCTCTAGGCCTCAGTTACCTCATCGGAGACAATTTACCTCATCGGTAAAATGGGGAACGAGACTATAAACTCCACGTGGGACAGGGATGTACCTAGTTTACATCTCAGTGCTTAATACAGTGCGTGGCACATCGTAAGTACTTAACAAACAAAAAAGCCACAAACCTACACCCATCAAACTTCACTGGCTTCCCTGGGGCTCCAGGGCTGTGGGATTCTGAATTGCACCTGAATGAGCACTTTCTGATTTTGCAAGGCTCTGTCCTGGCCCTTCTCAGTCTTCATCTTTCCAGTTTGAAGAATCCTAATGTTTTATGTCTCTCCATCCCTGAGCCCACTTCTCAGTGATCTTCTCACCTCTCTGTTAGCCCTACCAGCCCTGCTTGTTGGCCTGTTGAGCAAACCTGGCTCCTGTTGCCCCTCCCAACCAATTTTCTTCTGTTCTGACCTGGGCGGAAAGGCATAGAGTTCCTGGAAATAGGAGAGCTGGGCCCAGGCAGGACTCATTGCTACCTCCAGCTGGGGGAAAGATCAGACAGATAGTCAGATTTATGTTCATCTTGTTCCACGGCCCCCGAAGGGAATCTGGCAACCCTCTGTAGGGATGGTGTCTGTTACAGTGAGACCTTGGACAAATCATTTAACTGCTCTGTGCCTTAACTGCCTCATGTATGAAATGGAGATAAGATATTTGTTCTCCTGCCTACTTAGCCTGCGAGTCCCTGAGGGACTGGGACTGTGTGAACCTGAGTATCTCCTATCTATCCCAGTGCTTAAGACAGTGCTTGGCACATAATAAACACCTACAGATACCATTTAAAAGAAGAAGAATTAGTGACAATTTTGTCCAACTTTGGTTATGCAGTAGTCTTCTTTTGTTCTGAAAACACCTAGATGTGGCAAACTTCAGAACACGCGGCCCACCTCTGAATTCTTCTCTCCATTAATGGCTTCTTTTCTTTTTTTTTTTAAAGGTATTTCTTAAGTGCTTATTGTGAGTCAAACATGGTTGTAAGTTCTGGGGAAGGCAATTACATTGGACACAGTACCTGTTCTTCATGGGCCTCATAGTGTAAGTAGGAGGGAGAACAGGTATCCCCATTTTATAGTTGAGGAAACTGAGGCACAGAGAAGATAAGTAAATTGCCCAAGGTCAAAAGCAAGCAATTGGCAGAGCCAGGATTAGAGTACAGGTCCTCTGACTCCCAGGCCTGTGCTCTCTCCACTAGACCATGCTGCTTTTTCAGTCAAATTTATAAGTGCATCCATCTTCTGGGAAGTTGGGACAAGCATTACAATCCCAACATTTCAGCTGGTGGTGGAGGAGACAGAAATTAAGGGCCGGAGAAAGAGGAGTCTCTTCTGGCTCACGGCCTGCAGAATCTGTCAGAGCCAAGGTTCCTTGTGGAACCAGATTGAGGGGTGAATCTGGTAATAGTATTTGTTGAGCACCTAATGAGTGCACCGTACTAAGCCCTTGGGAAGTATAAAACAGGAAAATGACACATTCCCTGCCCACAAGGAGTTTACATTCTGATGGGGCAGACAAACATAAACATATTTATGGAAAGTGTAGCCAAAGTAATTGAAGGAGCAGAAGGGACTAATGGAAAGAGCAAATGCCTGGGAGTCAGACTTCATTCATTCAATCATATTTATTTATTCATTCATTCAATCATATTTATTGAGCATTTACTATGTGCAGTTCCCTCTCAGGATTGCCCCTTGAGAGTTTCCAGTATTCTACCAGTCTCAACTATAGGAGGGAGAGTCAAGTAGAGCGCTTGGGAAGAACAATACAACAATTAACAGTGATATTCCCTGCCTATAACAAGCTCACACCCCTACTCTTAGAGAAGCAGCGTGGCTCAGTGGAAAGAGCATGGGCTTTGAAGTCAGAGGTCATGGGTTCAAATCCCCACTCTGCCAATTGTCAGCTGTGTGACTTTGGGGAAGTCACTTCCCTGTGCCTCAGTTCCCTCATCTGTAAAATGGGGATGAAGACCGTGAGCCCCCTGTGGGACAACCTGATCACCTTGTAACCTCCCCAGTGCTTAGAACAGTGCTTTGCACATAGTAAGTGCTTAACAAATGCCATTATTATTATTAGAGGCATACACATTCCATTCCTAGCTTGGGCAGTGGCTAGAGAGGGGAAGTCTATCCCAGTCTATCCCAGTGCTTAAGACAGTGCTTGGCACATAATAAACACTTACAGATACCATTTAAAAGAAGAAGAATTAGTGACAAATTTGTCCAACTTTGGTTATGCAGTAGTCTTCTTTTGTTCTGTAAACACCTAGATGTGGGAAGTCAATCTGCTACAAGTCAAAACTCTCCTGTGCTGGGCAACAGCAGCATGGGAGAGAGTTCAGAGCAGAGACTCATGTTGACTGTGTGGAAGAAGGCAATGGTAAACCACTTCTGTATTTTTACCAAGAAAACTCTGTGGATACACTACCAGGATGATTGCAGATGGAGAGTGGGGTGTTCTGGAAGAGATGTGTCTGTGTTGTTGCTATGGGTCGGAATCGACTTGGCAGCATAAGAGAAGACAAGACTGTTTGCAAAGTACTGTACTAAGTGCTTGGGAGAATACAAAATAACAATAGACAGACACATTTTCTGTCCACAACGAGCTTCCAATATAGATGACCTGGGTTCTAATCCCGGCTTCACTGCTTACCTGCTGTGTGACTCTGGGCAGGTCACTTCACTTCTTCATGCCTTAGTTACCTCATCTGCAAAATGGGGAATAAAAACATATTATCCCTCCTAATTAGACTGTGTGCCCTTGTGGATCCCTATCAACTTGTTTTTATCCCAGCACTTATCATGGTGCTTGGTAAACACTTATAAAATACCATTATTTTTATTAATTATATTATTGAATATACAATCGGATAACATAGATGCAGCAGTGCTCAGAATGGGTATAAGTGTGAACACAAACTCTGGAGATGGCTGGTGGGTTTGTACAACTTGGGGGGCTGGGATATAATCATCATCATCATCATCATCAATCGTATTTATTGAGCGCTTACTATGTGCAGAGCACTGTACTAAGCGCTTGGGAAGTACAAATTGGCAACACATAGAGACAGTCCCTACCCAACAGTGGGCTCACAGTCTAAAAGGGGGAGACAGAGAACAAAACCAAACATACCAACAAAATAAAATAAATAGGATAGATATGTACAAGTAAAATAAATAAATAAATAAATAGAGTAATAAATATGTACAACCATATATACATATATACAGGTGCTGTGGGGAAGGGAAGGAGGTAGGATGGGGGGATGGAGAGGGGGGAGGGGGGAGAGGAAGGAAAGGGCTCCGTCTGGGAAGGCCTCCTGGAGGAGGTGAGCTCTCAGCAGGACCTTGAAGGAAGGAAGAGAGCTACCTTGGCAGATGGGCAGAGGGAGGGCATTCCAGGCCCGGGGGATGACGTGGGCTGGGGGTCGATGGCGGGACAGGCGAGAACGAGGTACGGTGAGGAGATTAGTGGCGGAGGAGCGGAGGGTGCGGGCTGGGCAGTAGAAGGAGAGAAGGGAGGTGAGGTAGGAGGGGGCGAGGTGATGGACAGCCTTGAAGCCCAGGGTGAGGAGTTTCTGCCTGATGCGCAGATTGATTGGTAGCCGTTGGAGGTTTTTGAGGAGAGGAGTAATATGCCCAGAGCGTTTCTGGACAAAGATAATTCGGGCAGCAGCATGAAGTATGGATTGAAGTGGAGAGAGACACGAGGATGGGAGATCAGAGAGAAGGCTGGTGCAGTAGTCCAGACGGGATAGGATGAGAGCTTGAATGAGCAGGATAGCAGTTTGGATGGACAGGAAAGGGCAGATCTTGGCAATGTTGCGGAGCTGAGACCGGCAGGTTTTGGTGACGGCTTAGATGTGAGGGGTGAATATAATATGAGGAAGAATTCTTAAAAGAGGTAGGCTTTTAGGAGGGTTCTGACTGAGGGCTAGGTCTGTTGGAAGTGGGCAGGGGTGGCATGTACCAGGCCAGAGGACAGCGTAGGTGAGGGAGTAGAGGCAGGAGAAGCAAGAACAAGGTAGAGTTAGAAGATGAACTTGAGAGGAGGGATCTGGGAAACACCTTGAGATGGAGCCACGGTGTTAGGTCGAGATAATGGATGGAGAGAGCCTTGAGGCCAATTTGGAAAAATTAGGCTTGATGCAAAGGGAAATGACAAGCTATTTCCATTTCTCTCCATTGAGGAGGGTGTGAGGCTGGATGTGAACAATTTCTTCAAAGTAGCTCCTGTCCTGCTCTCTTTTCAGCTCTGGGGACCTGAGACTGGGACTGAAAGCTCAAGGACCCAGAATCCCTGGTCTCTGATCTCTTGGGCCAAGCCCTTCCTCGTATTATTGAGCATTTACTCCATGTAGAGCACTCTTCTAAGCATGACCCTGGATAAAGCAGTGTAGACTAGGGGAAAGAGAGAGGTGGCCTGGGAACCAGAGGACCTGAGTTCTGATCCTGACTTTGCCACTTCCCAGCTGTGTATGACCTTGGTCAAGTCACTTCTCCATCCCTTGGTTTTTCTCATCTGTAAACTAGGGGTTAATCAATCAACGGTATTTAATCAAAGTACTTGTTAAATATGTATTCTCTCTCCTGCTTAGACTGTGAGCCCCTTGTGAGTCAGGGACTGTGTTTCCCTGCTTGCCACAGTGCTTTTTTTTTTAATATTGGTCTTCATTAAGTACTTACTATGTGTCAAGTACCGTTCTAAGTGCTAGGGTAGTTACAAGTTAATTAGAGTCATTCATTCATGAAATAGTATTTATTTAGCACTTACTATGTGCAGAGCACTGTTCTAAGCACTGGGGAGGTTACAAGGTAATCAGGTTATCCCACAGGGGGCTCACAGTCTTAATCCCCATTTTACAGATGAGGTAACTGAGGCACAGAGAAGTTAAGTGACTTGCCCAAAGTCACGCAGCTGACAATTGGCAGAGCTGGGATTTGAACACTTGACCTCTGACTCCAAAGCCCGTGTTCTTTCCACTGAGCCAGGCTGCTTCTCCATGAAGTGACTTGCCCAAGGTCACAAAGCAGACGAGTGGTGGAGTTGGGATTAGAATCCATGACCTCTAACTTCCAAGCCCATGCTCTTAACACTAGGCTAGACCGCCCCATCCTCCTACCCACAGTCCCCTGTCTTCTGCCACCGGTTCCCTGCCTTGCACACTTGGCCTATTTCTGGAACTGAACAACTCCTCAAGACTGTAAGATCTCTGTCGGCAGGGAACGTGTCTGCCAACTCTGTTGTGTTGTACTCTCCCAAACACTTGGTACAGTGCTCTGCACACAGTAAGCACTCAATAAATACCATAGATTGATGGATTGATCCTGATCTACTGACAGGAAGGAAGTTGTGAGAGGGATGGAGAAGAGAAGGGTGGTAGGGAGGGCCTCTTTATGGTGTGTGCATGTGGAGGGGGAGGCAGAGGGAGGAAATTTGGAGAAGTCCACTTGACTAACACTAGATAGCCTGGGCTTTGGGGGCCAATCCCATTCCGAACCTGCCCTCCTGAGGTCCCCAAAGGAATTGCATCTCTATAACTCTCTCTGCTGCTTCCATGTGGTTACCTATATAAGGAGGCAGTTCTAGAATTCAGCTTCCTTTAGGTTCCCTCCCCTCTTTCTCATTTGTCCCTATCCCTCCTAGATTAATCACTCATCCTATCCCTCCTAGATTACTGCATCAGCCTCCTTGCTGACCTCCCAACCTCCTGTCTCTCCCTACTCCAGTCCATACTTTCATTCATTCATTTATTATTTCAATCATATTTATTGAGCGTTTCCTATGTGCAGAGCTCTGTACTAAGCGGTTGGAAAGCACATTTCAGCAATAAAGAGACACAATCCATGCTCACACCCCTCTGCCCGGATTATCCTTTCTACAAAAACGTTCAGAACATGTCACCCCCCTCCTCTAAAACCTCCAGTAGTTGTCCATCCACCTCTGTATGGAAAAAAACCCTCCTCTCCATTGGCTTTAAAGGACTCCATCACCTTGCCCCCTCCTACCTCATCTCATTTCACTCCTTCTACAACCCTGGGGATCGAGATTGTTATCTCCGCATGGGACAGGGATGGTGTCCAACCCAATTTGCTCATATCCACCCCAGCACTTAGTAGAGTGCCTGGCACATAGAAAGCACTTAATAAACACCATTATTATTATTAACCCAGCCCGCATACTTCCCTCCTCTGGTGCTAACCTTCTCACTGTGCCTCAAGCTCACCTGTCTCCCTGCTGACCCCTGGCCCACACCCTGCCTCTGTCCTGGAACACCCTCTCTCTTCAAATCTGATAAACAATCACTTTCCCCACCTTTAAAGATGCCTTCCCAGACTAAGCCCCACTTTTCCTCATGACCCGCTCCCTCGGTGTCACCCTGACTTGCTCCCTTTGCTCTCCCCCGACCCCACCAGCCTCACAGCACTTATTTACATATCCATAATTTTATTGATTTGTATTGATGTCTGTCTCCCCCACCCCCCACCCCCAGACTGTAAGATTGTTGTGGGTAGGGAATATCACTGTTTATTATTATACTGTACTTTTCCAAGCACAGTGCTCTGCACACAGTAAGTGTTTAATAAATATGACTGAATGAATGGATTGAACACTCGGGGTGAAGTGGTGACAATTAGGGATGTTTGGATACCATGACGATGAATGCCCCAGTTAAATCAATCAATCAACAGTATTTATTTAGCTTTTCCTGTGTGCAGAACACTGGACTGAGCATTTATGAGAGTACAAAAAGCAGAATTGGTAGACACGATCCCTGTACACAAAGAGCTTTCAGTCTTAAGGAGGAGGCACATATTAAAATGAATAACAAATAGGAGAAGTTGCAGAATGAAAAGTTCTGTCCATAAGTGCTGTGGTAATGAAGTTGGGTTAAATATCATGTGCTTTAGAACAAAATGCATAGGGGATGTGGAGGGGGAGAGCTGGTAGGGGCAATGAGGTCTTAGGGAAGACCTCTTGGAAATGCTATTTAAAAAAGGGCTGTAAAGGAGGAGAGAGTGGTGGTCAATGGGGTATAAAGAGGGAGAGAGATTCAGGCCAGAGAGAGGACCTGGGTGAGGAATCGGTGGTGAGATAGATGAGATGGAAGTATAGAGAGTAAATTGCCTTTAGAAGAGTGAAGTGTATGGAATGGGTTGTAGTAGGAAATCAGCAAGGTGAAGTAGGAGGGGAAGAGCTGATTGAGTGCTTTAAAGCCTATGGTAAGGAGTTTCTGTTTGATTTGGAGATGGATGGGAAACCACTGGAAGTTTTTGAGGAAAGGGAAGCTGTGGACTGAACTTTTTTAGAAAAATGATCCAGGCATCAGAGTGAAGTATGGACTGGAGAGGGGAGACACAAGAGGCAGGGAGGTCAGCAAAGAGGCTAATGAAATAGACAAGTTGGAATACAATAAGGAACATGGCCTAGTGGAAAGAGCATGGGCCAAGGAGTCAAAGGACCAGGATATTAATCCTGGCTCTGCCACTTACCTAGTATGTGACCTTGTGCAAGCCACTTAACTTATCTGAGCCTCAGTTACCTCATTTGTAAAATGAGGATTAAATCCTAAACCTCCCTACTAGGACTATGAGCCCCATGTGGGACAGGGACTTTGTCCCTTTGTCTTGAACCTAACCCAGTACTTAGTAATAAATAAACAATAAGGATGGTATTTGTTAAGTGCTACTAAGTGCCAGGTAAATGGTTAACAAGTACTATTAGAAATGCATTTGGATCAGTGTAGTAGCAGTTTATACCCTATAGGCTTCTTGGGAGCAGGAATCACTAATTCTATTGAATTGTACTTTTCTAAGTGATTATTACAGTATTCTGCCCACAGTAAGTGCTCTATAATTACTGTTTTTTGATTGATGGAGAGAAAAAGGCAGATTCTATAGAACTGACATGATTTGGTGACAGGTTGAATATTTGGTTAAATGAGAGAGATGAGTTGAGCATAATGCCGAGATTCTGGGTTTCTGACATAGGGAGGATGGAGTTGCTGTCTAGAATGATAGGAAAGTCAGGAGGAGGACAGGTGTTTGGTGGAAAGATGAGGAGTTTTGTTTTGTACATGTTAAGTTTGAGGTGTTGGCAAGACATCCAGGTAGAGATGTCCTGAAGGCAGGAGGAAATTCACGACTGCGGAGAGGGAGAGAGATCAGGGCTGGTGATGTGGATTTGGGAATCATCTATGTAAACATAATACTTGGAACCATGGGAGTGAATGAGTTATTCAAGGGAGTGGGTGAAGATGATAGAGCCTTAAGGGACTCACACGTATAGGGGGTAAGAGGCAAAGGAGGAGCCTACGAAATAGGATGAGAAGGAGCAGCCAGAGAGATAGAAGGAGAACAAAACTGTGAGCCCATCGTCTAGACTGTGAGCCCATTGTTGGGTAGGGATTGTCTCTGTTGCCGAATTGTACCTTCCAATTGCTTAGTGCAGTGCTCTGCACACAGTAAGTGCTCAATAAATATGATTGAATGAATGAACAAAACGAAGACAGTTGTCAGTGAACCTGAAGTTGGATAATGTTTCGAGAAGGGGATGTTCCCCTTCTGAGAAGCAGCTGAGAAGCAGCATGGCTCAGTGGAAAGAGCCCGGGCTTTGGAGTCAGACGTCATGGGTTCAAATCCCGGCTCCGCCAACTGTCAGCTGGGTGACTCTGGGCAAGTCACTTCACTTCTCTGGGACTCAATTCCCTCATCTCTAAAATGGGGATGAAGACTGGGAGCCCCCCGTGGGGCAACCTGATCACCCTGTAACCTCCCCAGCGCTTAGAACAGTGCTTGGCACATAGTAAGCCATTATTATTATTATTATTATTATGTTCCACAATGTCAAAGGCAGCTAAGAGGTAGAGGAGGAATAAGATGGAGTAGAAGCCGTTGGATTTGGCAAGAAGGTGGTTCTTGGTGACCTAAGAGAGGGTCATGTCTCTTAGCAACTGAGTGCTGAATTGGCCTGGATGGGTCAGTCTGGGTTTGCTCAAAGTGTGATGAACTGAAGGGATGGTCGAGTCCCATTTCTGAGTGAGGGGAGTTCATGGGAGCTAGTCCCAGGAGGTAGTCCCTAGGTAGGGTGGATGTCCACTCTGACTCACTCACTTTCTCCCCTGACCCTTCTCAATTCCACCCCGCCCCTCCTCGAAGACGTTCCTTTCTTTATTTCTCACTTCTGCACATGCTCAGTTTTTCCCAAGGGAAGAGGCCCAGAGTGATACCTCTGCTTTATGCCTTTCAAGGAGATAAATGTTATTCAGCATCTGCATTGCCAGAGACAGTAGATTCAGGAACGTGTCTGCCTATTCTCCTGTATTTTACTCTCCCTAGCATTTAGTACAGTGATTGTCACACAGCAAGGGCTTAATGCATACCACCGATAAACAAATGCAGTAATAATAACTACTATAATTCTAATAATAATCTGCTTCACTGAATAGGACTCTTCATCTTAATGTCTGTATTTCATATTAAGAAGCAGCATGGCTCAGCGAAAAGTGGCCGGGCTTGGGAGTCAGAGGTCGTGGGTTCAAATCCCGGCTCTGCTGCTTGTCAGCTGTGTGACTTTGGGCAAGTCACTTAACTTCTCTGTGCCTCAGTTCCCTCATCTGTAAAATGGGGATGAAGACTGTGAGCCCCACGTGGGACAAAATGATCACCTTGTATCCTCCCCAGAGCTTAGAACAGTGCTTTGCACATAGTAAGCGCTTAGCAAATGCCGTATTATTTTCTAGACTGTGAGCCCGTTGTTGGGTAGGGACTGTCTCTATATATTGCCAACTTGTGCTTCCCAAGCGCTTAGTACAGTGCTCTGCACACAGTAAGTGCTCAATAAATATGATTGAATGAATGAATGAATATTAATGTCTGTATCCCCTTCCTGACTGTAAGCTCATTGTGGGCAGGAAATGTATCTGCTAATTCTGTTGTATTATGCTTCCCAAGCACTTAGTACATTGCTTTGCCCATAGTAAAGCTTAATAAATATGATTGATAGGCTGATTCCCTCTCCTAATAATATGGTACTTATTAAGCACTTACCATGTGCCAAGCACTGTTCTAAGCACTGGGGTAGATATGAGTTAATCAGGCCATACACAGTCCCTGTCCAACATGGAGCACACACTCTTACTCCCCATTTAACAGATGAGGTAACTGAGGCACAGAGAAGTCAAGTGACTTACCAAAGGTCACACAGCAGACATGTGGCAAAGTCAGGATTAGAACCCAGATCCTTGTGACTCCCAGGCCCAAGCTCTATCCACTAAGACACACTACTTCCTAGTGCCTGCTTTTGGACAGCAGCCAGCTGGGGAAGGAGATGAAGCAGTGTCTGGGTGTGCCAAACTCAGCTCCGGCATCTGGCTGAGGCCCGGGAACTGGGTAGGTGGTAAGCGGGATAGGCCAGTGACCTGAATGTTTCACACTGACAGGAGAAGGCAGCCAAGCACTCACAATGTCCTCTGTCCTGATCTCCTGATAAATAGAGAGTGTTCACGCAACTCAGCCTCATTTCAGTTGATCAATAACTGGCATCTATTGAGCGCCTACTGAGGGCAAAGCACTGTACTTCATTGTCGTATTTACTGAGTACTTACTGTGTGCAGAGCACTGTATTAAGCACTTAGCAGTTAGGAGAGTGCCACAGAGGCTGGAGCTTCCAATCAGACAAAGAGTAATAACAGAGTATGAGCAGGAGAGTCAGTTTGTCTGTCAGTCAGTCAGTTGGATTTATTGAGTGCTTACTGTGTGCAAAACACTGTACTAAATGCTTGGGAGAGTACAATATAACAATACAACAAACATATTCCCTGCCCACATTGGGCTTAGAGTCTAGAGGGGGAGACAGACATTAATATAAATAAATAAATTACAGATATGTACATAAGTGCTGTGGGGCTGGGAGAGGTGGATGAATGAATGGAGCAAGTCAGAGTAGTGCAGAAGGGAGAGGGAAGAGGGGAAAGAAGGGCTGAGTCAGGGAAGGCCTCCTGGAGGAGATGTATTTTCAATATGGCTTTGAAGACGAGGAGGGTAATTGTCTGTTGGATATGAGAATGGAGGGCATTCCAAACAGTAGGCAGGATGTGGGGAAGAGGTTGGCAGAGAGATAGATGAGACTGAGGTACAGTGAGAATGTTAGCACCAGAGGTGTGAAGTCTGCAGGCTGGGTTGTAGTTGGAGAGTAGAAAGGTAAGGTAGGAGGGGCAAGGTGATTGAGTGCTTTAAAGCCAATTGTGGGGAGTTTCTGTTTGATATGGAGGTGAATGGACAACTACTGAATGTTTTTGTAGAAAAATGAAAAATGATCTGGACAGCAGAGTGAAATATGGACTGGAGTGGGGAGAGAGAGAGGAGGCTGGGAGATCAGCAAGAAGGTTGATACAGTAATCAAGGCAGGATAGGATAAGTGCTTGGATTAACATGACAGCAGTTTGGATGGAAAGGGAAGGGCAGATTTTAGACATGTTGTAAAAGTCAAACTAACAGGAATTAGTGATCAATTGAATACGTGGGTTGAATGAAAGAGAGGAGTAAGCATAGTGCCAAGGTTACAAGTTTGTGAGATAGGAAGGGTGGTGGTGCCATCTACAGTGATGGGAAAATCGGGGTGGACAGCATTTGGGTTGTAAAAAATGGGTAGCTTCTAATGATGTTGATGATGATGATAAGACAATGACATGAGTGACAGATGGACAGAGATGCTCTGATGTGGGATACAGCCCCGCCTCTCACCAAAAAAAAGAAAAACAGAGCCATAACGAGGGAGAGGAGGAGGGAGATGGAGAAAAAGGGAGGGAAGGAAGGAAGGAAGAGGGAGGGGGAGAGAGCTAATCTCAAGGTAGCAGGGGAGACAGGGAGCTTTCAGATTGGTAATTGAGTGATAAGAATAATAATGATGGTATTTGCTAAGTACTTAGTATGTTCCAGGCACTGTACTGAGCAAATCAGGCAGGACATAGTCTCTGTCCCACATGGGGCTCACAGTCTCAAGCCCCATTTGTCTCAATCCCCATTTTAAAGATGTGGTAACTGAGGCACAAAGAAGTGAAGTGACTTGTCCAGAGCTGGGATTAGAACCCATGACCTTCTGACTCCCAGGCCCATCCTCTATCTTCTAACCATGGAGAAGATAGTTGCCATAGCAGGTGAAAATAAGAGTGGTAAGGATGAGGGGGCTAGGCTTCTTGCTAGAGAGAAAGAAGGGATGTGCATGTGAGTGTGTGTTTATGTGAGTGTGCACACACACACTTGCTCAGGTGTGACCAGCAGGCCAGGCTCTCTAGGGGTGACAATTCTGTTCATAACTTGTATTAATATTGTGTAAACTATAACATTTGATCTGGGTTGTACAATTCAGTAACCCCAGAGTTTCCCAGGGGAGATGCCAATGGTGGATGGTCAGGTGTGGGGAGAGCAGAGGGCTAAGGGCCATTTGTGAATTCTCAGACTCCAAACACCTGCCTTATGAGCGACTATCAGGGAGAGGCAGAGGAGGCCAGATAAAAGCTAGCACCTAAACAGCTGCTGGCCTTGCCGGAGACTGAGCCAACATTGGCCCAGGAATTGAGTCTGGGGGTTGGACCAGTGACCGGAGGATGAAGTAGACGGGAGGCAGTATATTCAGGCTTTCCCCAAGAGTTGCCAAAGTGAAGGGGTCTATCCTGGAACAGGAGGGACTGAAGCCACAGGGGATGAAGTGATCTTGGCAGAGGAGAATGAAAACCTAAAGCAAACATGGACATGCTGAGTGACCTCTGACCCCTCTACCATGCTAGACCAACATAGGATACATGGAGGGGGACAAAAGGACCTGAGATCAAAATTTATTTTGTTGGTTTTTTTTATCTCGTTCCAATGCAGTTCCATTCTCTGTGTTAAGCTGGTAAGTACCTGTGACTACTGATGACTTTACCAAATGCATGGACCTGTCTTTAGCTTCAGTGAAATATTTTTAATATTCTGTCAGATTGAAAATGGAATAACTCTGTCATGCCTTGTTTCCGGGGGTTTCGTGGACAGAGTGGGAACTCACTACTGAGAAAGGGAACAAAAAGCACCAAAGAAAGGAACTATTCTTCCCAGGCATAGGATAGGGCTCAAGAATGAACCCCAAAACTTCCAATTCTGGTTTAAAGTTCATGGTGGGGAATACAGTTAAAGCCCCAGGGTGGTGGCATCTTGGGGGGCTCCATCTGAGACACTTCCCTGTTAGGGGTGTTGAGGTCTGTGGGCCTCCTTGTGTCTCACTCACCCTGTTCCCCCCAGTCTAGAGCTCCAACCTCCCCGTCAGGGTCAGCGTGATGAAAGACTTGGCTGAAGCCTGCTGCAGAAAGACCTGGCAAAGCATAAAACCTGGCAATGCACAGGTGGGGCTTATGGTGGAGGGTTAGTCTAGAAAATAGCCCGAAATGTCTCAGTGAGTGTGTAGTTGTGAGAAGCAGTGTCATCTAAGGGATGGAGCATGGACCTGGGAGTCAGAAAGGCCTGGGTTCTAATCCTGGCTCTGCCACATGTCTGCTGTGTGACCTTGGACAAGTCACATCACTTCTCTGGGCCTCAGTTACTGCATCTGTAAAATTGGGATTAAGGGTGTGAGCCCCATGTGGTACAGGGATTGTGTCCAACCTGATTAAAATGTATCTACTTCAGCATTTAGAACAGTGTTCTAGTATATATTAAGTGCTTAACAAGCACCATGATTATTATTATTATTATTATTGTGTGTTAGATGAATGAGCAACAACCCAGATTGAAACCCCTTTATATGCTGAGCCCTGGAGAACATTAGAGGAGGAGGAGGGTGAAGGCATGGAAACTATCCTGGGGAGGACGAAGACCCACCTACAGATGGTGATGTGGCCCAGAGAGGAGGGCCCGGTTGCTGAGTTATCTGGTTGGATCCTTGAGGGCAAATAGCCAGGTCCCTTTTAGAGATCGGTCATCTACAACAACCATATCGCTTGAGCTCAGAGGCAGACAGCTGCAGGGCTGGATCCAACTCCCCTCTGTTGGTTCTGTTGGTTTGGGGCCTGGGATGGACCTTTAGAAGGGGCTCTTCACGCACACCAAGCTCCCACAGGTGATCTCATCCTCTAGACCCACGCAGAAAACGAAGCTCCATCATGGGATCATGATCCTAACCATACTCATAATGACATTATTTTTCAACAACTGTGGTCTTTAAGTACTTTGTCCTAAATATTGTACTAAGCACTGGAGTAGACATAAGGTATTCAGGTCAGACACAGTCCCTGTTTCAATCAGGGTTCACAGTCCAAGTAGAAAGGAGAACAGGTATTGAATTTCCATTTTACAGATGAGGAAACTAGGGTCTAGCGAAGTTAAGTGACTTGCCCAGCGTCATAGCAGACAAGTGATGGAACTAGGCTTAGAACCCAGGTCCTCTGATTCCCAGGTCCTGGCCTTTTCTACTAGAGCACACAGTTTCTCCGAGTCCTATTTATTAAAGATCTACTGTGAGCCAAACCCCGTGCAAAGCACTAGGTTATATACAAATAAATCAGTCACATTCCCTGTCCCATGTAGGTCTCATGATCAAATAGGAAGGCAGAGTAGGTATTTTAGCCCATTTTACAGATGAAGAAACCAAAGCTCAGAGTGGTTAAGTGACTAACCAGAGTCACACAGGAGTCCAGTGGCAGGTCCCCTTGTAGACTGTGAGCCCGTTGTTGGGTAGGGACCATCTTTATATCTTGCTGATTTGTACTTTCCAAGCACTTAGTACAGTGCTCTGCACACCATAAGTGCTCAATAAATATGAATGAATGAAAGGTCTGGGACTAAAACCTAGGTCTCCTGACTCCCAATCCCATGCTTGATTTACAAGATCATGCTACCTCAGAAAAACACATATGACCAAAGACAACATATGATCAAAAGGAAGCCAATCTTTCCATTTTTATTCCAATTCTTACTCACCCGCATCTCTCCTCCCCATCCCAGTCCCCTCAGACCAATGAATTAGTAATAATAATAATGATGATGATGGTATTTGTTAAGCACTTACTATGTGCCAAGCACTGTTCTAGGTGCTGGGGTAAATACAAGATTATCAGGTTGTCGCACATGGGGCTCACAGTCTTAATCCCCATCATCATCATCAATCGTATTTATTGAGCGCTTACTATGTGCAGAGCACTGTACTAAGCGCTTGGGAAGTACAAATTGGCAACATATAGAGACAGTCCCTACCCAACAGTGGGCTCACAGTCTAAAAGGGGGAGGCAGAGAACAAAACCAAACATACTAATAAAATAAAATAAAATAAATAGAATAGATATGTTTTACAGATGAGGGAACTGAGGCACAGAGAAGTGAAGTGACTTGCCCAAAGTCACACAGCTGAGAAGTGGTGGAGCTGGGATTAGAACCCAGAACCTTCTGACTCCCAGCCTGGTCTCTTTCCACTAAGCCACGCCAGCAAAAAGTTGCATATTCCTGACTTTCAAGGAGTTTGAGGGAGATGACAGATAAAGCTGATTTACCAGGAAGTGAAAGCTGGAGGAAGAGCAATGATAGAACAGGAAGCAGGAGAATACCGTAAGAATGGGTCAGCTGTATAAATGGCTGAACGTACAGATATTGGTGTCAGGGTGTTTGATCTTGGGCTGGTGCTCCTGGCGGGGTTGAGAATTAAGCAGGAAAGCCTTCCCGGAGGAAGAGGAAGACAGTTAAGGAAGAATGGGCAGAAGATGTGAAAATCTTCCAAATCTTTCCAAATGTGAGAAATGGGACCCTCTTGGGTGCTATTGTTCTTGCTCAATGGTGAAAGAAGATCTGAGGACGGTTGAACCCTCAGCCCCAAAGCACTTATGTCCATATCACAATTTATTTATACTCATGTTGATCTTCCCCTCTAGACTGTAAGCTAGTGTCTACCCACGCTCCTGCCTGAGGCTCTTTCCTTGCCTCAGTTTCCTCATCTGTGAAAAGGGGATTGAGACTGTGAGCCCCATATGGGACAGGGACTGAGTCCAACCCGATTTGCTTGTATTCACCCCAGCGCTTAGTACAGTGTCTGGCTCATAGTAAGGTCTTAACAAATACCACAGTCATTATTAGTACCCCTGGCCTGGAATGCCCTCCCTCCACACATCCGCCAAACTAGCTCTCTTCCTCCCTTCAAAGCCCTACTGATAGCTCACCTCCTCCAGGAGGCCTTCCCAGACTGAGCCCCCTTTTTCCTCTCTTTCTCCACATCCCCCCCGACCCTGCTCCCTTCCCCTCCCCAAAGCACTTGTATATATTTGTCCAGATTTATTACTCTATATATTTTACTTGTACATATTTACTACTCTATTTTGTTAATGATGTGCATATAGCTGTAATTCTATTTATTCTGATGGTTTTGACACCCGTCTACATGTTTCATTTTGTTGTCTGTTTCCCCCTTCTGGACTGTGAGCCCGTTGTTGGGTAGGGACCATCTCTACATGTTGCTGACTTGTACTTCCCAAGTGCTTATTACAGTGCTCTGCACACAGTAAGCACTCAATAGATATGATCGAATTAATGAATGAATGAATTAGTATTATTATCTTCCAACTTGCCTTTGTTCCAAGCTCATCAAATACTTGCAGTTATCTTGCCCCACTGTGAGTTTCATTTTCTGTATTTTAGGGAGCAGGCACCTTAGTGTAGATAGCTGTCAGGAGGCAGGATTGACATTCAGGACACCCTGATAATTGTTCTTAATTTTTAATCTGATCTCCCTTGGTGAATTCTGGGAGCTGGAGAACCTGCTTACCCAGGATGGAAATGCTGCTGCTGATGAAGAGGTGGTGGTTAGGTAGAGAGCGGGAAGAGGGACTAGGTAATAAATAGCAAGTTCCTCCAGGAGAGACACAAATATGGCAAGTTTCATTTGTCAGCTGATGTTACTTGTCTTGAGGAGGTCTGGAAGGAAGTCCCTCTGGCTCTACCTCTCATCTTGGCCTCACCCTTCTTTGTGTTTTCCTTAGTGCTTGTTGCCCCCTCAGTAAATCAGCATTCCTGCCCCCAGATGTGAGTTAAATAGCCCTAGGAAAGTGGTGTGTGTTTGTGTGTGGGAGGGTGTTTTCTCCTCCATTGTTGCTAATGTCCCATGGGCTATTTTTTTAAGTGGTATTTGTTAAGCACTCACTCTATGCCAGGCACTGTATTAAGCACTGGGGAAGGTACAAGCTGGTCACGTTGGACACAGTCTCTGTCCCAAATGGGGCTCACAGTCTTTATCCCTATTTTACAGATGAGGGGAAAAATCACAGAAAAGCCAAGTGATTTGCCGGAGGTCACACAGCAGACAAGTAGCGGAGCTGGGATTAGAACCCCAGTCCTCTGATTCCCAGGCCCGGGCTCCTTCCACTAGACCAGGTAGCTGCTTGACCTCAAAGGGAAGAAATGTCTGACCAGAGACAATTTGATTTCTGACCCTACATTAATCTGCGTGGACCTGGGACTCAGAAGGACCTGGGTTCTAATCCTGACTCTGATATATGCCTGCTGCCTGAACTTGGGCAAGTCATTTAGCTTCCCTTCAAAGCCCTACTGAGAGCTCACCTCCTCCAGGAGGCCTTCCCAGACTGAGCCCCCTTCTTCCTCTCCCCCACCCCATCCCCCCCGCCCTACCTCCTTCCCCTCCCCACAGCACTTGTATATAGGTTTGTACAGATTTATTACTCTATTTTACTTGTACATATTTACTGTTCTATTTTATTTTGTTAATACGTTTTGTTTTGTTTGTCGTCACCTTCTAGACTGTGAGCCCTCTGTTGGGTAGGGACTGTCTCTACATGTTGCCAACTTGTACTTCCCAAGCGCTTAGTACAGTGCTCTGCACACAGTAAGCACTCAATAAATGCAATTGAATGAATGAATGAAGATGCACCTGCAGCAGATGTGGCTGGCAGGCTCCAGCTGTGGAGGAGGGCAGCCCAGGAAAACCATGAGGAGCCTGGATATTGTCCCCTCAACAGTAATGTCTGGCAGCTCTTTTTTTTGTCATAATAATAATAATAGTATTTGTTAAGTGCTTACTATGTGCCAAGCACTGTTCTAAGATCTGGGAGTAGTTACAAGGGAAGCTGGCTGTCTCATATGGGGCTCACAGTCTTAATCCTCATTTTATAGTTGAGATAATTGAGGCACAGATCATTGATCATTGTTGATTGATGGCTCTTGCTGTGTTTGTTATGCTAATAATGTGTTTCTCTGTTTCCAGACCCCATCCCCAACCACTTCCCATTTAGTTTGGGAGTCCCCCATAGTCCAAAGCCCTTATCTGAATGATAATCCCGGTGTATTTCCCCAGCATTCAGCATAAAGTGCTTAGCACAGAGTGAGCACTAAGCACTGGGGAGAGGGGAGTGTACTCAGTGTCTGATCATCATCATCAATCATATTTATTGAGCGCTCACTATGTGCAGAGCACTGTACTAAGCGCTTGGGAACTACAAATTGGCAACATATAGAGACAGTCCCTACCCAACAGTGGGCTCACAGTCTAAAAGGGGGAGACAGAGAACAAAACCAAACATACTAACAAAATAAAATAAATAGAATAGATATGTACAAACAAATTAAATAGAGTAAAAAAAACATGTACAAACATATATACATATATACAGGTGCTGTGGGGAAGGGAGGGAGGTAAGATGGGGGGATGGAGAGGGGGAGAGGAAGGAAGGGGCTCCGTCTGGGAAGGCCTCCTGGAGGAGGTGAGCTCTCAGCAGGGCCTTGAAGGGAGGAAGAGAGCTAGCTTGCCGGATGGGCAGAGGGAGGGCATTCCAGGCCCGGGGGATGACGTGGGCCGGGAGTCGATGGTGGGACAGGCGAGAGCGAGGCACGGTGAGGAGATCAGTGGTGGAGGAGCGGTGGGTGCGGACTGGGCTGTAGAAGAGAGAAGGGAGGTGAGGTAGGAGGGGGCGAGGTGATGGAGAGCCTTGAAGCCGAGGGTGAGGAGTTTCTGCCTGATGTGCAGATTGATTGGTAGCCACTGGAGATTTTTGAGGAGGGGAGTGATATTCCCAGAGCGTTTCTGGACAAAGGTAATCCGGGTAGCATCATGAAGTATGGATTGAAGTGGAGGGAGACACGAGGATGGGAGATCAGAGAGAAGGCTGATGCAGTAGTCCAGATGGGATAGGATGAGAGCTTGAATGAGCAGGGTAGCAGCTGGGATGGAGAGGAAAGGGCGGATCTTGGCAATGTTGTGGAGCTGAGACCGGCAGGTTTTGGTCACGGCTTGGATGTGAAGGGTGAATGAGAGAGCGGAGTCGAGGATGACACCAAGGTTTGTTAGACGGGAAGGATGGTAGTGCCATCAACAGAGATGGGAAAGTCAGGGAGAGGACAAGGTTTGGGAGGGAAGACATGGAGTTCAGTCTTCGACATGTTGAGCTTTAGGTGGCAGGCAGACATCCAAATGGAGATGTCCTGAAGGCAGGAGGAGATGCGAGCCTGGAGAGAGGGGGAGAGAGCAGGGGCAGAGATGTAGATCTGGGTGTCATCAGCGTAGAGATGAGAGTTGAAGCCGTGGGAGTGAATGAGGTCACCAAGGGAGTGCGTGTAGATCGAGTGCTGATTACTGTTAGAATTCCTGGGTTTCAAAGCCTACTCTAGGGAGAATCAATCAACTGTATTTAGCGCTTGGGAGAATATGAAATAATGGAGATGATGGTAGAAGGCAAGGGTGTGGGAAGAGAGGGATACAGAGAGACAGGAAGTGAATATGATAAGGTCAAAGGCAGAGAGAAGGTGCAGATTTGAAATGTTGACACCATACAACTTGGAAAGGGAGAATCCTGTCAGGTGAGACAAAGCAGCATTTCCTAGTGGATAGAGCACAGGCCTGGGAGTCAGAAGGACCTTGATCCTAATCTCGGCTATGCCACTTATCTTCTGTGTGACCTTGGACAAGTCACTTACCTTCTCTGTGCCTCAATCACCTCATCTTTAAAATGGGGATTAAGACTGTAAGCCCCATGTGGGACAGGAACTGTGTCCAACCTGATCGACTTGTATCCACCCCAGTGTTTAGTACAGTGCCTGGTACGTAGGAAAAGCCTAACAAACACCCTTATCATTATTATTATTATTATTATTATTATTATTATTATTATTATTATTACTAATTCTGCCCCAGAAACCTTTCATTTTTGAAGGTCATAACATGGCAAGCTGCCAAGTTGTCTTGTGGCTCTGGAAATCTGGGTTATGTGGGCTTTCGAGATTGGGGTCAGACTGAGGCCTGTGTGGTTTCACAGTGTTGCCACTGATGATCATCTGCCTAGGGTCACATGGGGTCAACAAGCCCTGGCCAGGAGAACAAATGATGAGGAGGACAAAGGTAAGAGGGCTTAGCCTAGCAGTAGGCCAGAACCTGTCTAGAAGCACCTAACTCAAGCAAGAGTTTGCCATTTGACATTTGGAATCCCACGAACCCCTGCCTGCCGGTTCCACAACAGTTTTGTGGCTGATGACTTGTGTTGGGGCTTTATGAGGTTCCAGTCATTGGGAGAAACAGCCTACTTGATTTGGTAGAAAGAGAAAAGGCAGTGTGGTCTAGTGAATAGAGCCTGGGACAGGGAATCAGAAGGATCAGGGTTCTAATCACAGCTCTGCCACTTGTCTGCTGTGTGACCTTGAACAGGTCACTTCACTTTTATGTGCCTCAGTTACCTCATCTGTCAAATGGGGATTAAGACTGTGAGCCCCATGTGGATCATGAACTGTGTCCAATCTGATTAGCTTGTACCTACCCCAGTGCATAATACAGTGCCTGGAGCATAATAAACACTTGGCAAATTCCATAAAAAAAGTGTGACCCGGTGGAAAGAACACAGGCCTATGAGTCCTAGGATCTGTGTTCTAATCCCAACTCTACTAGTCTGCCTTGTGACCTTGGGAAAGTCACTTAACTTCTGTGGCCTCAGTTTCCTTATCCGTAAAATGGGGATTCAATAGCTGTTCTCCTTCCTACTTAGACTGTGTCCCCCATGTGGGACAGGGATCGCTTTCAACCTGATTAGCTTTTATCTACCCCAGAAACAAGGTAATCAGGTGTCCCACATGGGGCTCTCAGTCTTAATCCCCATTTTACAGATTAGGTCACTGAGGCACAGAGAAGTTCATTCATTCATTCAATCATATTTATTGAACACTTACTGTCTGCAGAGCACTGTAATAAGTGCTTGGGAAGTACAAGCCAGCAACACACAGAGATGGTCCCTACCCAACAACGGGCTCACTGTCTAGAAGTGGGAGACAGACAACAAAACAAAACATGTAGACAGGTGTAAAAACCATCAGAATAAATGGAATTATAGCTATATGCACATCATTAACAAAAGCAACGAGAAGCAGCATGGCTCAGTGGACAGAGCCCGGGCTTTGGAGTCAGAGGTCATGAGTTCAAATCCTGGCTCCGCCAGTTGTCACCTGTGTGACTTTGGGCAAGTCACTTAACTTCTCGGTGCCTCAGTTACCTCATCTGTAAAATGGGGATTAAGACTGTGAGCCCCCCATGGGACAATCTGATCACCTTGTAACCTCCGCAGCACTTAGAACAGTGCTTTGCATGTAGTAAGTGCTTAATAAATGCCATCATTATTACTATTAAAATAGAGTGAGTAGTAAATATGTACGAGTAAAATAGAGTAATAGATCTGTACAAACATATACAAGTGCTGTGGGGAGGAGAAGGGGGTTGGGCAGATGGGGGGATGTGGGGGAAGAGAAAAGGGAGGTGAGGCAGGAGGGGGTGAGGTGATGGAGAGCCTTGAAGCTGAAAGTTAGGAGTTTTTGCTTGATTCGTAGGTTGACAGGCAACCACTGGAGATTTTTGAGGAGGGGAGTGACGTGCCCAGAGTGCTTCTGTACAAAGATAATCTGGGCAGCAGAGTGAAGTATAGACTGAAGCAGGGAGACACAGGAGGATGGGAGATCAGAGAGGAGGCTGATGCAGTAATATAGTTGGGAGGTCGACTAAATGTAAAAAAAAACTTTAGAAACTCACAACATTCCTTAACAATTCCTCATTATTCAGTAAGTTTTATTAATGAAAGACAAATAGGAGTAACTGACATTTAGTAAGCCATAAAGTTCAAGACTATCATTTAGGTAAAGGACAGTAAAATGATGGAGAGTCAAGTTTCATATATCAAGCAGAAGAGCATTATCCATGAATCAATCAATCAGTTATACTTAGCGAGCACTTACTGTGTGCAGAGCACTATACTAAACACTTGGGAGAGTACAACAGATTAGGCAGACATGATCCATACCCTTAAGGAGTTTTCACTCCAATGGGGGAGCCAGACTTTTTCAATGGTATTTATTAAGCGCTTACTAGGTGTCAAAGCAGTTTCCTAAGCACTGGGGCTTGCTGTCTTATTCTGTTGAATTGTCTCTAACCCACAGCGATACCATGGACAAATCTCTCCCAGAATGTTCTACCTCCATCTGCAATTGTTCTGATAGTGTATTCATAGAGTTTTATTGCTAAAAATAAGGAAGTGGTTTACTGTTACCTCATTCTGTGAAGTACACTTGAGTCTCTGCCCCCTACTCTCTCTCTCTCATGCTGCTGCTGCCCAGCACAAGGGAGTTTTGACTTGTAGCAGATTGCCTTCCACTTGCTAGCCACTGCCCAAGCTAGGAATGGAATGGATATGCCTCTGGTTTACTCTCCCTCCTGTAATAGAGACTGGTAGAGTACTGGAAACTTTCCGGGTGCGACTCTGAGAGGGGAACCACTGGGGTAGATACAAGATAATCAGGTAGGACATATTTCCTATCCCACATAACACTCACAGTATAAATTGGACGGAGGAGGATTTTATCCCCATTTTACAGATGAGGCAACAGAGGCACAGAAAAAATTACTTGCCCTAAGTCACACAGCAAACAAGTCGTGGAGCTGGGATTAGAAATCAGGTCCTCTGACTCCCAGGCCCATGATTTTCCCACTAGGCCATACTGTTTCTTCTAGACTGTGAGCCAATTGTGGGCAGGGATTGTCTCTGTTGCTAAATTGTACTTTCCAAGCGCCTTGTATAGTGCTGTACTCACAATAAGTACTCAATGAATACGATTGAATGAATATTTCTCAAAATAAATCAAAATCAAGTGGGTAGGGAATGTGTTTGATGTTATATTGTACTCTCCCAAGTACTTAGTATGGTGCTTTGAGCACCAAAAGAGCTCAATAAATATGAGTGAATGAATGAACCAGTAAAATGTGAAGTTAGGAAGGATATTGTTTGAATCGTTTCTGGCAAGGGGAATAGTGTAACAAATCTGAGGTTGCAAAAATTTGGTGTGTGAGTTAATTAAGAAAGTTTATGACTTCCCAGAGGAAGCTAATATGTTGAATGAATACCTAAAAGTTTCTGAAGGAGTAGGAAAATGATAAATTTTTGAAAGAGCGTGTTCTGGTATGGATGCTTGAAAGATAATAATAATAATAATAATGTTGGTATTTGTTAAGTGCTTACTATGTGCAAAGGACTGTTCTAAGCACTGGGGTAGATACAAGGTAACCAGGTTGTCCCACCTGGGACTCACAGTCTTCATCCCCATCTTACAGATGAAGGAACTGAGGCCCAGAGAAGTTAAGTGACTTGCCCAAAGTCGCACAGCTGACAAGTGGCAGAGCCGGGATTTGAACCCATGACCTCTGACTCCAAAGCCCGTGCTCCTTCCACTGAGCCACACTGCTTCCCCAAGATGTGATATTAATACAAAGAACTATAGAAAAAATAGGAAGATTTAAGGCATATGCACATTCATTTGGGTCAGTAAAGAAAATGGTTGGGTTGCTTAGAGTACTTTAGATCCCAAAGATCTGAATACTTATTTTTTTTAAATGTTTTTTTTTTTTCCATTCTAGACTATAAGCGCCTCCTCTATAGTGGAAGCTACTCTTCTAAATTGTAAGCACCTACTTTACACTATAAGATCCTTCTGGGTGGGGATTGCGTCTACCAACTTTATTGTAGTGTGTCTACTATTCTCTCGAGTGCTTAGTACAGCACTTTGGACACAGTAAACTGAATAAATGCCTTTTACTGATTGATTGAGATGAGGCTTTTGTCAAATGCCAGATGCAAAATGCTTTTCTTTCTCCTCATATATTCAGGGTTCTGTCACATATGATTTTAATTAGAAGCCTGTAGAATTTGGCATTTGGAAACTATTGTTTATCCATTAGCATTTGGTTTGTGTTCTGCCATGGAAAATTTCCATCAAAGAGGAAATCAAGTTTTTAAAACTATAGACGGCTGCAAAAGCATCCTAGGGGAACATGAAAAAGAGATTGAATAGACATTGGTTCAAATATGGGGAGAGGACATGAAACTTCATGGAAGTAAATGTCAACTTAGATTGAAAGAAATTTCCCATTTAGGGGGGAACTGTTGGTAGATGCATAGAAATAGATCAAAACAGAATAAATCTCATCACAAGTTTAACTGCTTCAAAAGACATGGAAGATTGCAAAAAGTATTGGTCAGGTTGAACTTTATTTACAATAAACTTTTTATTTACAATACAAACCTGGCACAAGACAAACTACTAAAAGTATTTACAGGATAAATTGTGCTCAGAGAAATGACAATGGGTACAGTCTGTCGGCTTGAAATCATTAAAAGACAGTCAACATTAAAGTTACCTACTAAGAAACATATTTCAGTGGATGGAATTCTAAAAAAATTCAAATAGATGAAACAAAGAAGAGTTTTTCATAGCTCACACATGAAATTAACAGGCCAAGAAAGTTATTGCATGAAATTGTCGGGCTATGTCTCAAAAATAATTTTGTTACCCTGTTGCATTGGGACACAGCTGTGAATTACATAAAGAATGAAGGGTACTTTTCAAAAACTCCCCCCAGGTAATGACGCCTGCTAATATGATGTTAGATCTAATTGGTGAATACATGAGGGTACCCTGCATGTGGAAAAATGTAAGAGGAAAATGAGACACTAATTTGTTCAGGTGGTTTATGCTGGCCACGTATAAATGACTCAAAGAAAACATCCTAAAAAAACATCTAAAGTGTCAGTGGTATGAACCAACCAGTTGTGAACCAGGACATACTGAAAACCTGGTCAGAAGTGGAAACGAATTTCTTTGTATATGATGGGAAATCTTAGGTCTTTGGTAATTACATTTCAAAGTGTCCAGAAGTGTTCATCTATGCTGAAGAGCTCTACAATCACAAATGACTAATTTTATTTAAGACTTTTTTGCCAAACATGGTATACTGTTTCTGCAGTTGGACAGAAAATGGACTCAATTTACTAACCCTACATTTTTTTGGTATTTGATAAGCAGTTACAATGTGCCAGGCACTGTACTAAGCACTGGGGTACATAAAAGAGAGTTAAGTTGGACACTGTTGGAACCTATATAGGAGTCACAGTCTTAATCTTACAGCCGAGGTAACTGAGGCACAGGGAAGCCAAGTGACTTGACCAAGGTCACACAGCAAACAAGTGGTAGAGTCAGGATTAGAACTAAGGTCTTTCTGACTCTCAAGTCCCTGCTCAACACACTATACCTCCCTGGGTCACAAGACCACTAGGACATGCTGCTTCACAACATTTCAGAACTTGACCTTTAAGAATAATTCCTATCACCTCCAACCTGAGATACCCCCAGTTTATTGGGTTAGAGGTAAATTGGTCAGAATAACTGATCCTATTTGCCAAAGCAAAATATTCAGGACAGGATCTTATTTGACAGTAATTCCCAAACTATCTCTTTGGCTATGGGCTCATCACCAGTGGAGCTCTTATTTGAAAAGAAAGCCAGAGCTAAGCTTTCTATGAATCTAGAAATTGATCTAAATCCAGAGTCTGGATGACAGGAAAGGGAAAAATGTGGTCTGTCTAGCATTCTCATAGTTTGGCTATTCATTCATTCATTCAATCATATTTATTGAGCACTTACTGTGTGCAGAGCACTGTACTAAGCACTTGGAAAGTACAATTTGGCAACAGATAGCTATAGTGAATGAGTTGAGCAAAATGCATTCTCAGTTCCGTTTTGGGTTTGGCCCATCTGCCCTCCTGCCCCTCCCACATAGGCTCCAGGGTCTTGATGAGAATGAAGCTTGTCCTATCCTTCCCCTGGCCCCTTTCTGCCCTGTCTTGAGGTGCACTGAATAAAGACCCCAATTTCTGATAGGTCACCATGGAGAGCCCTGACTCCATGTTATCCTGGGTCTCTCTGGTTCAGTATGTCTGAAATAGTGGTGACCAAGAAGGTCTGGTGCAGGAGTGGGGGACGGAGGGGATTCTGAATGGGTCACACACCACTGGCCTTACCACTGAGATTTTCTTTATTACATGATTCTTCAAGCTCACAAAGCAGATAGGGGCAGAGACTCTGCTTTTCTCAGTGACCAGAACCCAGGAGGCTCAGACATTTCACAAAGGTGAAGAACTGAAAAGAAGCATTTAATATTACGCAGACAAAGGCTTACCTCTCCCAGCACACCCTGAAAGCACCAGAAAGCATCTTGACCATCCTTTTGTGGATCTCCTTGGTCTTGATGCTATAGATGATGGGGTTGAGCATGGGTGGCACGAAGAGGTAGATGATGGACATCAATATGTGGACGAATGGTGGGGCCTGTTTCCCATACCTGTGACCCAGGGACACACCCACCATGGGAACATAGAAGATGAACACCACGCAGATGTGGGAGACACAGGTGTTGAGTGCTTTGGATCGCCCTGCTTGGGATGCAATGGTCAGGACGGACCTGAGGATTAAGACGTAGGAGAGGAAGATGAGCATGGAGTCCAGTCCAAATGTGGAGAGCACAATGAACAGACCAAGGATGTTGTTGATAGTGATGTCCCCACAGGACAGGCGGATGAGATCAGGATGGATACAGTAGGAGTGATGCAGGATGTTGGCCTTGCAAAATGGCAGTCTCCTCAGGAGGAAGGGTGAAGGAAGGATCAAAATGAAGCTGCGTACTAAAATGGCCAAACCCACCTTGACAATGTGGCTGCCAGTCAGTATCGCTGAGTATCTGAGCGGGTTACAGATGGCCACATAGCGGTCAAAGCTCATGGCCAGCAGGATGCTGGACTCCATGAAGGAAAACAGATGGATGAAGAACATCTGGGTCATGCAGGCATCGAAGCTGATTACCCTGATGTTGAAGCAGAAGGTGCCCAGGACTGTGGGCAGGGTAGAGCAGGACACGCCCAGGTCATTGATGGACAGCATAGCCAGGAAATAGTACATGGGTTGGTGCAGGCTCTGCTCCTCCTTGAGGATAACCAGGATCAGGGAGTTTCCTAGGATGGAAACAGAGTAGAGGGCTCCCAGTAGAATAAATATCCAATACAGGGAATCCTCCAATCCCGGGAAGCCAGTCAGGATGAAGGAGAGGGAGTCAGAGGTGTTGCCGTGGGAATCTCCCATGCTGGGGCCATGAGAAGAAAGGGACAGCAATCAGCTCACAAGTGAGTCCTGAGCTCCCTGAGGACTGGCCTGTGGTCCTTTTGGAAACCTAACTTGGTGTCCATTAGAGAAACAGCACAGCCTATGGACAGAGCATAGGCCTGGGCATCAGAAGGACCGGGGTTCTAATCCCAGCTCTGCCACTTGTCTGCTGAGTGACCTTGGGGAAGTCATTTCACTTCTCTGGGCCTTAATTGTCTCATATGTAGAATGAGGATTAAGAACATTGAGCCCCAAGTGAGACATGGACTGTCTCCAACCTGATTACCTTATGTCTACCCTAGCACTTAGTACAGTGTCCAGCATATAGTAAACGCTTTACAAGTACCTTCAGCACATCATTCCCCCTGCCTGCAACACCTTCACCCTCCATCTGCTGAAACCCTTCCCTCTCCCTCTTTTTGAGTTCTACTCTGGTGCATATCTTGTTTTTGAAAAGTTTCTAGTCTATGTGAGTGGTGTGTCTTCAATATTTCAATGTGTTTCTGGGTCCCACTGCACCCTCTAACTATTACCCCTTCTCCTCGATCCCATTCTTGTCCTAACTCCTCAAAGTCTCCTCTCAACAGGTTACATTTGGGGTTTCACCCCCTTCGTCCACTGAGGCCACATTCACTGAGGTCTCCAATCACTTGGTAATAGTCATGTCCATTAGGCTGTGCTCTAGTCTGGCCATAGGGCCAAGGAAGTCCTTTGGGACTCAGGAAACGTGGGTTCTTGGGGTCACATCTCCTCTAAGAGGCCTTCCCCAAAATTCACTTTCCCCAGTTCGCTCTCCCTTCTGCCTCATCTGTGCACTTGGATCTTTGACCTTTGGGCATTTGATATTCACCCAACTCCCAACCCCAAAGCACTTTTGTTCATACCTTTATATTATATTTCATAAATTATTTATATCAATATCTGTCTCCTCTTCTAGATGGTTAGCTCATTCAGTGCAGGGAATGTGTTTGTTAATCCTGTTGTATTGTACTTTCCCAAGTGCTTAGTACCGTGCTCTGCACATAATAAGCATTCAGTAAATACCATCAATTGGTTCTTGTCCCATTTCTGCTTGGAGCTGGTTGAAGTGGGTGAAGACTACCTCTTCACTTTGAAGGGTGCTGTACCCCTGATGGTCTACATTCTTGATGCACCCCATGATTGACTGCCATGATTGGCAGGGACAAGAGAGTGCGAGGGACACACTGAGAGCCAATAGCAGCACAATCAATTCTGTAGGACAGATTCTCGATCCTGGAGAACCAGGCCCAAGTCTCAATGGTCGCTCCTAACAGGGAACTCCATCACTTTGTCCTATTCCATCTTGGCTTCCCAACTGCCTTTCCTGAGAAGGGAATTCATTCATTCATTCAATCGTATTTATTGAGCACTTACTGTGTGCAGAGCATTCATTCATTCAATCACATTTATTGAGTGCTTACTGTGTGCAGAGCACTGTACTAAGCTCTTGGGAAGTACAAGTTGGCAACATATAGAGATGGTCCCTACCCAACAGCGGGCTTACAGTCTAGAAGGGGGAGGCACACAACAGAACAAAACATATTAAAATAAAATAAATAGAATAGTAAATATGTACAAGTAAAATAAATAGAGTAATAAATCTGTACAAATATAGACATAGGTGCTGTGAGGAGGGGAAGGAGGTCGGGCGGGGAGGAGGGGAAGAGGAAGGAGGGGGCTCAGTCTGGGAAGGCCTCCTGGAGGAGGTGAGCTCTCAGGGCTTTGAAGGGAGGAAGAGAGCTAGCTTAGCGGATGTGCAGAGGGAGGGCATTCCAGGCCAGGGGGAGGACATGGGCTGGGGGTCGATGGCAGGACAGGCGAAAACAAGGCACAGTGAGGAGGTTAGCAGCAGAGGAGCGGAGGGTGCGGGCTGGGCTGTAGAAGGAAAGAAGGGAGGTGAGGTAGGAGGGGGTGAGGTGATGGAGAGCCTTGAGCTGAGAGTGAGGAGCTTTTGCCTGATGTGTAGGTTGATTGGTAGCCACTGGAGATTTTTGAGGAGGGGAGTAACATGCCCTGAGCGTTTCTGCACAAAGATGATCTGGGCAGCAGCATGAAGTATGAAGTGGGGAGAGACAGGAGGATGGGAGATCAGAGAGGTGGCTGATGCAGTAATTGAACCAGCAGGGTAGTGGTTTGGATGGAGAGGAAAGGGCAGATCTTGGCAATGTTGCAGAGGTGAGACGAGCAGGTTTTGGTGACAGATTGGATGTGAGGGGTGAATGAGAGAGCGGAGTCAAGGATAACACCAAGGTTGCGGGCTTGTGAGATGGGAAGGATGGTAGTGACATCAACAGTGATGGGAGAGTCAGGGAGAGGGCAGGGTTTGGGAGGGAAGATAAGGAGTTTATTCTTGGACATATTGAGTTTTAGATGGCAGGCATACATCCAGATGGAGATGTCTTGAAGGCAGGAGGAGACACGGGCCTGAAGGGAGGGAGAGAGAGCAGGGGCAGAGAGTGACCTTGGGGAAGTCATTTCACTTCTCTGGGCCTTAGTTGTCTCATATGTAGAATGAGGATTAAGAACTTTGAGCTCCAAGTGAGACATAGACTGTCTCCAACCTGATTACCTTATGTCTACCCTAGCACTTCGTACAGTGTCCAGCATATAGTAAGCGCTTTACAAGTACCTTCAGCACATCAGCGTAGAGATGATAGTTGAAGCCATGGGAGTGAATGAGTTCACCAAGGGAATGAGTGTAGATGGAGAACAGAAGGGGACCGAGAACTGACCCTTGAGGAACCCCTACAGTAAGGGGATGGGAGGGGGAGGAGGAGCCTGCAAAAGAGACGAGAATGAATGGCTGGAGAGATAAGAGGAGAACAAGGAGAGGACAGAGTCTGTGAAGCCAAGGTACAGAGCACTGTACTAAGCACTTGGGACGTACAAATAGGCAACATATAGAGACGGTCCCTACCCAACAACGGGCTTACAGTCTGTGTCTGCTATATTGTACTCTCCCAAGCACTTAGTACAGTGCTCTGCACATAGTAAGCACTCAATACATGTGGCTGGCTGAAGGACTGTAGACCCCTCCATTTTCCTAGAAACACTCTCTGATCTGGCTCTCACCTGGTTCTTCTCCTACCTCCTGAAACCTCCTTCTCAGTCTCATTTGCTGATCCTCCCTCTGTCTCATTCCCTAAATGTCAATACCACATAATTGATCATTCACTAAATCCTACCTGTTTTTCCTTCACAGTATTTCCCAGATCCACCTCTTTCTCTTCACCCAAATGGCCACCACTCTGGTTCAAACTTTCATCATCTCTGAAGCAGCATGTATGGTGGTTAGAGCACTGGCCTGGGAGTCAGAAGGTCATGGGTTCAAATTGTAACTCTACCACTTGTATGCTTTGTGATCTTGAGCCAGTCATTTGACTTCTCTGTGCCTCAGTTACCTCATCTGTAAAATGGGGATTGAAACTGTGAACTCCTCATGGGGCAGGGACTGTGTCCAACCCAATTAGCTTGTATCTACCCCAGTGCTTATTACAGTGCCTGGCACTGTAAGCAAAAGCCATAATTATTATTATTATTATTATTATTATTATTATCTCCTGACTTGACTATTGTATCAGCCTTTTCATAGGTCTCTTTGCCTCAAGCCTCGACCCATTCTCCCCGTCACACACTCTGATGCCAGAATGGGGCTCTCCCATACAGGAAAAACCTCTGATGGTTACCATTTCTCTCTGAATTTCTGCTCCCTCCTCCCCTCTGACACTGGCTCCCTCCTTCCCTCCATCTATGTCTCCCTCTTGCCTCTGACCCTCGTTCCTCCTTCCCTCTGATCCTGCCACCAGCAGCATGGCCTAGTGGAAAGAGCAGGTGCCTGGGAGTCAGAGATTTAAGGTTCTAATCCTGGCTCTGCCAATTGCTTTCTGTGTAACCTTGGGCAAGGCATTTAAGTTCTCTTTGCCTCAGAGATTAAATGTCTGGGGGTTAAAAATATGTTCTCCCTCTTTCTTAGAATGAGAGCCCCATGTGGGGCAGGGGCTGTGTCAGACCTATTTAACATATATCTACACCAGTGGTAGAACAGTGGTTGACAGTATAAATACAATATAAAGAAGCAACTGGCTTCTGGGAGGTAGCAACCATCTCTCTCCTCTTTCTGCCCTATTTACCCACTATTCCCCATCTGGGGCTCACTTGGCTACTCCGAAGGTATCCTCGGTGGGCCCCATCTTTGCCTACCCTGGCTCTGTCCCCTTATTTAATCCTTCTCCACTCCTGGAGTCCCCTCCCTCTTCAAATCTGCCAGACCACCGGTAGAGCTGAGATTTGAACTCAGGTCCTGACTCCCAGATCCATTCTCTTTCCTATAGGCAAGCTATACTGCTTTCACCCTATAGGTAGGATGCTTCTAAATGACAGTCTTCTACTTAACACTAAAGACTTTCTTTCAAAAGAAATCCCAAGTCCCTACCCCAGAGCAGGTGAGTGCAGCTTGACCTAGAAGCAGACGAAGCAATACACTCTCAGCATCCTCTAAGTAGGTTTTCAGACAAAAAAGGGTTTGGATGTGGGCTGAAGTTTCAGGGCAACAGTGCTTGGGGCTCCCCTACATATCACCAATCTGTCTTGAGCCCCAACTTGGAGCACAGCCCTACACTCCGGTCCTATTAATAATTGTAATAATAATTGTGGCATTTATCTGGCACTTATTGATCAATCAATCAATTGTATTGAGCACTTACTGTTTGCAGAGCACTGTACTAAGCACTTGGGAATTACAAGTTGGCAACATATAGAGACAGTCCCTACCCAACAGTGGGCTCACAGTCTAGAAGGGGGAGACAGAGAACAAAACCAAACATATTAACAAAATAAAATAAATAGAATAGATATGTACAAGAAAAATAAATAAATAGAGTAATAAATATGTACAAACATATATACATATATACAGGTGCTGTGGGGAAGGGAAGGTGGTAAGACGGGGGGGATGGAGAGGGGGACGAGGGGGAGAGGAAGGAGGGGGCTCAGTCTGGGAAGGCCTCCTGGAGGAGGTGAGCTCTCAGTAGGGCCTTGAAGGGAGGAAGAGAGCTAGCTTGGCGGATGTTGGGAGGGAGGGCATTCCAGGCCTGGGGGATGATGTGGGCTGGGGGTCGACGGCGGGACAGGCAAGAACGAGGAATGGTGAGGAGATTAGCCATGTCCAACCTTATTAGTTTGTATTTACCCCAATGCTTAGTCTAGTTCCTGGCACATAGTAGGTGCTTTACAAATACCATTAAAAGAGCAACTGAAAATCCCCCCAAATAAACAAACAAAAATACATGTCCTTAGGATCAGTTCCTACTGTGTTACTGTCTGACTTCCAGGTCCATCACAAACATTTTCACCACTTCAGAATCATCAAAAAGGAAGGGGATTGGGGAGGACCAGCCCCAAAGAAACTGTTCCCAGAAACTTACCTTCTGAGCCTCTTCTCAGGATCCTGGGCCCTGGGACAGCAGAGTCTGGAGAAGCTCTCCCCTCCACAACTCTACCTCTCACTCCCAACCCACAGTCCCCTGCCTGCTTTTAGGGACAGTTGCCAGATGTGTGCTGGAGAAGGACTTTTGTTTCCTTCCAAGAAGCCCTGGTGGACCTATTCATCACCAGGGGATTCTGAACAGCATTTCCCTAACGACTTCTTTCCCTCTGTTCCTGGCTCCCTCCTCACCCTCTGTTCCTGACTCCCTCCTCCTTTCTAACCCTGGCTCCATCTTCTCTTCTGGTCCTGACTCCCTTCTGACCCTGGCTTCCTTTACCCTCTGACCCTGGATCCCTCCTCCTGTCTGACCCTGGTTTCCTCCTTCCCTCTGATCCTTGCTCCCTCCTCCCTCTGTCCCTGGCTCCTTGATGAATTCCTTCTAGAGGATGTGGGATTTCAGGAGAGCTTTGAAAATGGGGAGAGTAATGGTCTGCCAGATGTGAAGGGGGAAGGAGTTCTGGCAGATGGAAAGGTGTGAAAATCTACTTGAAAACAGGAAAGTCAAAAACCAGATACAAGGAGTAAGAGCACAAGAGTACTGTTGAGTACAAGCTGGAGTGCAGTGGAAGAAGAGAGCAGATAAGTCAGATAAGTAAGAGTGAAATGATGGAATGCCTAAACATTTACAGTCAGGAGTTCCTATCTGAGAGTAATGGGTAGCCACTGAAGTGTTTTTGAGGAACAAAGACAAATATGTAGAACAACATTTTAGAAAACTAATCTGGAAAGTGGAGTGAAGTATGGACTTGAGAAAGGCCAAACTGGAAGCAGGAAAAACAATGAGGAAGGTGATAATAACAATGTACTTGTTAAGCGCTTACTATGTGCCAAGCACTGTTGCACTGTCCTAAGCACTGAGGTGGATGCAAGATAGTCAGGTTGGACATAATCCATGTCCCACATGGGGCTCACAGTCTTAATTCCCATTTTATTATTAATAATAAAACAACTATGATATTCATTAAGCGCTTAGTATTTGCCAAGCACTGTTCTAATTGCTGGGGTAGATACAAGATAATCAGGTTGTCCCACATAGGGCTCACAGTCTTCATCCCCATTTTACACATGAGGTAACTGAGGCACAGAGAAGTTAAATGGCTTGCACAAGGTCACAGAGCAAACAAGTGACAAAACTGGGATTAGAACCCAAGTCCTCTGACTGCCAAGCCCGGGTGCTTGACCCTAAGCCATGCTGGTTCTCAGATGAGGTAACAGAGGCCCAGATAAGATGTGACTTGCCCAAGGTCACACAGCAGACATGTGGAGGAACTGGGACTCATGACATTCTGACTCCCAGAGCTGTGTTCTATCCTTTAAGTGACACTGCCCCTCAAGGAGCCAGGAGACTATGTTGCAATAGTCTACCCAGGATATGACAAGTATCTGGACCAGAGAAGTGTACATTTAAATGGAGAGGAAGGGATAAATCTAGAAAATATTGTGGAGAACAAACCAGCAGGATTTAGTGACAGACTGAATGTGAGAGATGAGAAGACGATCACTTAGTTGCCAGGTTCTGGGCCAGGGAGGATGGTAGTGTGGTCTGCTGGGATGGGAAAGGTATGTGGAACAGCAGATTTGAGAGAAAAAACGGCACAGAACAGAACAGTCTCCAGCTGGTGAGGATAGGGTTCCTGGGTATTGGGAAAAGCAGACCCAAAGGAAGAGCCATTTTGTGGAAAAATGAGGGAGGACCATATCATCAAGCTACTTGCCCTGAGGAACCAAAGCCACCTTCCATGCCATGCCATCTAGAGCCTCGTCCCTGACCTGTTTTTTTCTCCAGGAAGCCAGACAGAAAACCTTCAGCACTATTGTGTGAACTCCACACAATAGTGTGTGCCCCCTCCTTACCTCCTTCCCTTCCCCACAGCACCTGTATATATATACGTTTGTATGTATTTATTACTCTATTTATTTTACTTGTACATATTTATTCTAGTTATTTTGTTAATATGTTTTGTTCTCTGTCTCCCCCTTCTAGACTGTGAGCCCACTGTTGGGTAGGGACCGTCTCTATATGTTGCCAACTTGTACCTCCCAAGCGCTTAGTCCAGTGCTCTGCACACAGTAAGCACTCAATAAATACGATTGAATGAATGAATGAATGAACTCCACACAATGTAGAATATTGGGTAGGTTGTGGTGGTGGCTGAGACTGTTGGCTTCTGAGCAGCAAGTAGCCGAAACTCTGCCCCTCTAGTCACTGTATCTTCACTGCATTAATTATTGTCCTTGACAGAGTCTCTTGCTTTTTTGCGTATTTTTATTGTGTTATCTTTCCTTATGTGTCTATCCCCAGGTCCCCCTCCCAGCCACCTGCCACCCTTTATTCTTAGATTGTGAACCCCTTTGGGGCCAGGAACTGTGTCTAATTCTCCACCAGGGACTTTTTTTCTGTGCTAAGTATACCCACTAGACACTTCATAAATGCTATTTCTGCTAAATACTGTTACTACTGGCTTTTTTCCAGAGGCAGAATGGACCCCTTAAGAAATTATCTGCTCCTAACTCAGTACTCTGAAAACACAACCCATCTTCAGTTCAGATTTCTCTCTTTTCCTAACCCTCTTTCCTTCAGCCCACCTGACTTCCTTATCTGTGGCTTTGTTCCCAAGGCTGAAGAAACGTGTATATAAATATTATCTCAACTCTGATTTATTGTACTTTCCCAAGTACTTAGTACAGTGCTCTGCACACAGTAAGTGCTCAATTAATAACACTGATTGATTAATAATTGATCCCTAAAACAAAAAATCCTCTAGGTTCTGAATAATGCAAGTATTTCAGACCAATATATTAGGTTAATGTTTCACCTGACACACCTGCTGGACATCTTAGATTAATTGAAGCCAGCGAGGTCATTTAAAAGTTTTTGGACTTGCAAACAGATTTATAAAAAAATGTGAGAGGAGCCAGCCAGCTAGTAAAAAGGAGAGGTGAGAATACTAGAACCATCAACTTTCCTTTCCCAAACCCCAACCCCCACTTTATCCAGAAAAGGTCCTCTGCTCAATCAAGCAATCATTCATTTTTATTAATTGCTTACTGTGTGGATTTATTGTGTATACTGAGTGCTTGGGAAAATAGAATCAAGTAATAATAACATTTATGGTATTTGTTAAACACTTACTGTCAAGCACTAGTCTAACAAGTTTATCAGGTTGGACATTCCCCGTTCCTCATGGGCTCACAGTAAATACTGTCCCTGCCCTCTGCTAGCAGGGAGACTGACATTAAAATAGGAGAGGCAACCAAGTAAAAGGATGCTGATGTTGGTATTAAGTGCTTACTATGTGCCAAGCACTATTCTAAGTGCTAGAGAAGATGCAAGATAATCAGGTTGTCCCACGTGGGGCTCAGAGTCTTAATCCCCACTTTCCAGATGAGGTAACTGAGGAATGGAGAAGTTAAGTGACTTGCTCCAAGTCACCCAGCTGATAAGTGATGGAGCAAGGATTAGAACTCACAACCACTGACTCCCAAGCCTGGGCTCTTTACATTAAGCCACACTACTTCCTAAAAGAATAAGTATATAAGTGTTGTGAGAGTGGGGTGAGTGCCTAAATTCTTTGTGGGTATGGACTCATGTACATAGGTGATGCCAAAGGGAGAGATAATAGTGTGGAGAGATGGCAGATTAGTCAGGGAAGGCTTAGAGAAGCTATGATTTCAGAAGAACATGGAAGATAATAATAATGATGGTATTTGTTAAGTGCTTACTATGTGCAAAGCACTGTTCTAAGTGCTGGGGGGGTTACAAGGTTATCAGGTTGTCCCACGGGGGGCTCACAGTTTTAATCCCCATTTTCCAGATGAGGGAACCGAGGCACAAATTTAAGTGACTTGCCCGAAGTCACACAGCTGATAGTTGGCAGAGCTGGGATTTGAACCCATGACCTCTGACTCCAAAGCCCCTGCTCTTTCCATTGAGCCATGGAAGATGGGGAGAGTGGCAGTCTATCAGATATAAAGTGGAAGCAGTTCCAGGCAGAAGGGAGGGAATGAGCAAGGGGCCTGCGGTAAGAAAGATATGATTGAGGCACAGTGAGTAGGTTGTTGCTAGAGGAGAGAGATGTAAGTGAGGTGTTATAGTAGGAGAGGAGCAAGGTTAGGTAGGAGCGAGAACTGATTGAAGGAGTATCTTAAAGCCACTGAAGAGGAGTTTCTATTCGATGTGGAGACGGATGGGCATCTGGGGGTTCTTGAGGAGTGGGAGATATGGACTAAAAGATTGTTTTAGAAAAATGAGTCAAGTAGCAAAATGAAATTGGACTGAACAGGGGCAAGGCTGGAGACAGAGAGATCAGCAAGGTAACTGATGTGGTAGTTGCAAAGAGATATGAGAATTGGTTGGACCAGCATGCAAGCAGTTTTGCTGGAGTGGAAGGGGTGGATTCTAGAGAAGTTGTGAAGGTAGAATAATAATGATGCGTTGTTAAGTGCTCACTATGTGCCAAGCACTGTTCTAAGCCCCAAACTGACAGGATGTGATGACACACTGAATAGAAAGGTCAAAGAAGAGAAATGAATGGAAGGTAATGTCAAAGTTGTGGGCTCCTGAGACATAGAGGATGGTTATATTTTCTATGTGATGGGAATGTCGGCAGGGAGGGAAGTTTATGTTGGAAGATGAGTTTTGTTTTGTTACACTTCATTTTAAGTTGGAGGAATCCACAAGACATCCAAGTAGAAATGAGCTGGAAGCAGGAGGAAATGTGAGATTATAGAGGACAGTGGCCAGTACCCAGAGGAATTTATTTAGTGGTTACAGTAGGACTAATAGCATTTCTTGAGCAATACAGTGTACTAAGCACTTGGGAAGTACAAAATAATCAAAGGCACTTGGGAAGTACAAAATAATCAAATGACACATTTCCTGAGAGCAAAGTTCCCCTTCTCTCTCTCTTCCCTACAAGCTTAAACAGGTCATTGACCTCAGGCAAGCCAATGGTTAGAGAAGCAGTGGGGGTCCCATGGAAAGATCATGGATTTGAGGATCAGGGAACATAGGTTCTAGTCCCAGTTCTGCCTCGTGTCTCCCGTGCGACCTTAGGCAAGTCAATTAACTTCTCTGGGCCTCAGTTACCTCATCTGTAAAATGGGGATTAAAGTTCATTCAATCATTCATTTAGTCATATTTACTGAGCACTCACTGTGTGCACAGCACTATACTAAGCACTGGGAGAATACAATATTTTAATAAGTGTACACATTCCCTGCCCACAGCGAACTTACAGTCTAGAGCGGGAGACAGATGTTAATATAAATAAATTAAAGATATGTTCACATTTGTACAGGTATGTACAGAAAAGTGCTGTGGGGTGGGAGGGGGGACGAATAAAGGGAGCAAGTCAGGCCCATGTGGGACAAAGACTGTGTCCAACCTGATGATCTTGCATTTACCCCAGTGCTTTATACGGTGCCTGGCAGATAGTAAGTGCTTAACCAATACCATAAAAAATGGTTGAAGAAATAACTAGTGAATGGACATTGTAAAACCATAAGCCATCACCATAAAGAAGTCAGTCAAACACCAGGCTACAGCTGGACTGGAATTCAGGTGGCTGACATTTAGGGAAAGAGATTTTTTGAATGGAAAATTGCTCTTCTTATAATGTCATTTGTTGCACAGGATAAGTGTCAGAGCCAGGATCAGAACCCAAGTGGATGCTTTTTCCAAAGGGCATGCCACTTCTCTTGTCTGCACTAGCACATCTAATCCTCTTCACCAAGGGTTAAGGTGAAAGAGAAGATGGACATGTTTAGGCAATTGTGTAGAACTGGATGTTTAGGGGAGAAAAGTAACTTTGTTTTCCATGTGGAATCAATCACTAAGGTGTGACCACAGAGGGTAAGGGGGAAACTCAGTGAAATTTTCTGGGTTGTCATTTGGAGGAGCCATTCCATTGTTTTAATTGTGTTTGTGTACTTTCTGCTGCTGTGGTGTGCTGAATGGGGCCTCCTCCTGCTGGGTAGGTGAGGGGCTAACAATCTGAGCAGTTTTCCAACTCTTATGAGGCAATGTGACCAGCTGTCAACACCTGGCTATTAATTTCTGATGAAAAAAAATTCTCTCCATTCTGCTTCCTTTTTATCTGTTTTTTTGACAGATTCCAAATATCACATTCATTCCACTGCTACCAATACTACTAGGTAAGCTGTCTCCAGGAAAACAGTGTTAAGAGTAGGCAAGTGTTGTGGGGTGATGCAGAGAGGAAATTGTTATGAGAGTGTCATGATAATGTTCTGTATACAGTAAGTGCTCATAAAATATCACTGATTTTTTTATTTTACTGTCTACATTTCATTAAGCCTAGGATAGGGAAGCCATGTCACCTGTTCAGAAAAGTCCAGGACCATGAGTCCAGATACCCAGGTTCAGATCCTGGCTCTACCACTTGTCTGCTGGTGACTTTGGGCCACTCACTTAACTTCTCAGGATCTCAGTTTTGTCATCTGTAAAACTGGGTTTAAATATTCATTCTCTATCCCCCTTAGTCTGTGAGCCCCATATGGGACAAACATGCTGTCTGATCTAAATATCCTGTACCTTCTGTGGCTCTTAACACATAGTAAGTGCTTAAAAAAATTAGATGATAAACTACTCCACTAGATCATACACTTCTTGAGGGCAGGGGCTGTGTCTATCAGAGTTTATTGTACTCTCCCGAAAGGTTAGTACAGTGCTCAGCACCTAGATAGGGCTCAGTAAATACCACTGATTGTTTGATTTATTGATTAACAAATTCCATGACTATTAAGGTGAAGAACAGTGTTGCTTAGTCGATAGAGCACGGATCTGGCAGTCAGAAGGACCTGGGTTCTAGTCCCAGCTCTGCCACCTGTCTGCTGTGTGACCTTGGGCAAGTCACTCAGCTTCTCTGTACCTCAGTTACCTCACCTGTAAAATGGGGATTATGACTGTGAGTCCCATTTGGGACATGGACTGTGTCCAACCTGATTACCTTGTGTACCCCAGCACATAGAACAGATCCTGAGACATAGTAAGCACTTAACAAATACCATTAAAAAAAATCAGTTCCTAAGAATCTAGTTCACACCACTTAAGCCACTTTCCAAAGAGTCACTTCATTGGCAAGGTATTACTATACTGGAGCTACTTGGCTAAGTTAGCTCCCAAACAACCCTCTGCAGGGGGTAATTTTGTTATCTGTGGGAGGTGGCCCAGAACTTTGCTTTGCAATCCTCCTCATCCTTCAGACAATGTTGAGGCCTTGAGCCAATTCTACTCTCTCCTCCACAGATAACTGGAGTAGATAAACACATCTCCAACCAATTAATAATATTTATTAAGCATTTACTGTGGGCAGAGCACTTGGGAGATTACAACATAACAGAGTTGGTAATCATGTTCCCTTCCAATAAGGAGTTTTCATTCTAGAGGAGATATGTACTATTCACCTAACAAATATGAAATTGGAAGCTTGTGAACCAAATCAGAGTGGCATATTAACATACTTCAAGAGACCTTCCCTGACTAAGCCCTCTCCCCTCTCTTCTCCCTCCCCCTGCCCACTTCCTCTCCTTTCTGCAGCATGCCTTTTCAAATCTGTGCCCTTTGGGCATTTGGTATTTGGTACACCCATAGCCCCACGACATTTCTGTAACATATGTAGGAAGTATCCCCTGTAGCTGTAAGCTCTTTGTGGAAAGGGAACATGTCTACCAACCCTCTTGTATTCTCTCAAGCACTTAGTATAATGCTCTGAACACTCTAAGCACTCAATATATACTCTTGGCTGATTGACTTGGTAGACGTTGTTATAAGGGATGTAAAAACCACACCACAAATTGTCAGACACTGGAAAACAGCCAGACTGACCCTTGAGCATCTGGGCAGACCCTGGACCAGGAATACACTGAACAGAGTTTTCCTCTGAGTTCAGATTTCCTTTCTGTTTGTCAAGCACTTATTATATGTCAAACACTGTTCTAAGCACTGGGATAGGAGCAAGTTAATTAGGTCAGACACAGTCCCTGTCCCCCATGAGGCTCGGGTCTAAGTAGGAGAGAGATCAGGTATTTAATCCTCATTTTACAGTCAGGGAAACTGAGGCCGAGAAGTTAGGTGACTTGCCCAAGGTCACATAGCCAGCAATTGGTAAAGCTGGGATTAGAACCCAAGTCTTCTGGCTTCCAGGCCTGTGCTCTTTCTGCTAGGCCAACTGGCTTCTCTTTCTGATACTTGTGCTCCTCTCTTCTGGCTGGAAGCAGTTTGGATGAGACTCAAACTACAGAATGAGTGGCTACTACAATCTGCTTCCCTGATTGTGTGCAGAGCACTGTATTGAGAGCTTGGCTTTTTAGCTTTTACACTCTGGCAGTCAAAGGTGGTCTGAACGAGCTCAGAAATGGAGAAGTGCTACAATAGACTGTAAGCTTCTTGTGGGCAGGGATCATGTCTACCAACTCTATTGTTCTCTCCCAAAGGCTTTTTACAGTATACCTAACAAAGTAATACCATTGACTGATTGAATGATTGATTGATAAAAATCAGACTTCCTTGGGTCAGACTGATCCATCATATTTTCGGAGCGCTTACTGGGTGGAGAGCACTATACTAAGTGCTTGGGAGAGTGCAACAGAGTTGGTAGACATGCTCTCTTCCCAGTCTAGAAGAATGAGAATGGAAAACACCAGGAAGTGGGAGGGTGAGGAAAGGTAACATGTTCTACCTGCAGCAGTATGGTCAAAATAATGAACAGATCTGAAAAACAAAAAGGACTACTTTAATTTGTATTGATTAAGTGGGATGAAACAAGGACTACTTTTATTTTTATTGATTAAGTGAGATACAGTTTTCAGCCACTCCCTTTAGTGTCCAGGAAAGTACTGGGGAATCTGATTTTGACGTAGGTTTCTGTAGAGCTGCAGAAGTGTCTGTGCAGTTCTGCAAGGTTGGAGCAGAGCACAGAGCCCCTCACTGAGCCCCAGTAAGTAGTCGAGGATAAGGGGAAGGGGAGGGGGTCCATCCCACTGGGTGGGGTAAGTCAAAAGACTAGGTATGATGTGAGGAGGGGAAGAAGAAGGAGGCCAAGAAAAGAAGCAGCAAGTCCTCATGGAAAGAGCACAGGCCTGGAAGTCAGAGGACCTAGGTTCTAATACCGACTCCACCACTTGTCTGCTGTGTGATAATAATAATAATAATGATGATGGCATTTATTAAGCACTTACTAGGTGTGAAGCACTGTTCTAAGCACTGATCTTGGGCAAGTCACTTCTTCTCTGTGCTTTAGTTATCTGTAAAATGGGGATTAAGACTGTGGGTCTCAAGTGAGACATGGACTGTGTCCAACCTGATTAACTTGTACCTACATCAGCACTTTGTAGAGCGCCTAGCACATAGTAACCACTTAAGAAATACTATTAAAAACAAAAGATCTCATCCTCTAAAGACTGCCTGCCCCCAGTTACCCCACCCAAGGAAAAGCTGGTGATCCTCACCAAGAGCTGACCTGAGTTTTGGGATTGAACTCTGATCCTTCCCAATGACCCATTGAAGGGTCATTGTAAAATTTACACTGTAAAATGGGGATTAAGAGTGTGAGCCCCCCGTGGGACAATCTGATCACCTTGTAACCTTCCCAGAGCTTAGAACAGTGCTTTGCACATAGTAAGCACTTAATAAATGTCATTATTATTATTATTATTTGCACATAGTGAGCATTTAATAAATGCCATCATTATTACCCAGATTCCTCAAAACCCTCCACTCCTAAGGAGGAATATCTTCAGAACCTTCTTACGGATCTCCTTGGTGTTCACCCCATAGACAATGGGGTTCAGCATAGGCGGGACCAACACATAAAGGTTGGCCAGGAGAATGTGGACGTGTTGAGGGATATGGCGCCCAAAGCGGTGGGTCAGGAAAGAGAAGAAGGCCGGGATGTAGAAGATGAGGATGACGCAGAGGTGGGAGCCGCAGGTGTTGAGGGCTTTACGCCGGGCCTTGTGGGACGGGAGCCTGAAGACAGTGCAGAGGATCAGCACATATGATGCAGTGATGAGTACAATGTCCAGCCCCATGGCAAGAAGGGCAACGGTCAGCCCATACACGATGTTCACAGTGATGTCGCTGCAGGCCAGCCTGGCGATGCCCATGTGCTCGCAGTACATGTGGGCAATGAGCCGGTGGCCGCAGTACGGTAGCCGCTTGAGAAGGAAGATGAACGGGGACACGATGGTCATGCTGCGGATGATGCCCACGATGCCAGTCTTCCCAATGGCCAGGGGTGTCAGGACCAAAGCATAACGTAGCGGGTGGCAGATGGCCATGTAGCGGTCAAAGGCCATGGCCAGGAGGATGAAGGACTCCAGAGCAAAGACGGAGTGGATGAAGAACATCTGGGTCAGGCAGCCACCGAAGGAGATGCTCCCATCCCCAAACCACAGGATCTGAAGCATCTTGGGCACCGTGGTGGAACTGAGGGCGAGGTCAGTAGCAGAGAGAACAGAGAGGAAGATGTACATGGGCTTGTGGAGGCTGCCTTCAACGGTGATGATGACAATGAGGACAGAGTTCCCAAGCAGGGCAGAAAAGTACATGGAGCAGAATGGGACGGAGATCCAGATGTGCACAGCTTCTAGCCCAGGGATGCCTACCAGAAAGAATGTATCCAGAAGGGCATCACTGCTATTGGAAAGGGACATGATCATCCTGAGAGGGCTGGCAGGATAGCAGGAACCTGGTGTCACCTGCCTGGAGAAGCACATGAATTCCATTTTAATTAATCAATTAGTGGTACTTAGTGACCTCTTGCTTTGTACATAGCACTACACTCAGCATTTGGGAGAATACAATACATTGGAATAGGTAGACATGATCCTTGCCCACAAGAGATCTCTCCCAAATACTCTCCCAAGTGCTTAGTACAATACTCTGCACAAAGTAAGTGTTCAATAAATACAAATGAATGTTAAGCACTGGGATAGATACAAGCCAATCAAGTTGGACACAGTCCATATCCCACATGGGCTCACAGTCTTAATTCCCATTTTATAGATGAGGTAACTGAGGCACAGAGAAGTTGTGACTTGCCCAGTGTTGCACAGCAGACAAGTGGCAGAGCCAGGATTTGGACCCACGTCCTCCTGACTCCCAGGCTCATTTTCCATCAGCTAGGCCTTGCTGCTGCTTGTATTGCTATGGCCATTTGTTAACTAAGACTAATTAAATTTAAATATAAAATTTACTTCAAAAATATTTTCCTTTGAAAATATTGTCAGTATTATTGGGTTTTCCTAAACCATAGTTTACTTCCCAAGAAGAATCTTCCTGTTGTCAATTTGTTGACCTCATAGTTTGGTATTCATATAGGGGCTGAATGAATGAACTAAAACATAATTTGGGGGTTTCTGGTGTTTCACAGGATAAATCTAGAGAATGTCCTTTGGGTCCCACAGATTTTGTCTGGTGATGCTTGGTCCATGTCATATGTATGACAGATGGTCTCAGTCACACTTAGATATTTTCTTTGTTTCAAGCATGCTGATATCTACTTTTAGGGTTTTATCCCATGTGATGCTCAGTCTCTTTCAAGGAGAAGATTAAATTGTTAATTCCCAGAATAAGGTGTTTACTAGGGAATTTTAGTAGCTAACCAATAATAGTACTCCCTTAAAATCACAAATAAAATGAAAACAAATATCTTCTAGACTGTGAGCCTGTTGGGCAGGGATTGTCACTATTTGTTGCCGAATTGTACTTTACAAGCGCTTAGTGCAGTGCTCTGCACCCAGTAAGCACTCAATAAATATGATTGAATGAATGAATGAAATACTAATGAATTAATGAATGAAAGGATCATACAGACTAAAGGGAGAGACAGACATTAAAATAAATTGTAGATGTATATGCACTTAAGTGTTGTCGGTGTGTGTGGGGGTAAAAATCAAAGGGCGTAAGGGAGACAGACCCAACTACTGCATGTGACACATAAGGGAGGGGGAGGGAAGTAGCATGGCCTAGTGGAAACAGTATGGACGTGGGGGTCAGAGGACATGAGTACTAATCTTGGCTCTGCTACTTATCTGCTGTGTGAATGTGGGCAAGTCACTTAACTTCTCTGAGTCTCAGTTCCCTCATCTGCAAAATGGGGATTCGATATTTGCTCTCCCTCCTTCTTAGACTGTGAGACCCATTTGAGACTTAATTGTCTTGTATCTACCGCAATAGTACTGTGCTTGGCCCATATGATGAGAAAGACCTATATTAAGCATTTAACAAATATTATCATCATCATCATTATAACTTCCAGGCCAGAGAAAGGATGAAGGCAAGGGGTAGGTTATGAAGAAGATGAAATCTAGGTACAGTCAGTAATCAGCGTGGTTCAGTGGAAAGAGCATGGGCTTTGGAATCGGAGGTCATGGGTTCAAATTCTGGCTCTGCCAATTAGCTGTGTGACTTTGGGCAAGTCATTTAACTTCTCTGTGGCTCAGTTACTTCATCTGTAAAATGGGGATTAGGACTGTGAGTCCCCCATGGGACAACCTGATCACCTTGTAACCTCCCCAGCACTTAGAACAGTGCTTTGTACATAGTAAGCACTTAATAAATGTCATTATTATTAGAGGAGTGAAGTGTGGGGGTTGAGTTGTGGTAGGGAATCAGTAGGTGAGGCAGAAGGTGAGGAGGTAATTGAGAGCCTTCAAGTCTATGGTAAAGTGGTTCTGTTTGATGCAGAAATGGATGGCAAACCACTGGAGATTTTAATGGTTGAAATATGGACTGAGCTTTTTTTCAGAAAAATGATAAGGCAGCAGAGTGAAGTATGGACTAGAGAGGAGAGAGACTGGAGGCAGACAGATCAGTGAAGGGGAAGATGCAGTAGTCAAGGCAGAATATGATGAGAATTGGATCAGCAGGTAGCAGTTTGATGGAGAGGAAGGGGAGGATTCTAGAAATGTCAAGGTAGAATTGACAGGATTTGGGTATCATCCATGTGGAGATGGTAATTGAAGCCATGGGAGCTAATGAGTACTCCAAGTTAGTGGGTAAAGACGGAGAATAGAAGGGGACCCAGAACTAAGGCTGAGGGACCCCCACAGTTAAAGGGTTAGAGGCAGAGGAGGAGCCCATGGTAAAGACTGAGGAGAAGATAGAGAGACAGGAGGAGAACCAGGAAAGAATTGTGAGCTTGTTGTGGGCAGGGAATGTCACTGTTTTGTTGTATCATAATAATAATGGTATTTAAGCACTTACTATGTGCCAAGCACTGTTCTAAGCGCTGGGGGAGATACAAGGTTATCAATGTGTCCAGGGTGGGGCTCACAGTCTAAATCTCCATTTTACAGATGAGGTAACTGAGGCACAGAGAAGTTGAGTGAGTTGCCCAAAGTCACACAGCTGCCAGGTGGTGGAGTAGGAATTAGAACCCATGACCTCTGACTCCCAAGCTGTGCTCTTTCCATTAAGCCATGCTGTTTCTTCATCATACTGTCTCAAGCGCTTAGTGCAGTGCTCTGCACACAGTAACCACTGAATAAATACGACTGGTTGATTGACAAGGGTAGTGAAGCTAAGGTGAGATAATGTTTCCAGGAGAAAGGAGTGGACCAGAGTGTCGAAGGCAGCTACAAGGTCTAGGATGATTAGGATGGAATAGATGGTATCAGATTTGGCAAGAAGAAGGTCACTGGTGACTTTTGATAGAGCAGTTTCTGTGGAGTGAAGCAGGAGAAAGCCAATTGCAGAGGGTCAAAGAGAGAATTAGAGGCAAGGAAGTGGAGGTATAAACAACTTGGTGTCTGGAAAGGAATGGTAGGAGAGAGATGGAGTTATGATTTGGGGGAGCTGTGGGATCAAGGGAGGTTTGTTTTAGGATAGGAGATATATGGGCATATTTGAAAACGGTGGGGAAGGAAACATTGGAAATGACAATTAGGAAGGTAAGAAGGGAGGGTTTAAGGGTTTTAACAAGGTGTGAAGGAATGGGGCTGGAAGTAAAGATTCTTTAAAGAAAGGAGCAATGCTATACCCCCAAGACTCCCTGGGAAAGGGGGTGGAGTTGGGTTCTTTCTTTTTTCCCATTGCTGCTTTTGCACCATTCCCCATCCCTCTCTTTCCCTTCCTTTGAAGCCTATATCAACCGACTCTACCACCCACTCCAATTACTAGTCACAGTCATCTACCACCCCCAGACTCTCTTCTAAATTTCTAAACAATTTTGATCCCTTTCTCACATTCCTCCTCTCTTTCTCCATCCCTACACTGAACCCGAGGAACCAAAATATCAATGTAGATGTTCCTGATGTCTCTTCTGCTAACTGCTTTTTACTGCTTCTCAGAACCACTGAACTCCTGCTCCACTCCACCTCACCAACTCATCAACTTGGGCACTCATTCTATCCCATCATCTCTAGTCACTGTACAATTTCTACCCTCACCAAATCTGTAATCCCTCTAATCCAACCTCAACCTCCACCTCCTCACCTGTTTTCTCTTCCACACACTCTATCCCTGCAACTCTGTACTGTTCCTCTACAGAAACCTCTCATCTTTGGACCCCCTCCAGTATTCCAAAATTATTATGTCACATTTGGTCTCCAATCCCAAACTACCTTCTCTTGCCACATAAATCAATACCCTCAACACCACTTTCTCCTCTGAACTCAACTCCCTCACTCCCCACGTTCTCTTAGCTAATTTCATACGGAGCACTGCTGATGGATCTCCAGATACCTGGCTGATCTCTACAATTTCAAATTTGTCCTCAGCTGCTTTAATTCTGCCCTCTCCTCTGCCCAACAACAATATTTCTCCATCTCTGTTGATTCTCAGCTGTTCCAGATGCTTATCTCCTTCCTCGAACTCTCTGTCCTCCTGCCCCCTCTCTTTCCTCTAACAATCTGGCCACGTATGTTATTGATAAAATTCAAACCATCAGTGCTGTGCTGAAAGTTGCTTTCAAAGATAATCAGATCGAACACAGAGTACCTGTCCATTCCTACCTAGGGCACATAGCCTAAGGAGGAGGAAGAAAAGACATTTCATTCCCATTTTACAGATGAAAAAATTGAGGCACAAAAAAATTGTGACATTCCTAAGCCCACCTCTCCAGCAAGTGGAAAAGCTGGGAGTAGAGCCCAGGTCTTCCAACTTCCAGTCCTGGGGTCTTTCCATCAGGCCCCACTGTCCATCAGAAATGTCCTCCTCTTTAGACTAAAATATTCAGATTGTCTCCAGTCTGTGGCACATGCTCTTTCTACCCTTCAACTCCTGTTCATCTCTTCACAGACTCCTACAAAATTCTCCTGGGCTTCCCCTCCAAGAAACCCTCTCATCTGTATCAGCCTTCTCTCTGATCTCCCATCCTCATTTCTCTCCCCACTTCAATCCATACTTCATGTTGCTGCCTGGATTGTCTTTGTCCAGAAACATTCTGGGCATGTTACTCCCCTCCTCAAAAATCTCCAGTGGCTATGAGTCAATCTGCGCATCAGGCAGAAACTCCTCACCCTCAGCTATAAGGCTCTCCATCACCTTGCCCCCTCCTACCTCACCTCCCTTCTCTCCTTCTACAGCCCACCCCGCACCCTCTGCTCCTCTGCCGCTAATCTCCTCACTGTGCCTCGTTCTCACCTGTCCCACCATCAACCCCCGGCCCACATCATCCCCTGGGCCTGGAATGCCCTCCTTCTGCCCATCCGCCAAGCTAGCTCTCTTCCTCCCTTCAAGACCCTACTGAGAGCTCACCTCTTTCAGAAGGCCTTCCCAGACTGAGCCCCTTCCTTCCTCTCCCCCTCGCCCCCCTCTCCATCCCCCATCTTACCTCCTTCCCTTCCCCACAGCACCTGAATATATGTATATATGTTTGTACATATTTATTACTCAATTTATTTATTTATTTTACTTGTACATATCTATTCTATTTATTTTATTTTGTTAGTATGTTTGGTTTTGTCCTCTGTCTCCCTCTTTTAGACTGTGAGCCCACTGTTGGGTAGGGACTGTCTCTATATGTTGCCAATTTGTACTTCCCAAGCGCTTAATACAGTGCTCTGCACACAGTAAGCACTCAATAAATACGATTGATAATGACTGGGTAGGGACTGTCTCTATATGTTGCCAACTTGTACTTCCCAAGCACTTAGTACAGTGCTCTGCACACAGTAAGTGCTCAATAAATACGATTGATTGATTGATTGACCCCACCCTTTTGTAGTTGGCCAATAACTCCTCACTTCTCTACCTCCTAATGTTTAATATTTATGTGTCTGTCATTTGTGAAGTAGCCACCTTACTGAGAGTGAAATTATTTTTGATGCCCATATGCCTATCTACCTTTCTCTGAGATGCAGCAAGGTGTAGTGGATAGAGCATGGGCCTGGGAATCAGAAGATCATGTGTTCTAATCCTGCTCTGCCACTTCACTGCTGAGTGACTTTGAACAAGTCACTTCACTTCTCTGTGCCTCAGTTCCCTCATTCGTAAAATGGGGATTGAGACTGTGAGCTCCACAAGGGACAGGGGCTGCATCCAACTTGATTTGCTTGTATCCACCCCAGTACTTAGTACAATGCCTGGCACATAGTAAGCACCTAAAAAAACATTATAAGTATTATTTCCCCACCCTTAGCCCTTCACTGGAGGGCAGGAACTATGAATTCTCCTTTGGCTCTCCTTCTCCAGAGGGCTCTGTTCCAGATGCTTGCTCCATTTGACTGAAGGACACAGGCTGACTGGCTGATAGTTGATTGACTGACTTATTGACACTGGCGGACTGATTCACCAGATGATTAACAATGGATGACTGGCTGATAGATGATTGATTGATTAATTGATGAATGATGGACTGTGACTAAGTGATGGAATAACTGAGTGGCTTTTACTGATTGGCTGATAAACTGACAGTCTATCTGACTGTATACCCCATCCATAAAAACATACACAATATATCTCCCTGCAGGGCCAACCCTCAGGAAAAAAAGTCATTGTCTCCAAAGGCTTTGTCACTAAATGTGAGTTCGATGGTGAAACACAAAAAAGTCCAGTGAGAAGGAACTCACAGGAGAAGGTGGCCCAAACCGCAGTAGGAGTATTTACCTTGGCAAATGTGATATCCTCCTCCACGTTGGAAGATCTAATTCTTCTGGGCAGAAGGAAGGGGTCTCCCTCTCTTTCCCATACCTTCACCCCTTACTTCAGGCAAAGGGGCATCGGGAGCCACTGTGAGGTTGGTGATGGAGGAAGACTGGCAGTGGCTAGGAAAATGAAAATGCCTGAATTTTCCTCTTCCCTCTGTGCTGATGACACTAGCTTCAAGGATGTATGTCTTTACTGAGGCAGAGAAAATGGAAGCCCATCACCAGAGCTGGGAGCAGGGGAACACATCTGCCAATGGGTCCTCAGCAGGGACAACACTGGGTAGGCTGATTCTCAACTCCATTTTCCCTGGTCTCCAGCCCTATCCCTCCCTCCCAGTTTCCTGGGGGTGGTCTAACCGATGGCATTGACAACTGTTCAGTTTGTGGGGGGAAGAGACCAACTTGAAATGTAAAATTCAAATCCATACCTGGCTGTCGGTGGATTTCTCTTGTCCTCTGTCTAATTTCCTTCAGACTCTTTCCCAGGAACTCTGGTCAAGCTCTGCCACCCCTGCCAGGCTGAAGAGGATAGCAGAGTCCCTGATTTATAGAGATGACTATTGGGATTGAAACACAAAGAGGCCCAGGGCTGAATATCTGGCCTTGGCCTGCCCTCTGTCTCCGGCAGGACTCAAAGCATCCTGGCGTTAGAAAGGTTCCTTCAGACATCACCTGAATCCTCCATCCAGGGACCACCAAGCCAGCCCCCACTTCCAGGAGAGATACGCAGTTGTCCAGGCCCCTCAGCTTTCCAGGAGGATATTTATGGGTGAGGCTCAGCCCCAGAGCTGGAGGTGGAATGAAGCATTGGAAAGCTTGGTGTCAGGAGACTAGTTTGGCGAGCCCAGAGAAACAGGGAGGAGTGTGTGGAGCCATCTGCATCTCTAACAATTCTCCAGGAGCCCCTCTGTGTTCTCTGGTGGCACCTTCCTAGCCCAGGGGGCGTGTTCTGGAGTTGGTAGTTGTTTGTTGGGCAGAGGGGGAGGGGAGAGGCAGTGGGGTGCATTCATGCCCACCCGAGGGGGCACATAACCAGACCACCTGCTCATCTGCCAGAAGGGGCGTATAGTAGCTCAGCTCACCTTACCCAGTGCTGGACCCTCCTCCATGTGTGTTTTGCTCCGTGGCCAATGCATGGAGTCTGTGGGGGCTGAACCTGGCATCCACAGGATCCTCCTGGCTACCATCTCACAGCTCTGGGCCAGGGTACATGGGCAGTCTCTTCCTAGGATGCTGCGCAGTCCTAAGGTTGGGGATGTTGCCTCCACCTCCTTGCCTGCTTCAGGAGCTGAGCCCCCAAGGCCCAGCCCCAGCAGAGCACTGCCCAATCACCCAATGCCCTATTTCTTGACATCTCCTGTCCCAGTTCTAGTTATTCTTTCCTCATCACCTTGGATGCCCCCTCTCTGAGCTGCACTCCAGTGTCAATCACCTAATTAACCCAGTCAGGTGCCTGACAACACAGTAACTTTCACTTCATTGTTAGGTGAAGCCCACTGAAAAATTAAATGACTTGCTTCAGGTCACCCCACAGGTAAATTGGGAAGCCAGAATTATGTTCCATGTCCTCTGACTTCCAGCCCTGGGCTCGTTCCATGAGGCCTTGCTGTTTCTCTGCCCATTTACCTGTCCTGCCCACTATCACTGCTCTGTCCACCTTCCTGCCCTTCCCACCTACCTCTCTGCCCACCTATATGCCCATCTATCTACCCACCTACCTCACTGCCCATCTACCTGCCCTGCCCAATACCACTGCTTTGTCTCCCAACCTGCTCTTCCTGCCTACCAGCCTGCCCACCTACCTGCCCTGCCTGACAATGATATGGGAGCCCTGCCAGACACAGCAGGAGAATCACTCACAGTGTAAACAGTCTTCCTCTTTGTTCCTGATATGCCCTCTGTTTTCTGCTTGCCAAGGAGCCAATAAGGAGCACCCAGGATACCTCAGGATCCAGGCAACTGGAGGGCAATACTGAAGCCCAGGTCAGTAGGAAGGAGTCATCTTTGCTCAGCAGCTAGTTTGACATTCTACTTGCCAGTCCAATGCGTGGAACCAAGGGGCAGTGGACAGGAAGGAACCAGTTTGGCATCATGCCCCCCTTGCTGAGTCTGACCACAACAGTTCCTTGATAAAGGGAGAGGAGTGAGGGGGCTTAGGTCCTATGTGGTGCTGAGGCTGTGCCAGAACCTACCTGGGGCTATAAACGAAGCAGCGTGACTTTCTGAAGTTGCTTCTGAATACGATGAATGTGTAGAGTAGCTTGAAAAAATATATATGTTTATGTTTATAAATCCAGATAGACATAAAGCATACATTCTGGCAGGAATATGCTGAGACGATTTCCTCTTGTCAGTGAAAAATACAGTTCCTGGCCATTTTTCTTTTCCCTGAAGTACTAGCTGTCTAATGAAGGATGAATGGGTGACCTCTCTCTTGCTCCTGGCATCTAAGTCTTCACTCCCTGACGTCGGACAGAGTCCCCCGTGATTGTTAGATTGTCTCTATATGTTGCCAATTTGTACTTCCCAAGCGCTTAGTATAGTGCTCTGCACACCGTAAGCGCTCAATAAATACGATTGATGATGATGATGATGATGGTGCAGCCAAGATGCCTTCTTCCTCTGGGGCAGGAGGGTACAAGGGCAAAGCTGGAAGGGAACATGGGGCGAGAGCAGATGTGCCAGCTCCTCCAACCCTCCTAAGCTGGCTGCCATCCTGCCAGGGAAAGAGAGAGGCTAGAACACCATTCATTCATTCATTCATTTGTTTATTAATATTTATTGAGCGCTCACTCTGTGCAAAGCCCTGTACTAAGCACTTGGGAGAGTATGATATCATATTAAACAGTTCCAGGGCAGAGGCAGGACGTGGGCAAGAGGTTGGTGGCGAATTCTATTTCTACTTACTTTTATTAATGATGTGTATATATATCTATAATTCTTTCTATTTATAATCATGCTACTGATGCCTGTTTACTTGTTTTAATATCTGTCTACCCCCTTCTAGAATGTGAGCCAGTTGAGGGCAGGGATTGTCTTTATTGCTGAATTGTACTTCCCAAGCACTTAGTACAGAGCTCTGCACACAGTAAGCACTCAAGAAATATGATTGAATGAATGAATGAATGAGATACATGAGATCGAGAAGGTCAGCATTAAAGGAGTGAAGTGTACGGGCTGGGTTTTAGTAGGAGAGTAGCGAGATGAGATAGGATTGGGGCAAGGTGATTGAGTGCTTTAAAGGTGAGGAATTTTTGTTTGATCTGGACTGCAGGAGGTTTTTGAGGAGTGGGGAGACAGATCCTGAACGTTTTCGTAGAAAAATGATCCGGGCAGCAGAGTGAAGTATGGACTGCAGTGGGGAGAGACAGGAGGCAGAGGGTCAGCAGGGAGGTTCATACAGTAATCAAGGTGGGATAGAATAAGTGCTTGGATTAATGTGGTAGAAGTTTAGATACAGAGGAAAGGGCAGATAATAATAATGATTGTATTTGTTAAGCGCTTAACTTAAGTGCCGGGTACTGTTCTAAGCCTGGGGTGGATCCAAGCAAATCAGGTTGGACACAGTCCCTGTCCCATGTGGGGCTCAATCCTCATTTCACAGACGAGGTCACTGAGGCCCACAGAAGTGAACTGACTTCCCCAGGGCCACACAGCAGACAAGTGGCTGAGCCGGGATTAGAACCCATGACTTTCTGACTCCCAGGCCCGGGCTCTATCCACTACGCCATGCTGCTTGTCAGATATTAGCAATGTGAAGGTGGAACCAACAGGTTTTAGTAATGGATTGATTCGATGTGTTGAATGAAAGAGAGGAGTTGAAGATAATACCAAAGTTACAGGCTTGTGAGGCAGGAAGGATGGTGATGCTGACTAGAGTGATGGGAAAGTGAGTGGGAGGATAGGGTTTTTTGTGGGAAGATAATGCTACCTGGGCAATATGCAGGGGGCATTGAAAAGTGGATGGGTGCACTGACTGGGGTTCCAAATACCCAAGGTTAGCCCAGATCCCTCCATCACCCACTGATTGGACCTAGGTGAGGATAGCAAAGGCTAGTGGAGGACCCGTCCTCCCTACTCCAAGCCATAGGCATTGAGGCAGTGACCCTGGAGGCCCCACTGGAGACACTGGAGATCCAGGTGCCTCTGGACAGGTGAAACAATAACTGCCCTTCTCCAACCCCAACCTGCCAGCCGATCCAGGGTGGGATGGGGGCAGGATGGGCCTGAGATGACTAGGATGGAAATTCTGGGATCCTTGTGGACAGGGGAGTCTGCTCAGCTTGATCTGAACCTCACCCCATCCACATCTTCCCCTGCCTTATTCCAGGTCATTTCTCAGTTTTCTGGGATTCCTGGGGTTCCTGGGAGTCTACTCTCAGCAGCTTCCAGGGTTGCAGGGGCATGAGGAGTACATTTCTCAGAAACATACCCAGGGCCTGGCACATGAAGGATAGGAGGGCATCAGTGATGGGCATACTTGCCGTATTTGTATTTTTGAAACACTCCTTGCCTGAAGGAGTAAAGGGGGAAGTAGCAGAGTCCAGGAAGGGATGGTGTGGGGGGGCGGGGGGGGATGGGGACAGTTGGGGTGGGAAGTGGAGGAGCAAACCTTGGTGAGAGCCCTGCTTGGGTAACAAACACAGATCACCCTTCAGCGGCCGAGCCAGTAGCAGTGGAGCAGAAGCATGGCCCGGGCTCTGGACTAGTAGTCCTTCAGTTTGGTGGTCTCCTTCTTCTCCCTGTCCGGACCTTCCTGTATTCTTTGTGTCTGCTCACTGCAATCTCCGATGGGCTCCAACCAAAAAGTGATTCTGTTGGGTGGGTTTATGTCCACTGGTGCCGACTTGTTCAGTGCCTGAGATTTGGTTTATGGTGTTCATATTTTTCAACCCCTGTGGGTTTGTCTTATAGGTCCCTCTAGGACAAGTGTCTCCTCCTTCTTCTGTCCCTGGGTGTGTGAGTGGTGCGGGTGAGAGTATGAGTGTATGGAGTGTATATGTACATGTGTAGAGAGGTGTGGGTATCTGTGAGTGTTGGGGGGCAGGGGCAGCGGAGATGATTGTGTAGATGTAGGTGTATGTTCGTGCATGGCAGAAATGTGGGAGCATGGATTTGTTTGTGTGTGTGTTTATGTGCACACACTCGAGCTGTGGCTTTTCCTTCAGATGATCAGCCCCTCGAAGGCAGGGGCCAGTCATGCAAGGGAAGCTCTGGGCATGGGCAGCAGCTGACCTGTTGACTTGCTCACTGTCTTTCCAGGAGCCTGGGAAGACACCCTGTAGTTTGGCCTCCATGCTGAGAACAAGACCATTCAGAGGTGTGAGTCTTCTCCCTCTGACCTGGCTGGGGTGGAGTGGTGGATCTGGGCATGGCAGCTCCCCTGGTGAAGAGTATGGTAATATGGGGTAGAAGTAGGTGAGAGAGGTGCAGAGGTCCTGGCACTCTGTTAGGGGTGAAGGGAGACAGGAGCATGGGCAGACTGCGTGCAGGGAGGAAAGGTATTGTGGGGGGGTTGGGGCGTGGCTGGGCGGAGGGTAGAGACCAGAATCCAGAGGTGGCCTCAGGATAGAGCAGAATAAACTGGGGAATCAAGGTCTCTGTGTGGGTGACTCTCTAGCAAGGCCTAATTACCTTGCATTGACCTCAGTGCTTAGAACAGTGTTTGACACATAGTAAGTGCTTAGCAAATATTACACACAAGCACACACAAAAGAAAAGATCACTGGGGATGTGTGAGGAGAGTGTGTCCATCTTAGAAATAGACTGTCAGCAGAGCCTCAACCCTCTGGCCCATCTCGTCCTGAACTCTGGATGAGAACCCAGTAGTGGCCTCAGGACTCAGGTGATGGTCATTTTCTTGGCTTACTGATTCTCCTGCTTAGAAATGAACCATCTTTACCTCCCTCTGCATGCCTAACTCTCTAGTGACCCAGCATGGACCACCCACCCAGGAATTTATACAAATAAATCCCCTTGAATTGAATTGTGAAGCAGGTTACCTAGTGGATAGGACACTGGCCTGGGAGTCAGAAGAACCTGAATTCTAATTCTCATTCTGCCACTTGTTGGCTGGGTAACCCTGGGCAAGCCTCTTAACTTTTCTGTGCCTCAGTTCCTTCCTCTGGATGGAACATGGTTTGTATCCAACTTGATTACCTTGAATCTACCCCTGTGCTTAGTACTATGCCTGGCACAGAGTAAGCACTTAACAAATACCATTAAAACATGGCTGATATTTTCAGCTTTCCAACATCTTATAGAAACAATCCCACATGCTTACTCTCTTGCTGAGAGAAAACATGCTTCCTTATGTTTGTTGAGAAGCAGCATGGTCTAGCAGAAAGAGCTCGGGCCTGGCATTCAGAGAACCTGGATTCTAATCCCTGGCTCTGTCACTTGTTGGCTGTATGACTTTGGGTCAGTCACTTCACTTCTTTGTATCTCAATTGCCTCATTTGTAAAAGGGGGATTAAGAATGTAAGGAGAGTAGAGAGGTATAGTGGAGAGAGCACGGGCCAGAAGGTCAGAGGTCTAATCCCAGCTCCGCCACTTGCCAGCTGTGTGATCTTGGGCAGGTCACCTCACTTCTCTAGGCCTCAGTTACCTCATCTGTAAAATGGGGAGTGAGACTGTGAGCCCCACGTGGGACAGGGACTGTGTACAGTCCAATTTGCTTGTGTCCACCCCAGCGCTTAGTACAATATCTCATACATAGTAACCACATAACAAATACTATAAAAATAATAATTATTATTATCGTAAGCTCCATGTGGGATGTGGACTGTGTCCAAAGTGATTTTCTTGTATGTACATCAGTGCTTAATACAGTGCCTGGCACAGCTCAAGTACTTAACAAAATTAAAAAAGCCCAAAACCCTCATCCATCAAACTTCACTGGCTTCCCTGAAGCTCCAGGGCTGTGGGATTCTGAATTGTACCTGAATGAATGCCTTCTGATTTTGCAAGGCTCTGTCCTGGCCCATCTCAGCCTTCATCTTTCCAGTTTGAAGAGTCCTAATTTTGTATGTCTCTCCATCCCTGAGCTCTGTTCTCAGTGACCCCACTGCCTTTTAGTAAGCCCTACCAGCCCTGCTTGTTGGCCTGTTGAAGAAACCTAGCTCCTGTTGCCACTCCCAACCAATTTTCTTCTGTTCTGTCCTGGGCAGAAGGGCATAGAGTTCCTGGACATAGCAGAGGTGGATCCAGGCAGGACTCATTGCTACCTCTAACTGGTGGAAAGATCAGGCAGATAGTCAGATTTATGTCCACCTTATCCCACGGCCCCCGAAGAGAATCTCGCAACCCTCTGCAGGGACTGTCCTGTTATAGTATACTGTTCCAAGTACTTATTACAATGTTCTGCACACAATAGCTGCTCAATAATAGTGCTTGGCATAGTGCTTAACAGGGACTATTATTTTAATGAATATGATTGACTGACTGACTCTGACAGTCCTAAAGAAAGTCGACCCAACCCAGAATCCTCCAAAGGCCATTTTGTCCAAGTCCTTGTCTCTGGTTGGGCCTGGTCCTCTCCCATTGCAGGCAGAAAGACATTCCTTCTTTTTGTATTTATTAAGCACTTACTATGTGCCAACTACTGTAACCAACACTGGGGTAGATACAAGGAAGTCAGGTTGAACACAGCCCCTGTCCCACATAGGGCTCAAAGTCCAAGTAGGAGGATGTAGGATTTAATCCCCATGTTACAGATGAGGTAACTGAGGCACAAGGAAGTTGCGACTTACCCAAGGACACACAGCAGGCAAGTGTTGGAGCTGGGACTAGAACTCAGGTTCTCTGATTCCCTTGGAAAGTTATTTTTCCAGTGCATAGAAACTCTTAATCTCTTTCCTTTTACTTAACTGCAAACCTGCCTGCTGCATTTTCGACCCTCACTGGTGATGGAGAACCATACACTATATTAAGTGTTATACTCCAACTGTTATTTGCCCTATACTCTTCCATCTACAACTCCTTGCTCATGTGCTACTCATTCATTCATTCATTCAATCGTATTTATTGAGCACTTACTGTGTGCAGAGCACTGTTCTGAGTGCTTGGGAAGTACAAGTCGGCAACATACAGAGATAGTCCCTACCCAACAATGGACTCACAGTCTAGAAGGGGGAGACAGACAACAAAACACAACATGTAGACAGGTGTCATAATCGTCAGAAAAAATAGAATTAAAGCTATAGGTACATCATTAACAAAATAAATAGAATAGTAAATATGTACAAGTAAAATAGAGTAATTAATCTGTACAAATATATATACAAGTGCTGTGGGGAGGGGAAGGAGCTACAGCAGGGGGGATGGGGAGGAGTAGAGGAAAAAGGGGGCTCAGTCTGGGAAGGCCTCCTGGAGGAGGTGAGCTCTCAGTAAGGCTTTGAAGGGAGGAAGAGAGCTAGCTTGGCACATGTGTGGAGGGAGGGCATTCCAGGCCAGGGGTAGGACATGGACTGGTGGTCGACGGCAGGACAGGCGAGAATGAGGTACAGTGAGGAGGGTAGCGGCAGAGGAGCTGAGGGTGCAGCTGGGCTGTAGAAGGAGAGAAGGGAGGTGAGGTAGGAGGGTGCTAGGTGATGGAGAGCCTTGAAGCTGAAAGTTCTGTCCATAAGCGCTGTGGTAATGAAGTTGGGTTAAATGTCATATGCCTAAGAACAAATTGCCTAGGGGATGCAGAGGGGAAGGGCTGCTAGGGACAACAAGGGCTTAGTCAGGGAAGACCTCTTGGAAATGTGATTATGTGATTATGAAAAAGTCTGTGGAGGAGGAGAGTGGTGGTCATCAGGATTTAAAGAGGGAGGGGAGTCCAGGCCAGATCTGCAGTGAGATGGAAATAATAATTGTGGTACATGTTAAGTGCTTACTCTGTGCCAGGCATTGTACTAAGCACTATGGTGGATACAAGCATTTGGGTTGGACACAGTCCCTCTCTCATGTGGGGCTCACAGTCTTAATCCCCATTTTACAGGGGATTTACAGGATTGCGTGGCCTTGGGCAAGTCACTTTACTTCTCTGTGCTTCAGTTGCCTCATCTGTAAAATGGGGATTGAGACTGAGCAGCACCACAGCAAACAGGTAGCAGAGTCAGGATTAGAACCCATGACCTTCTGACTCTCAGGCCCGTGTGCTATATCCACACTACCATTGCTAGCCTGGATGTATAGGTTTATTTATTTTTGAATCTCTCACCATTACAATGACAGACGGTTTTTAGATAGCATACCTTCTTTTAATAGGAAACTCGTTTCTGAGTTGAGCCCTACAGATGAATGTACATTCTCAATGTGAGTTTAGAATTCCTCGGTGTTTTGTTTTTGGGCTTTTTTTTCCCTGGTATTAGACCTCTGAAATTCACCAATAGAGGGAGTTTAACTTTCTTGGTTAAATTGGATTAGGAAGCTGGTGTGTAAATGGTGTGTGTTCTGTTTTAAGGACTTGAATGGGTCCACATTAGAGGGAGCCTTTATGAATCACTTGAGGTAAGGCAAGAACTCTGATTCATTGGCATTTCAAAAATAGAAGCTGTAGAATGCAGCAAAACACTAGTAAGTTTTGTGAACAGAAAAATACTCTCACAAAATTAAGTTCTTTTTATTTAAACTGGAAAAAATCGGCACACCTTCAATTATGTTTATAAATGGTAGTTTTTCCAAGTGACCTAACTTGGTTTTCATGCTTGAATAGAATCATATGCCCAGGAATTCTTTTTTTTAATAGCTTTCCTCCCCCCGCCTCAAATCAGGGATAAATTAAACATACATTTGCCTTAAAATTGAGCTTATTGTTTTCTTAGTTTTAGCCCCTGCAGAGAAATTCAGAATTATAAAACTGAAATAAACTTTAAAAACAAGCAATCAAAAATTGCCAAAACCTGTAAACTCGACCTGTGCAGTATTTTCATTTCACTTCCAACCCCTGGTGACTAACAAAACTTAGGTCTGCAGTGAATATTTTTTCATAATCCTATCCCTTGTGAGTTTGGTAATATCATACATGCTTGTATGTGAAAGTGAGTTATAGCACTATTGCATTTTTGACATTACTGAATTGAGTGACTAGGCAAAGAAATAAATGGAAGTGGTGGACTGTGTCCTTACCATCAACAACAGCATTTCTTAAATGCCCACTGTACAGAGTAACATGTTAGGCACTTGGAAACATACACTAGATGTTAAAAGCCTGTTCTACCCTTGAGGAGCTTACTTCTGGTGGACGGACACAAGTGAACACAAATTGTCAGATATATAATTGGTTAAAGAGTAAGGACATAAAAGGCGATAAAGAAAAAGCACAGTATTAAAATAGCAAACAGAAAATAGTGAAAACTGTCATTTTATAGATCGGGAAAGCATTTTATGCTTTTCTTACCGTGGCATTTACACCCCATTGCCCAGGAGCACCTTATTTCTCAGGAGTTTCAGAAAATGTCCCAGTGACATGAGAATTAGAAAGTACATACATTCATCCATAACATAGCGGAAGGAGCGCAAGTCTGGGAGTTGGAGGATGCGGGTTCTGGTCCCGGTCTATTGCATGACCGTGGCAAGTCATGTAACATCTCAGGGCCTCGGTTTCCTCATCTGTGGAAGGGGGATTCAGTACCTGGTCTCCTGCCTGATTTGGTTGTGGGCCCCATGTGATACAAATGCTTGCTTGTCTTCTTTTGACCCCTTGTGTACAGTACGGTGCTCGGAACACAGCACTTAACAAGTATCATTAAGGAAAATGCAATAAGAAACAAAAACAAAGAAACATGCTGTGCTCTACATTTTGGATAGCATCCTATAAGGGGATTTAGGGGAACATTCTTTTGACAAAGTTCATGACTCTGAGTAGGCTGTGATGCCATTTATACATGTAGCTATAAATTATATATTATAAATAGTTTATATTCATGTCTGTCTCCCCCTCTAGACTGTAAGCTCATTTTGGGCAGGGAATGCATCTACCAACTCTGTTGTACTCTCTCAAGTGCTTAATACAGGGCTCTGCACACAGAAAATATTCAATAAATACCTTCGATGATGATGACGATAATGATGCCAATGCCTCCGTACCAGAAGAAATATTTATGTTTCATGTATGGATAGAATGGATGGATTTCATGTATGGATACACTTACACTGTAAATAGAAATTTACAAGTTCTAGGAGAACTCAATTGGCTTGCGAGTGTCAGGAACTCGAGAAGGGAGAGTAAGCGGCAGAGAAAAAGTAAGTTTTCTATGAGTCTGTGTCTCCATTCATCAACTTTATACCCTGTTTAGGGAGTATGTAGGGACCTGTGGAATGTGGGAGTTGGTGAGTGGAAGGAAACAGAAGAAGGTATGAGGAAGAGAGTAAAATCAAGACTAATTCACCGCATCTCTAACTCTCAGAACTTGTGTACAGATCTATAATTTATTTATATTAATAACTGTAAGCTCCTTGTGGGCAGGGAACTTGTCTCCTTATTCTGTTGTGTTTTATTCTCCCAAGCATTTAGTACAGTCTTCACACACAGTAAATAGTCAATAAATACGAGTTTGTCATTTTTTTAAGGTATTTGTTAAGTGCTTGCTATGTGCCAGGTACTGTACTAAGCGCTGGGGTAGATACAGGCTAATCAGGTAGGACCTGACCCACATGGGTTTCACAGTCATAATTCCCATTTTACAGATGAGGTAAAATGAGACACAGAGAGGTTAAGTGACTTGCCTAAGGTCACACAGCAGCCAAGTGTCAGAGCTGGAATTAGAATCCAGGTACTTCTGGTTCCCAGGCCTGTGCCCTGTCCACTAGGCAATGCTGCTTCTCATTGATTGATAGTCGTTTGTCTAAATGCTTTAAAGTTTACATTTGTACATTATATATGCAATGACAGTAAATGAAATGGAAATGGGATTGGAACCTTGGCAAATACCCCTGACTTATTTGTCTGCCTAATGCTTATTTCCAGAAAAACACTTAGAAGTTTGCATTTCTTTGGGATTGAATATCCCAAACATTTGAGAAATCAAATGTCTATTCAAATATATAAGGTTGGGGTTTTTTTTAAACACAAAAAGATGAAACTAAGGAAAGGTTAAAAATAGTGTGTTTCTGTACAGGCTAAAATGTGGGATATGATTGTAAAGAATGTGTATTGCCTTTTACAGTATATTTTTTATCTAGCAGAATTTCCCAACCTTTCTCCTAAAAAGTAAAAAAGTCCCTTTGAAACTAAGAATTAAGGGTCAGGGCCATCAGTAACTTCAGTCAGCTTGCAAATGATAATAGGAATGGTGATATTTGTTAAAGTATTTATTAAGGGCCAAGCGGTGTATTAAGCATTGGGGTAGATAGGAGATAATCAGGCCTGACGTAGTCCCTTTCCCACATGGGGCTCACAGTCTTAACTAGGAGGGAGATCAGGTATTGTGGGCAGGGAATGTGTCTGTTTTTTTGTTACATTGTACTCTCTCAAGCACTTAGTACAGTGCTCTGCACATAGTAAGGACTCAGTAAATATGACTGACTGACAGATGAGAAAATTGAGGCACGAGAAGTGACGAATTTTGTCCAAGGTCACATGACAGGCAAGTGGTAGAGCCAGGATTAAAATTCAGGTCCTCTAGCAGGCCTGGGTTCTTTCCACTAGGCCACGCTGCTGTGTTTCTGAAAATGAATCCAACCATATTCTTTTAGATTATCTAGAATTTGGAAAGTTTTATTTTTATTTTTAATTCTGTTCAAACTATGTCTTTATTTTGGGACTTTTGCCTGAGTCATAAAGAAAATTATTTTGTAAAATAACTATTGCTTTTGATGAGATTTAATTTTGATCTTGTTAAAAATAGAAGATAAATTTCCTTCAGTGCTCTGTTTTTAAAACCTTAGCAAGATTAGAGATCTTACTATGGCTGGGGAAAAAAAAAACTACTGAAAATAAATGACTTGGATGATTTGAGAGGAAGTGATTTTTAGTTTTTCAGTTTTAAAAATAACTGGAGGTTTGTGACTATGCAGCCTCAATGCTGGTCTCCCTGCTTACTGCCTCTCTGTTTTCCAATGTATAAATAAAAAAACACTAGATTCATTCAGTTGTATTTCCTGAGTACTTACTGTGTGCAAGGCACTGTACTGGGTGCTTGGGAGAGTGCAATGTAACATTAAAGTAATACATTTCCTGTCCATAATGAACTCACAAACTAAAGGGGATTGTAAGTGCATTGACGGCAGGAATCATGTTTACCAACTCATGTCTTGTACCCTTCCAAGTGCTTAGTACAGTGCTCCGTACACAGTAATACCACTGATCCATTGCTGAATAGATTAGCTTCTGGAAGTGTCACTCTTTCCTGAAAACTATTCATTAGCTTTCTATTTCATCCTGCGTCAACCAAAAACTCACAGTTGATTTCAGAACACTTCAATTCTCCCCATCTTAGAAAACGATGGTTTCTCATGGAAAGCACCGTGGCTCAGTAGAAAGAGCTAGGGCTTGGGAGTCAGAGTTCATGGGTTCTAATCCTGGCTCTGCCGCTTGTCAGCTGTGTGACTTTGGACAAGTCACTTAACTTCTGTGCCTCAGTTACCTCATCTGTAAAATGGGGATTAAGACTGTGAGCCCCACGTGGGACTACCTGATCACCTTGTATCCTTCCCAGCACTTAAAACAGTGCTTTGCACACAGTAAGGCTTAACAAATGCCATCATCATCATCATGAGATGGAAGCATAGAAAGTAAATTGCCTTTAGAAGAGTGAAGTGTATGGAATGGGTTGTAGTAGTAAATCAGCAAGGTAGGAAGGAAAGAGCTGAACTCTTTTTAGGAAAATGATCCAGGCACTAGAGTGAAGCATGGAGACACAGGAAGCAGGGAGGTCAGCAAGGAGGCTGATGCAATAGACAAGTTGGAATATAATGAGTATGGCCTAATGGAAAGAGCATGGGCCTAGGAGTCTAAGGACCTGGGTACTAATCCTGGTTCCACCACTTAACTAATGCGTGACCTTGGGCAAGCCACCAAACTTCTCTGAGCCTCAGTTACCTCGTCTGTAAAATGAGGATTAAATCCTAAACCTTCCTACTTAGACTATGAGACCCAAGTGGGACAAGGACTTTGTCCAATTTAATGATCTTGAACCTACCCCAGAACCTCGTATAAAGTAAATGGTTAAAAAGTACCATTAAAAAAAGTGTTTGGATCAGTGTAGTAGCAGTTTATAGCCTGTAAGCTTCTTGGGAGCTGGAATCACTAATTCTATTGAATTGTACTTTCTTTAGAGTTTATGACAGTATTCTGCCCACAGTATGTGCTCTATAATTACAGTTTTTTTATCAATGGAGAGGAAAAGCAGATTCTGTAGAACTGACATGATTTGGTGACAGGTTGAATATTTGGTTAAATGAGAGAGACGAGTTGAGCATAATGCCAAGATTATGGGTTTCTGACAAGAAGGATGGAGGTGTGGTCTAGAGTGATAGGAAAGTCAGTAGGAGGACATGTTTTTGGTGGGAAGATGAGGAATTTTGTTTTGTACATGTTAAGTGTGAGGTGTTGGCAAGACATCTAGGTAGAGATGTCCTGAATTCAGGAGGAAATTCAAGACTATGGAGAGGGAGAGAGATCATGGCTGGTGATGTAGATTTGGGAATCATCTATGTAAAGATAGTATTTGGAACCATGGGAGTGAATGAGTTCTCCAAGGAAATGGGTGTAGATGGAGAATAGAGGGGATCCAGATCTGAGCCCTGAGGGACTCCCACATAAAGGGGGTAGAGACAGAAGAGGAGCCTACAAAAGAGAATGTGAAGGAGCAGCCAGAGAGAGAAAAGAGAGATAGAAGGAGAACAAAACTGTGAGCCTGTCTTCTAGACTGTGAGCCCACTGTCGGGTAGGGATTGTCTCTATGCTCAATTGTACTTTCAAAGTGCTTAGTACAGTGCTCTGCACACAGCAAGTGCTCAATAAATATGATTGAATGAATGAACAAAAAGAAGACAGTTTATAGTGAACCCAAGGTTGGATTATGCATTGAGAAGAGGGTATTCCACAATGTCAAAGGCAGCTGAGATGTCTAGGAGGAATAGGATGGAGTAGAAGCAGTTCGGCAAGAAGGCAAGAAGGTGGTCCTTGGTGACTTGAGAGGGCCATGTCCATTAGCAACTGAGTCCTGAATTGGCCTGGATAGGTTGGTCTGGGGCTGCTCAAAGTGTGATGACCTCAAGGGATGATGGACTCCCATTCCTGAGTGAAGGTTACCCTAGGTAGGGTGGATGCCCACTCTAACTCACTAACTTTCTCCCCCGACCCTTCTTCACTTCCACTCCCCTCCTCAAAGACATTCCTTTCTTTATTTCCAACTTCTGCACATGCTCAGTTTTTCCCAAGGGAAGAGGCCTGGAGTGATACCTCTGCTTTATGCCATTCAAGGTGATAAATGTTCCTCAGCATCTGCATTGTCAGAGACAGTAGATTCAGGAATGTGTCTTCCTACTCTCCTGTATTATACTCTCCCAAGCATTTAGTACAGTGATCTTCACACAGCAATGGCTCAGTACATACCACTGATTAACAAATGCAGTAATAATAATTACTATAATGCTAATAATAAGCTGCTTCACCAAATAAGAATCATCATCTTAATGTCTGTATTTCATATTAATGTCTGTCTCCCCTTCCAGATTGTAAGCTCTTTGTGGGCAGGGGATGCGTCTGCTAATTCTGTTGCATTATGCTTCCCAAGCACTTAGTACATTGCTCTGCCCATAGTAAGTGCTTAATAAATACAATTGATAGACTGATTCCCTCTCCTAATAATATGGTACTTGTTAACCACTTACCATTCACCAAGCACTGTTCTAAGCACTGGGGTAGATACAAGCTAATCAGGCTGTACACAGTCCCTGTCCAACATGGGGCTCACACTCTTACTCCCCATTTTACAGATGAGGCACCTGAGACACAGAGAAGTCAAATGACTTGTCCAAGGTCACACAGCAGACCTGTGGCGAAGTCAGGATTAGAACCCAGGTCCCTGTGACTCCTGGGCCTGTGCTCTATCCACTAAGACACGCGGTTTCCTAGTGCCTGATTTTGGACAGCAGCCAGTTGGGGAAGGAGATGAAGCAGTGCCTGGGTGTGTCAGACTCAGCACTGGCATCTGGCTGGGGCCCGGACACTGGGTAAGGGGTAAGAGGGATAGGCCAGTGACCTGAATTTTTCACACTGACAGGAGACAGCAGCAAAGCACTCACAATGTCCTCTCTCCTGATCTCCTGATAAAGACACCCAACTCAACCTCATTTCAGCTGATCAATAACTGGCATTTATTGAGCACCTACTGAGGGCAAAGCACTGTACTTCATTTGGTTGTATTTATTGAGCACTTACTGTGTGCAGAACACTGTACTAAGCTCTAAGCACTTAAGAGAGTGCCACAGAGGATGGAGCTTCCAATCAAAGAATAATAACAGAGTATGAGCAGGAGAGTCAGTTTGTCAGTCAGTCAATTGGATTTATTGAGTTCTTACTGTGTGCAAAACACTGTTCTAAATGCATGGGAGAGTACAATATAATAATACAACAGACATATTCCCTGCCCACGGAGGGGTTAGAGTCTAGAGGGGGAGACAGACATTAATATAAATAAATAAATTACAGATCTGTACATAAGTGCTGTGGGGTTGGGAGAGGGGGATGAATGAAGTGAGTGAGTCAGAGCAATGCAGAAGGGAGAAGGGAAGGGGAAAGGAAGGCTGAGTCAGGGAAGGCCTCCTGGAGGAGATGTGCTTTCAATGTGGCTTTGAAGGTGAGAAGGGTAATTGTTTGTTGTATATGAAGGGGGAGGGCATTCCAAACGGCAGGATGTGGGCAAGAAGTTGGCAGGGAGATAGATGAGATGGAAGTACAGTGAGAAGGTTAGCACCAGAGGTGTGAAGTTTGAGGACAGGGTTGTAATTGGAAAGTAGTGAGGTAAGGTAGGAGCGGGCAAGGTGATTGATTGCTTTAAAGCCAATTATGAGGAGTTTCTGTTTGATGTGGAGGTGGATGGACAACCTCTGGAGGTTCTTGAAGAGTGGAGAAATATAGCCTGAATGTTTTTGTGGAAAAATGATCTGGACAGCAGAGTGAAATCAATCAATCAATCAATCAATCGTATTTATTGAGCACTTACTATGTGCAGAGCACTGTACTAAGCGCTTGGGAAGTACAAATTGGCAAATATGGACTGGAGTGGGGAGAGAGAGAGGAGGCTGGGAGATGAGCAAGGAGGTTGATAACAGTAATCAAGGCAGGATAATCGCTTGGATTAACGTGACAGCAGTTTGGATGGAAAGGAAAGGGCAGATTTTAGAGCTGTTGTGAAGGTCAAACAGGATGTAGTGATTAATTGGATATGTGGGTTGAAGTCAGGAGTTAATGGGAGGCTGCAGAGAGGTGGGGAGATCAGGGCTGGAGATGTAGATTTGGATATCATCCACAAAGATGTGGTAGTTGAAGCCATGTGAGCAAATGAGTTCTCCAGATGAGTGGGTGTAGATGGAGAATAGAAGGGGGCCTAGAACTGAACTTTGAGAGACATCCACAGGAGGTAGGAGACAGACTGAGAATGAGTAATCAGAGAGATAGGAGGAGAACCAGGAGAGGACAGTGTCAGTGAATTTAAGTTTGGATAAGGTTTCTAAGAGAAGGGGGTGGTCGATTGATGAAGGCAGCTGAGAGGTTGAGGAGGATTTGGATGGATTAGGAGTTTTTGGATTTTGCAAGAAGGAGATCATTTGTGACCTTTCAGAGGGCAGTTTCTATGGAGTGAAGGGAACAGAACAAGAACTAGGATACGGCAGGGAACTGAGTCGATGGCAGAATGAAATAGTTGAATGTCTAATAGAGATAGCAATAAAGATACATGTACATATTGTTGCTGAGATTAGGAATAAAATAAATAGATGCTAATGGTAACTGTCAGGTTGTTGGGACAAGTACGTTGTGAATTAATTGAAAAGGCTTCCTGGAGCAGCTGTGTGGTCTACTGGAAAGAGCACAGGCTTGGGAGTCAGGGAACCTGAGTTCTATTCCCAAGTCCATCACTTGCTTATTCTGTCCCCTTGGGAAAATCACTTAAATCTCTGGGCCTCAGTCTCCTCATCTGTAAAATGAGGATTTAATGCCTGTTCTCCCTCCTACTCAGACTGTGAGCCCCATGTGGAACAGGGACTGTATTTAACCTGATTCTGTTGTAACTGGCCTAGCATAAGTACATGGCCTAGTGGCCAGATTATGGGCTTGGGAGTCAGAGGATGAGGGTTCTAATCCTGGCCATGTCATCTAGCTGCTGTGTGACCTTAGGCAGGTCACTTCAATTCTCTGGACCTGTTACCTCATCTGTAAATTGTGGATTAAGACTGGGAGCCCTTTGTGGGACAGGGACTGAGTCCAACCTCATTACCTTGTTTCTACCCTATCAGAGCAGTGCTTAGCACATAGTAAGCACTTAACCAATGCCATCATTCATTATTATTATCGTTACTTAACAAATACCACATTCGTCAATATTATTATTAGGATGAAGAGCTGTGAACTGTCATTTGAAGGATTTGGAAAGGAAAGATACCAGGCATGGGGAACAACAGAGTGAGGAGTCAGAGTCAAGTATCCAATTGTTTCTGCTCAGGCATAGTGCTTGTCACATAGTAAGCACCAAACAAATAGCACAGTTATTATTATTAACAGTATTATTATCATTATCACAGTTAAGGGCTGAGCTTGGGAGGAGCCAAGAAGGTGAACTGAATCAATCAACAGTGCTTATTGAGTGCTTACTGTGTGCAAAGCACCATGCTAGTTAGCTGAGTCAATCAACAGTAGTTAGTGCTTACTGTGTGCAGAGCTGTGTGCCTCAGGTGAACTGAAGAATATTGAGTGAAGATAGCCAAGACGTAAGATGGGGAGAGGTGGTGGAGAGCCTCGAAGGCAAATGTAAGGAGTTTTTTCTTGATTGGGAAGAAAATGGGTAGCTTCTAGTGATGTTGATGATGATGATAAGAAAATGACATGAGTGACAGATGGACAGAGATACTCTTATGTGAGACACAGCCTCCCCCCTTGCCCCCCCCCACAAAAAAAGCAGAGCCATAATGAGGGAGAGGAGAAGGGAGATGGCAAAAGAAAAGGAGGGAAGGAAGGAAAAGGGAGGGGGAGAGAGCTAAACTCAAGGTAGTAGGGGAGACATGGAGCTTTCAGATTGGGAATTGACTGATAATAATGATACTTATTACTTGTACAAATAATGGTATTTGTACTTACTATGTACCAGGCACTGTACTAAGCAAATCAGGCTGGACATAGTCCCTGTCCCAAATGGGGCTCACAGTCTTAATAATAATAATAATAATAATGGTATTTAAGTGCTTACAATGTGCAAAGCACTGTTCTAAGCATGGGGGAGGTAACAAGGCGATCAGGTTGTCCCACGGGGGGCTCACAGTTTTAATCCCCATTTTACAGATGAGGTAACTGAGGCATAGAGAAGTTAAGCAACTTGCCCAAAGTCACACAGCTGACAACTGTCAGAGCTGGGATTTGAACCCATGACCTCTGACTCCAAAGCCCATGCTCTTTCCACTGAGCCATGCTGCTTCTATCCCCATTTGTCTCAGTGCCCATTTTACAGATGTGGTAACTGAGGCACAGAGAAGTGAAGTGACTTGCCCAGAACTGGGATTAGAACCCACGACCTTCTGACTCCCAGGCCTGTGCCCTATCTTCTAACCAATGAGAAGATAGTTGCCATAGCAGATGAAAATAAGAGTGGAAGGGATGAGTGGGCTAGGCTTCTTGCTAGGGAGAAAGAAGGGGTGTGCATGTGTGTGTGTTTATGTGTGTGCACACCCGTGCATGCTCAGTTGTGACCATCAGGCCAGGCTCTCTAGGTGTGACCATTCTGTTTATGCTTTGTATTAGTATTGTATGAACTATAATATTTGATCTGGGTTGTGCAATTCAACAGCCCCAGAGTTTCCCAGAGGAGATGCCAATGGCTGATGGTCAGGTGTGGGGAGAGCCAAGGCCTAAAGGCCATTTGTGAATTCTCAGACTCCAAACACCTGCCTTATGAGCAACTATCAGGGAGAGGCAGAGGAGGCCAGTTAAAAGTCAGCCTCTAAACAGGTGCTGGCCTTGCCGGAGGCTGAGCCAACATGGGCTCAGGAATTGAGTCTGGGGGCTGGACCCCCCCACCCTGAGAATGAAGTAGAAGGGAGGCAGTATATTCAGGCTTTCCCCAAGAGTTGCCAAGGTGAAGGGGTCTATAGTCTGGAAGAACAGGGACAGAAGCCATATGGGATGAAGAGATCTTGGCAGAGGAGACTGAAAACCTAAAGCAAAAATGGATCAGCTGAGTGATCTCTGACCCCTCTATAATGCTAGACCAGTGTAGGAGTTGTGGAGGGGAACAAAAGGACCTGAGATCAAAATTTGTTTTGTTATTTTGATCTAGTGCCAATGCAGTTCTATTCTCTGTGTTAAGCTGCTAAGTACTTGTGACTGCTGGTGACTTTATCAAATGCTTGGACCTGTCCTTATCTTCAGTGAAAAGCTTTTAATATCCTTTCTGTTTGAGAATGGAATAGCTCTTTCATGCCTTATTTCTAGGGGATTAATAGACACAGTGGGAACTCATTACTGAAAGAGGGAACAAAAAGCCCCCTCAGGAAGGAACTATTCTTCTCAGTCACAGGGCAGGGCTCAAGAGTGAACCCCCAAACTTCCAACACTAGTTTAGGGTTCAGGGTGGGGAATACAATTAAAGATCCAGGATGGTGGCATCTTGGGGGCCTCCATCTGAGACACTTCCCTATTAAGGGTGTTGAGACCTGAGGGCCTCCTCGTGTCTCACTCACACTGGTCCCCCCAGCCTGGAACTCCATCCTCCCTGCCAGGATCAGCATGATGAAAGATTCAGCTGGAGCTGGCTGCAGTAAGTACCTGGCAAGGTAAGAAACCTGGCAACTCACAGGTGGGGCTTGTTGTCAGGGGGTTACTCTAGAAAACAGCCTGAAGTATATCAGTGACTATGTGGTTTTGAGAAGTAATGTGGCCTAGGGGAAAGAACATGGGACTGGGAGTCAGAAGGGCCTGAGTTCTAATCCAAGCTTCATCATATGTTCGCTGTGTGGCCTTGGACAAGTCATGTCACTTCTCTGGGCCTCAGTTACCTCATCTTTAAAATGGGGATTAAGGGTGTGAGCCCCATGTGGGACAGGGACTGTGTCCAACCTGTTAAACATGTATCTACTTCAGTGCTTAGAACAGTGTTCTAGTATATAGTAAGCACTTAACAAGTACTATAATTACTATTATTTTTAGTAGGTGTTTGTGATGTGTGTCTTAGATGAATGAGCAACAACCCAGATTGAAGTGCCATTGTATGCTGAGTCCTGGGTGAATATGAGAGGAGGAGGGGGACGAAGGTCTGGAAACTATCTTGGGGAGGGCCAAGACCCATCCTACAGGTGGTGATGCGGTCCAGATAGTACAGCTCGGTGACTAAGGAGTCTGGTTGGATTCTTGAAGGCAAATAGCCAGCAACCCTCTAGGGATCGGTCTGCGACAGCAACCATATTGCTTGAGCTCAGAGGCAGGTGGCTGCTGGCTGAGCCATGCAGGGCTGAACCTGACTCTCCTCCCGTGGTTCCATTGGTTTGGGGCTTGAGAGGGACCCTTAGAAGGTGCTCTTCACCCACACCAAGCTCCCACAGGTGATCTCATCCTCTAGACATACCCAGAAAAGGAAGCTACATCATGGGATCACGATCATAATCATACTGATAATGATGATTTTTCTTAATAATTGTGGCCTTTAAGTACTTTGTGCTAAGTAATGTACTAAGCACTGGGGTAGATACAAGGTATTCAGGTAAGACAGTCCCTGTCCCAACCAGGGTTCACAGTCTAAGTAGAAAGGAGAACAGGTACTGAACTTCCATTTTACAGATGAGGAAACTGGGGTCTAGAGAAGTTAAGTGACTTGCCCAGGGTCATAGCAGACAAGGGATGGAGCTAGGCTTAGAACCCAGGTCCCTTGATTTCCAGGTTCTGGCCCTTTCTACTAGACCACACAGTTTCTCCAAGTCCTATTTATTAAAAATCTACTGTGAGCCAAACCGTGAAAAAAAAGAACTAGGTAAATACAAATAAATCAGGCACAGTCCCTGTCCCATGTAGGACTATTGATTAAACAGGAAGGAAGAGTAGGTATCTTAGCCCCATTTTTCAGATGAAGAAACGAAAGCTCAGAGTGGTTGAGACTAACCCAAGGTCACATAAGAGTCCAGTGGCAGATCTGGGACTAAAGCCTAAGTCTCCTGACTTCCAGTCCCATGTCCGACCTACGAGACCATGCTACCTCAGAAAAACACATATGAAAAAGACAACATATGATCAAAAGGAAGCCAACTTTGCCATTTTTATTCTAATTCTTACTTGCCCCCATCTCTTCTCCCCATCCTGATCCCCTCAGGCCAATGAATTAATAATAATGATGGTATTTAAGTGCTTACTGTGTGCCAAGTACTGTTCTAAGCACTGGGGTAGATACAAGGTTACCAGGTTGTCCCACGTGGGGCTCGCAGTATTAATCCCCATTTTAGAGATGAGGGAAGTGAGATACAGAGAAGTGAAGTGACTTGCCCCAAATCACACAACTGATAAGTGGCAGGGTCGGGATAAGAGTCCTCGACCTCTGACTCCCAAGCCCTTTCCATTAAACCACACTGCTTCTCCTGCAGGGTATTAGATACTGTACTAAGCAACTGAGAGAGCATATCAGCAAGAAGATTCATAGTCCTGACTCTCAAGGAGTTTAAGGGAGACGACAAAGCTGATTTACCAAGAAGTGAAAGCTGGAGGAAGAGCAATGATAGAACAGGAAGCAGGAGAATACCATAAGGATGGGTCAGCTGAACAAATGGCTGAATGTACAGATACTGGTGTCAGGGTGGTTTATCTTGGGCTGGTGCTTCTGGGGGGTTGTGTATTAAGCAAGACGGGTTTCCCGGAAGTAGAGGAAGACAGTTGAGGAAGAATGGGCAGAAGATGCAGCTGTAGCAGATGTGGCAGACACACTCTGGTTGTGAATTGAGGGCAGCCCAGGCAAACCATGAGGAGCCTGGAAATTGTCCCTCAACAGTGATGTCTGGCAGCTGTTTTTGTTGTCATTGTTAACTGGTGGCTCTTGCTGTATTTGTTATGCTAATAATGTATTTGTCTGTTTCCAGACCCCACCTCAACCACTTCCCTTTTAGATTGGGAGTCCCCCATAATCTAGAGCCCTTATCTGAATGATGATTCCTGTGACTTTCCCGGCGTTCAGCATAAAGTGTTTAGCACACAGGGAGCACTAAGCACTGGGGAGAGGAGTGCGTATTCAGTGCCTGATCATGGAGCACTGATTATTGTTAGTTATTGAATTCCTGGGTTTCAAACCCTAACTCTAGGGAGAATCAGTCAACTGCACTAGGTGCTTGGGAAAGTGTGATATTACAGAGATGATGGTAGGAGAAGGCAAGAGGGTGAGAAGAGAGGGAGAGGGACACAGAGAGAGAACAAGACTGGAGAGAGACAGAGACACAAGTTGGGAGAGTAACAGGAAGTGAATGTGAGAAGGTCAAAGTCAGAGAAAAGGTACAGATTTGAAATCTTGACTCCACACAACTTGGAAAGGGAGAATCATGACAGGTGAGATGAAGCAATATGGCCTAGTGGGAGTCAGAAGGACCTTGATTCTAACCTTGGCTATGCCACTTATCTGCTGTGTGACCTTGGGCAAGTCACTTAACTTCTCTGTGCCTCAATCACCTCATCTTAGAAATGGGGATTAAGACTGTGAGACCCATGTGGGACAGGGACTGTGTCCATCCTGATCAACTTGTATCCACCCCAGTGTCTAGTACAGTGCCTGGTACATAGGAAGAGCTTAACAAACACCAGTATTATTATTATTATTATTATTTCTTCCCCATAAGCCTTTCATTTATGAAGGAGTCATAACTTGGCAAGCTGCCAAGCTGTCACGCCTCTGGAAATCTGGGTTATGTGGGCTTTTGAGATTGGGGTCAGACTAAGAGGCCTGTGTTGTTTCACAGTGTTGCCACTCTGATGATCATCTGAGGGTCACACAGGGTCAGCAAGCCCTGGCCAGGGAAACAAAACAATGAGGAGGACAGAGGACAGAGGGCTTAGCTAACCAGCAGGCCAGAACCTATCTGTCTAGAAGCACCTAACTCAAGCAAGAGTTTGCCATTTGACATTTGGAATCCCACAAACCCGTCTGCTGGTTCCACAACAGTTTTGCGGCTGATGACTTGTGTTGGGGCTTTATGAGGTTCCAGTCCTATTGATCTCCTCTCCCAGGTCAGAACTAGGAAGGAAGAAAGGAGTCATGGGAACAAACTCTGCCATCCCATTTGGTCTCATCCCCTTGGCTTTAAAGGACCTGGGTGGGGATCCACACAGCTGGGAAGAAGAGGGTGGGGATGAGGAGATGAAGTCAAGATGACTAAAGAAGAATAAATAGGTGAAATGATTGTCGGGTGACAATTGGCAGGTGGAGTCAGAGGCTATAAATCAGGTAGCATGCATCACCATGTAGTAAAAGTTATCCTTATAACATACCTATTTCTAATCTAGGCTCCTGGGAGCCTGCCATGTTCTCTATCATTTTTATTCTGTCTGTGTGTGCTGGAACAGTATCTTCTAACAGCCCCTGGAGGGCAGAGATGGTGTCTTCACCACTCTCAGCCCCTCTCCCCAGGACCCAGTAAAGTGTGTACTTGGGTCGGTGGGTGTCCTTTCTGTCTTCCCAGTCAAAATGCCTGTCCCTAATCCTCCACGGTCTTCCATTCAGCCTGTAAGAAGTTGACTGACTCTGGTCTCTCTGAGATCTTGTTCCAGTCTGGGCAGTGACTGGGTATATTTCAAGACTGTGAACAGCATCTAAGAAGTCGTCTTTCATCTGTCCCAAAAGTGGAATGGTAGGAAAACACCTTAAGCATTATCCAGGCTGAGGCTTGAATAATAATTATGGTATTTGTTAAGCACTTACTATGTGTCAAGCACTGTTCTAAGCCCTGGGGGAGAAACAAGTTAATCAGATTGAACACAGTCCCCTGCCCTACATGGGGTTCACAGTTTAAATAGGAAGGAGAGAAGGTATTGAATCCCCATTTTACAGGTGAGGGAACTGAGGCACAGAGAAATCAAGTGACTTACTCAAGGTCACATGGCAAGCAATTGGCAGAGTTGGGATTAGAACTTGGATTCTCTGACTTCCATGCCTGTGCTCTTTCTAATAGGCAGCTCTGTGCCTCATGAATCACCTTACCACCTCTTGTCTTCCCCACCAAGATCTCATCCAAAAGGCCTATTAGAATTTGGTGCTGGAGAGCATCTTGACCATCCTTTTGTGGATCTCCTTGGTCTTGATGCTGTAGATTATGGGGTTGAGCATAGGTGGCACAAAGAGGTAGATGATGGACATCAATGTTTGGACAAATGGAGGGGCCTGTTTCCTGTACAGGTGAATCATGGACACACCCACCATGGGAATGTAGAAGATGAGCACTGCAAATGTGGGAGACACAGGTGTTGAGGGCCTTGGACTGCCCCACCTGGGATGCGATAGGATGGACCTGAGGATCAGGACGTAGGAAAGAAAGATGAGCATGGAGTCCAGTCCAAATGTGGAGAGCACAATGAATGGGCCAAGGATGTTGTTGATGGTGATGTCCCCACAGGGCAGGTGGATGAGGTCTGGATGGAGACAGTAGGCGTGGGAGAGGACATTACCTTTGCGGAATGACAATTGCTTCAGAAGAAAGAGCAGGGGGAAGACAGCCCCAAAGGTGTGGGAGAAAATGGCCAGACCCATCTTAGTGATTCTGGCATTGATAATATTAGTGAATATCTGAGACGGTTACAGATGGCACATAGTGCTCAAAGCTCATGGCCAGCAGGATGCCTGTCAGGTTGAAGGAGTTGAATGTGGAGGTGTTGTTGGGAGGAATTGCCATGCTGGAGACTCAGGGAAATGTGATGTAGGGAAAATGGACAAGAATCGATCTGGGAGTGAGTCAGAAGAGCTGGCTGACATTTAACTTGTAGTCATTTCCTGGCAGAAGGTCGCTGGTCAAAGCCGTTGCTGGGAGAAGCAGCATGCTTGATATGGTGGAAAGAGAAGAGGCAGTGTGGTCTATTGAATAGAGCTTGGTACAGGGAATCAGAAGGAACTGGGTTCTAATCCTAGCTCTGCCACTTGTCTGCTGTGTGATCTTGGGAAAGTCACTTCATTTTTCTGTGCCTCAGTTACCTCATCTGTCAAATGGGGATTGACTGTGAGACCCATGTGGGTCATGGACTGTGTACAATCTGATTAGCTTGTACCTACCCCAGTGCTTAATACAGTGCCATGAACATAGTAAGCGCTTAACAAATTCCATAAAAAAGTGTGACCTAGTGGAAAGAACACAGGCCTGTGAGTCATAGGATCTGTGTTCTAATCCCAACTCTACCAGTCTGCTGTATGACCTCGGGCAAGTTACTTAACTACTCTGCTCTTCAGTTTCCTCATTTGTAAAATGGGGATTCCTACTTAAACTATGTCCCCATGTGGGAAAGGGATTGCAGTCAACCTGAATAATTTATATCTACCCCAGCACTTAGAACAGTACTTGAAACATATTAAGCACTTAGTACAGTGTTCTGCACACAGTAAGTGCTCAATAAATACAATTGAATGAAAGTGCTTAACAAACATCATCATCATTATTATTATTTATAAACACAGGACTGGAATTCAGGAGACCTGGGTTCTAATCCTAATTCCATCATCTGCCTGCTGTGTGTGGGTTTCGACAAGTCACTTAACTTTTCTGGGCCTTAGTTTCCTCACTTAGTAGGCAAAGTAGTAATAATATGTATTAAGCTTGTTATTCTAGACTGTGAGCCTGTTATTGGGTAGGGTAGGGACCGTCTCTATATGTTGCCGACTTGTACTTCCCAAGCACTTAGTACAGTGCTCTGCACACAGTAAGCACTCAATACGATTGAATGAATAGGAATTAAATACCTGTTCTGCTACACACATCATAATAATGACATTATTATTATCATTATTATGGTATTGAGCGCTTATTATGTGCCAAGCACTGTTTTAAGTGCTGGGGTAGATACAAGGTAATCAGGTGTACCACGTGGGGCTCACAGGCTTAATCCCCATTTTATAGATTAGGTCACTAAGGCACAGAGAAGTGAAGTGACTTGACCAAGGTCACACAGAAGACAAGTGGTGGAGTTAGGATTAGAACCCACATACTAAAACTCCCAAGCCTAGGCTCTTTCCACTAAGCCACGCTGGTTAGACTGTGATCCCCATTTGGGAAAGGGACTGCTTCCAGCCTGGTTATTTTGTATCTATCCCAGAGTTTAGTACAGTGCTTGGCACATACTAAATGCTTAATGAACACCACAACTATTGTTATCACTATTGTTTGTGCTGGCTGGTGTTTCTTCCTACCAAAACAGACCAAGGAGAAAAGTGGATGAAAAGGTGCTAGCTTATTCTGAGCAGACAGTAAGGTCACCTAACAATAATGTTTGTTAAACATTTACTATATGCCAAGCACTGGGCTAGAAACAAGATAATAGGTTAGGACATAGTCCCCAACCCACATGGAGCTCACAGTCTAAATAAGAGTGAGAACAGATATCAAATCCCAGTTTTTTACAATGAGGAAACTGAAGCCCAGAAATGTTGTGACTTGCCCAAAGTTACACAACAGGCAAGTGGCAGAGCTAGAATGAGAATCCAGGTTCTCTCTCCCAGGCCCAAGCTCTTTCCTCAAAGCCACACTGCTTCCTAAGGAGTGGGGCAGGGAAAGAGAGCAGTTCCTCAACAAATATGGGCATGTTCCAATCTCCCTGCCCCTTTGGTGAACAATAACAATAATAATAATATTTCTTAAGCACTTTTTGTCAAGTGCTGAAGTAAACACAAGATAATCAGATCCCACATGGGGTTCACAGTCTGAGGGACAACAGGTATTGAATCCCCATTTTGCAGATTAGGGAACTGAGGCACGGAGAAGTGAAGTGACTTCCCCATCATCATACATTTGATATGTGGCAGAGACACGATTAGAACCCAGGTATTCTGCTCTTTCCTCTAGACAAAGTTGCTTCTTATTTGGTCCCAGGCAAGCATTGGGAAATAACATGCCCCTGACTCAAACGGCCACACCAGTCCCCTGTGAATTAATTTATTGACTGTGGCTCTTCTATCGAGTAGTCCCAGACAGAGATTCAATCATTAACTCCGTGAAAGGAGTGTCATTAAGCACCAAAAGGTCAAACCACCAAGTTTCAACTGCCCTGTCACTCCACCCAATTTGGGGTCAGAATTAGTGGTGGGATCTGTCACAGTAGGGAAGGGAGAGTGGGGATACTAGGGTAGTGGAGGCAGATGCTTTATCATTGTCTTTCAGCTTCCAACTGTGTGTTTATCTGCTGAGGGCTCTTCAGGTCTATAAAGCCTTCCTTTGATCTTTTCAGCCAATTACCTCCATTATAAATCACTCTGACTCTTCTCTATGCTTCTCCCTGTGACAAACTGCAAGGCCCTCAGGGTAAATAACCATGTATTTCCCATTTGTATCTGGTATTATGGACCCTCTACATTCCTATGTACTTTATTTTATTGTGCCCACTTTCCCCCTCAGTGATGGGATGAATTTGGTTTTTATCCAATTCCACATCGAGCTGAAATTCTTCACCATCATCTTTAAGGCACTCAACCATCTCTTCCTCTCCCTGCTCAGCCTCACTACTCTCCCATGATAACACAGCCTGTACACTTTAGCTCATCTAACGCTAACCTGTTCAATGTATCTTACTTTCATCTTTCTTTCCATTGACCCTTTGCTCACACCCTTTCCCACTAGCTGGAACTCCCTCCTACTTCAAATCTTGTGGGCAGGTAATGTGTCTGTTTATGGTTGTACTCTACCTAGCACTTAGTACAGTGCTCTGTACATAGTAAGCACTGAATAAATAAGATTGAATGAACAAATGAATGAATGAAATCATTCATTCAACCATATATTTTGAGCACTTGGGTGCAGAGAACAGTACTAAGCGCTTGGAAAGTACAATTCAGCAACAAAAAGACAATCCCTGCCCACGACTGGCTCATAGTCTTGAAACGTGGAGACACACTTCAAAACAAGTAAACAGGCATCGATAGCATCAATATAAATAAATAGAATTATAGATAAATACACATCATTACTATAAATACATAAAATTATAAATATGTACATATATACACAAACACACAGACCACTGCTCTGCTCATCTTCCAAACCCTACTAAAATCACATCTCCTTCTGGAAGCCTTCCCTGACTAGTCTCTCGTTTCCCCAGTCTATCTCCCTCCCTACTGCATCACCTGTGCATTAGTGTTTGTGCTCCCTATGTATTTAGGTACTCACCCTACCTCCACAGCACTGATATACTTATGCTTGGCAGCCACTCTTACCTGGAATTTATTTCAGTGTCTACTCCCTTGCTAGATATAAACTCCTTGAGGACAAGGATTGTGTATACTTATTCTACTGTCTTCTCCCAAATGCTTAGTACCATCTGGTAAGTCTGATCCGCTGGGCTGTGGGTGACAATCCAGGGAGTCTCACCCACTGGGCTGTAGGCAACCATCTGGGTAGTCTGACCTGCTGGGATGTGGGTGACAACCCAGGGACTGACCCACTGGACTGTGGGTGACCATCTGGGGATCCTGATCTGCTTGGTTATAGGTGACCACCCAGAGATCCTGACCAGCTGGAGCTCTGAGTGACCATTGGAGAATCTGACCTGCTGGGTGGGAGGGTGATATGATTCTTTAGGCAGTCTGACCTGCTAGGCTATAAGTGACCATCTGGGAGGTCTGACCCACTAGGCTGTGGGTGACCACCAGGGGAAGTCTAATCCACTGATGGCATTTGGAGATGTTAATGGACCCACCCAAAAGTGACCCGCAGTTGGATGGGCTCCATGGAAGGCTAGTGGGGTTTCCTCTATCTGTTTTGCCTCTGATAGCTGATGAGAGCCCTGACCAGAGAGAAATGGAGCTGTCCCCTTACCTCCACCAGCAGGGACCATTCTTCTCTGAACCACCCTCCTGGGGCAGCTCCCAGCTGGGTTCCCCTTCCAGGTTCTTTGAGAACAATCCCAGGAGTCCAAGACCATCTCTGGAACATTGGAATGGAAAGTCAGAAAGCCCTCCTGACACAAAAGCTCTTCTTGCCCAGGTACAGGAATAGGACTGGTTTTAAGAATCCACAAAAAGCACACATATTTTTGCAGCATGGCCTCTCTCTGCCTCCTGTCTCTCCCCACTCCAGTCCATACTTCACTCTGCTGCCTGGATCATTTTTCTACAGAAATGTTCAGAACGTGATTCCCCACTCCTCAAGAACCTCCAGTGGTTGCGCATCAATCTCCAAATCAAACAAAAATTCCTCACCATTGCCTTAAAGCTCTCAATCACTTTGCCCCATTCTTACCACATCTCGCTACTCTCCTACTGAAACCCAGCCTGCACATTTCACTCCTTTAATGCTGACCTTCTCGATCTCGTCTATCTCAATCATTCATTCATTCAATCATATTTATTGAGTGCTTACTGTGTGCAGAGCACTGTACTATGTGCTTGGGAAGTACAATTCAGCAATAGAGACAATCCCTGCCCACAACTGGATCATAGTCTAGAAGAGGGGAGACAGACATTAAAACATGTAAATAGGTATCAGTAGCATAATTATAAATTAAAAGAATTATAGATATATTCATTCATTCAATCGTATTTGAGTGCTGACTGTGTGCAGAGCACTGTACTAAGCGCTTGGGAAGTACAAGTTGGCAACATATAGAGACGGTCCCTACCCAACAGTGGGCTCACAGTCTAGAAGGGGGAGACAGAGAACAAAACAAAACATATTAACTCTATTTATTTGTTTATTATTACTCTATTATTACTCTATTTTACTTGTACATATCTATTCTATTTATTTTATTTTGTTAATATGTTTGGTTTTGTTCTCTGTCTCCCCCTTCTAGACTGTGAGCCCACAGTTGGGTAGGGACCGTCTCTATATGTTGCCAAACTTGTACTTCCCAAGCGCTTAGTACAGTGCTCTGCACACAGTAAGTGCTCAATAAACACGATTGATTGATATTAACAAAATAAAATAAGTAGAATAAATATGTACAAGTAAAATAAATAGGGTAATAAATACATACAAACATATATACATATACAGGTGCTGTGGGGAAGGGAAGGAGGTAAGGCAGGGGTGATGGAGAGGGGGAGGAAGGGCAGAGGAATGAGGGGGATCAGTCTGGGAAGGCCTCCTGGAGGAGGTGAGCTCTCAGTAGGGCCTTGAGCTCTCAGTAGGGCCTTATATGCATCCATATATGATGTGTATATATGTATATGTATATGTATATGATATGTATATATATATATATATATATACATGCATCATTAATAAAAATAAATATAAATAGAATTCACCACCTACTCATGTCCTGTCTCTACCCTGGAACTGTTTAATATGATATCGTACCCTCCCAAGCGCTTAGTACAGTGCTTTGCACACAGTGAGCACTGAATAAATATGATTGAATGAATGAATGAATGAATTGTGTGCTAGCCTCTCTCTTTCCCCAGAGCTTGGGCAGGATGGCAGCCAGCTTAGGAGGGTTGAAGGAGCTGGAACATCTGCTCTTGCCCTATGTTCCCTCCCAGCCTCGCCCTTGCACCCCTCCTGCTCCAGAGGAAGGAGGCAACTTGGCTGCACCAGGTAAGTTCTGGCAGAGCCTCAGCACCACGTTGGACCTAAGCCCCCCAACTCCTCTCCCCTTATCAAGAAGCAGTTGTGGTCAGACTCACCAAGGTGGGCATGGTGCCAAACTGGATCCTTCCTGTCTACTGCCCCTTAGCTTCAGGTGTTTGAATATCAAACTAGTTGTTGTGCAAAGATGTCTCCTTTCCACTGACCTGGGCTTCAGTACTGCCCTCCAGTTGCCTAGATTATGAGGTATCCTGGGTGATCCTTATTGGCTTTTGAGCAAGCAGAAAGCAGAGGGCATATCAGAAACAAAGAGAAAGTCTGTTTACATTGTGAGTGATACTCATGCAGTGACTAGCAAGACTTCCGTATTGCTGTCCGGCAGGGCAGGTAGGTGGGCAGGCCAGTAGGCAGGAAGAGCAGGTTGGGAGACAAATCAGTGGTTTTGGGCAGGGCAGGTAGATGGGCAGAGAGGTAGGTGGGTAGATTGATGGGCAGGCAGGTGGACAGGGCAAGTAGGTGGGCAGAGCATGTAGGTGGACAGAGCAGTGACAGCGGGCAGGGCAGGTAGATGGGCAGGTAGATGGGCAGAGAAACAGCATGACCTGACAGAACAAGCCCAGGCCTGGGAGTCAGAGGACCTCAGCCCTTATCCTGGCTTCCCAATTCACCTGTGGGGTGACCTGGAGCAAGTCATTAATTTTTCAGTGCCTCAGTTCCCTCATCTGCAAAATGGGGATTTAATGCCTGATCTCCTTCCTACTTACACTAGGAATTTTTCTTTTAGCTACCCCAGTGCTTAGTAGAGTGCCTGATACATAGTAAGCATTTAACAAATACCACTATTATTATTATATTATTATTATTATTATCAAGTATATAGGCAGGTAGGTAAATGGGCAGATAGGTGGGCAGGGCAAGAAATGGGCGGGGTAATGATGAAGGGCAGGGCAGGTAGGAGTAATGCTTCCTAGGCACAAGCACCCACCCTCACTCCCATCCCCTGGACCTTCAGACACTGGGTAGCGCACCTGAGTCTGGGCAGCATTTGTTTGGGCAAAGAAGAAGGCACAAAGGCAGTACGAAACCTCAGACCAGGAGATTCCAGGATGCCTTGCAACTGCCTATTGGGACTGTGTGTAAACAGAGCACAGCGGTGCTGGGATTACCCCCTCAAATACACACTGGTGTCCTGGGGCTGGATCCAGCCTAGGGCCACCCCAAACCAGTGCCGAACACTCAGCTTCACTTCCCGAGGAGGCTTGGCTCTGGTCCATTTGGACCCAAATCTGTGCTGGTTATAGATAAACAGGACTGGGGAGAGGCCCTCACCAATGGAGTCTTTACTATCCTTTTTGTCTGGTATTTGCTAAGCACTTACTATGTGCCAAGCACTACTCCTACGTGCTGGGGTAGATACAAGGTAATCAGTTTGGACACAGTACCTGTCCCACATGGGGCTCACAGTCTTAATCCCATTTTACAGGTAGGGTAACTAAGGCACAGAGAAGTGAAGTGACTTCATTCATTGTCAGTCATATTTATTGAGTGCTTACTGTGTGTAGGGCACTGTACTAAGTGCTTGGAAAGTACAATACAGCAACAAAGAGAGACAATCGCTATCCACAAAGGGCTCACAGTCTAGATGGGGGGAGACAGAAATCAAAACTGGCCAAGGTCAAAGAGCAGGTTTTTGGCAGAGCTGGGATTAGAACCCAGGTCCTTCTGACTAACAGGCCCATGCCTTATCCATTAGGTCATGTTATCTCCATGCCTGCCCCAGAGGCCTGGACAACTAGACATCTGATAGAGTGACAAATGACATTTGAGGTTTCCCGCAGCTTCTCTGCCACCCCATGGAGCTCCAGAGTCTGGGTACCAGAGAGAGAAAGAACATTCACCAGCCAGCCTTCTAGGAAGCTTCTCCATACGGCCCTGGGACAAAACACTGCAGCCTTTTCCACTTCAGTCAGACAGAAATGAGTTGACCTGCTGGCCTTTGCCAAAGGCTCAGCATCTGCCCGGTCCCTGTGGGCTTGTGAGAGCAGCAGGAATCACAGCAGGAATCTAAGGCCAGCAGATTTCAAAACTCCTTGACAAATTTCCCTTCCTGGAGAAATGCTTTCGATTGGCATTCCATTTACTGGAATGACCAGCTGAGGAGGAGAGCCAAGGTTGAGGGGAGTGTTGAGGGAACCTCAGAGATGAGATGGCTGAGTGCCAGGTGGAGAGTAGGTGGGATATCGTGGGCAGTGGGCTTCACCCAACAATGAAGTGAAAGTTACTGTGATGTCGGGCACCTGACAGAGTTAAGTAGGTGATTGACGCTGGAGTGCAACTCAGGCCAGGGACAGCCGAAGTGATGACGAAAGAAGAACTAGAGCTGGGATGGGGGATGTCAAGAAACAGGGCATTTGGAGACTAGCCAGTGTTCTGCTGGGGCTGGGCCTTGGGTGCTTGGCCCCTGAAGTGAGCAAGGAGGTGGAGGCCATATCCCCCACACTGGAACTTCCCAGCGGCCTAGGAAGAGACTGCCCACCCGCCCTGGTCCAGAGCTGTGGGACAGTGGCCAGGAGGATCCCGTGGATCAGCTCCCACAGCCTCCATGCACAGGCCACAGAGCAGAACACACCTGGAGGAGGGTCCAGCAGTGTGTAGGTAGGCTGAGCCACTATGCACCTCCTCCGGCAGATGAACAGGTGGCCCAGGTATGATGTGCCCCCTCAGGTGGGCATGCATGCACCCCCACTGCCTCTCCCCTCCTTGTCTTTCCAACACACAACCATCACCTCCAGCTTAGGTGAAGAGGCTATGGGATGGAGGAAAATTTGGAAAATGGAAAATCATGTCCCTGGTCTACTGCCACCTGCTGGGTCTCCCATTTTGAAGCAGGATATCTTAGTGGTTAGAGCATGGGCCTGGGAGTCAGAAGGACCTGGGTTCTAATCCCAGCTCCACCACTTGTCTGCTGCATGCCCTTGGGCAAGTCATTTAACTTCTTTGGGCTTCAGTTTTCTCATCTGAAAAATGGGGATTAAGAGTATAAATCCCGTGAGGGACAGGGACTGTGTCCAACCTGATTAGCTTGTATTTACCCCAGCGCTGAGAACAAAGTCAACATAGTATATATATAATGGCATTTATTAAGCGCTTACTATGTGCAAAGCACTGTTCTAAGTGCTGGGGAGGTTACAAAGTGATCAGATTGTCCCAAGGGGCTCACAGTAAACATAGTAAACACTAAGTACCATTATTATTATCTCACTCAACTCTCACCCCAACCCTCCCACTCCCTCCCCACAAGCTATGTTTTCTCTTCTCAGACCAAGACCAGCTCCCAGGGAATTGGTAGAGATGTAGGTGGCTCTACATACTCTTCCCAGTCTCCCTAGGCTCTTCAAACAAGTCTCCTGACACCAAGCTTTCCAGTACATCATTCCATCTCAAGCTCTGGGGCTGAGCATCACCCATAAATATCATCCCAGAAAGCTGAGTGGCCTGGACGACTGCATAACTCTACTGGAAGTGGGGGCTGGCATGGTGGTCCCTGGATGGAGGATTCAGGTGATGTCTCAAGGAACCTCTTGCAACAGCGGGATTCTTTGAGGCCTGCAGGAGACAGAAGGCTGGCCAAGGCCAGATGTGCAGCCCTGGGCTTCTTTGGTGTTTAACTCCCAGGAGTCCACTCTAAAAATCTGGGACTCTGCCATCCTCTTCAGCCTGGCAGGGGTGGAAGAGCTTGACCAGAGTCCCTGGGAAAGAGTCTGAAGGAAACTAGACAGAGGACAAGAGAAATCCACCGACAGCCAGGTATGGATTTGAATTTTAAATGACAATCAATCAATCAGTCGTATTTATTGAGTGCTTACTGTGTGCAGAGCACTGTACTAAGCACTTGGGAAGTATAAATTGGCAACATATAGAGACAGTCCCTACCCAACAGTGGGCTCACAGTCTAGAAGGGGGAGACAGAGAGCAAAACCAAACATATTAACTAAATAAAATAAGTAGAATAGATATGTACAAGTTAAATAGAGTAATAAATATGTACAAACATATATACATATATACAGGTGCTGTGGGGAAGGGAAGGAGGTAAGACGGTGGGAATGGAAGGGGGAGGAGGGGGAGAGGAAGGAGGGGGCTCAGTCTGGGAAGGCCTCCTGGAGGAGGTGAGCTCTCAGTAGGGCCTTGAAGGGAGGAAAAGAGCTAGCTTGGCGGATGTGGGGAGGGAGGGCATTCCAGGCCAGGGGGATGATGTGGGCCGGGGGGTCGACGGCGGGACAGGCGAGAACGAGGCACGGTGAGGAGATTAGCAGCAGAGGGTGCGGGCTGGGCTGTAGAAGGAGAGAAGGGAGGTGAGGTAGGAGGGGGCGAGGTGATGGAGAGCCTTGAAGCCAAGGGTGAGGAGTTTCTGCCTGATGTGGAGATTGATTGGTAGCCACTGGAGATTTTTGAGGAGGGGAGTAACATGCCCAGAGCATTTCTGGACAAAGAAGCATTTCTGGTCAAGGGGGTCTCTTTCCCCCACCAACTGGACAATGGTCAATGCCATTGGTTAGACCACCCTCAGGAAACCAGGAGGGAGGGATAGGGCTGGGCAGTCAGTTGGACTGAATGGAGCAAGCACCTAATATAGAGTCCTCTGGAGGAAAGCCGAAGGAGACTTCATAATTCCTGCCCTCCCCTGAGGAGCTAAGGGTGGGGAAATAATAATAATGATAATAATAATAGTAATAATAACAATAATAATGTTTTTTTAAGTGCTTACTATGTGACAGGTACTGTACTAAGTACTGGGGTGGATATAAAAAAATCAAATTAGACATAGTCTCTGTCCCTTGTGGAGATCACAGACTCAATCCACATTTTACAAATAAGGGAACTGAAGCACAGAGAAGTGAAGTGACTTGTTACAAGTCACTCAGCAGTCAAGTGGCAGAGCAGGATTAGAACTCATGACCTTCTGATTCCCAGGCCCATGCTCTATCCAGTACGCCATGTTGCTTCTCAGAGAAAGACAGATAGGCACATGAGCATGGAAAATATTTCCACCCTCAGTAAGGTGGCTACTTCACAAATGGCAGACACATAAATTTTAAGCACAAAGAGGTAGAGAAGTGAGGAGTTATTGGGCAACTGCAAAAGGGTGGGGTCAAGCTGAAAGGTTTTCTTGGAGGGGAGGCCAGGGAGAATTTTGTAAGAGTCTGTGAAGCAATGAACAGGAATTCAAGGGTACAAAGAGTATGTGCCTCAGGCTGGAGACAATCTGAATGTTTTAGTCTAAAGAGGATGGCATTTTTGATGGACAGTGGAGCCTGGTGGAAAGACCCCAGGACTGGGAGTTGGAAGATCTGGGTTCTAGTCCCAGCTTTTCCACTAGCTGGAGAAGTGTCTTAGGAATTTCACTTAATTTCTTTGTGCCTCAATTTCCTCATCTGTAAAATGGTAATGAAATGTATTTTCTTCCTCCTCCTTAGGCTGTGTGCCCTGGGTAGGAACGGACAGGTACTCTGTGTTCGATCTTTTAAAACAACTTTCAGCACAGAACCGATGGTTTCAATTTTATCAATAGCATATGTGGTCACATTGTTAGAGGAAAGAGATAAAAGGGGCAGGAGGACAGGGAGTTTGAGGAGGGAGATAAGCATCTGGAACAATTGAGAATCAACAGAGATGGAGAAATATTGTTGTTGGGCAAAGGAGAGGGCAGAATTAGAGCAGCTGAGGACAAATTTGAAATTTAAGAGGTCAGCCAGGTATCTCGATATCTATCAGCAGTGCTCCACAGCTCAAGCACAGGTGATCCAGGGTTGCAAGTTAGTGGTATGAGATCAGCTGAGAGAAATTGGAGAGTGAGGGAGTTGAGTTCAGGGGAGAGAGTAGTGTTGAGCGTATTGATTTATGTGGCAAGAGAAGGTAGTTTGGGATTCGAGACCAAATGGGCCATGATAATTTTAGAATACTGGAGGGGATCCAAAGATCAGAGGTTTCTGTAGAGAACAGGACAGATTTGCAGGGATAGAGTGTGTGGGAGAGAAAGCAGGTGAGAAAGCTGAGTTTGGAGAAGAAGGATTTCAGATTTGATGACAAGATAATGGGATAGAGTGAGTGTCCAAGTTGAGTGGGTGAGGTGAAGTGGAGCAGGAGGTCAGTGGTGTTGAGGAGCAATAGTAAGTGGTTAGCAAAAGAGTCATCAGGAACATCCACATTGATATGGAAGTCTCCAGGGATCAGTGTACGGATGGAGAAAGGGAGAAGGAATGTGAGAAAGGGAGATGACTGTGACGTAATTGGAGTGGGTGGTAGAGTCGGATGATATAGGCTTCCATCCTCCTGTCTCTTCCTGCTTCAGTCTATACTTCACTCTGCTGCCCAGATTATCTTTCTACAGAAACACTCTGGGCATGTCACTCCCTCCTCAAAAATCTCCAGTGGATGCCTATCAACCTTCGCATGAAGCAAAAACTCCTCACTATTGGCTACAAAGCTCTCCCTCACCTGGCCCCCTCCTACCTCACCTCCCTTCTCTCCTTCTACTGCCTAACCTGCACACTCCACTCCTCTGCCACTAACCTCCTCACTGTGCCTCATTCTTGCCTGTCCCATCTTCGACCCCTGGTCCACATCCCACCTCTGACCTGAAATGCCCTCCCTCCACACATCCACCAAACTAGCTCTCTTCCTCCCCTCAAATCCCTACTGAGAGCTCACCTCCTCCAGGAGGCCTTCCAAGACTGAGTCCCCCCCATTTTCCTCTGCTCCTCCTCCCTTCCCCATCACCCCAACTCCCTCCCTTTGCCCCACCCCCTTCCCCTCCCCACAGCACTTGTTTATATTTGAAGATATTTATTACTCTATTTTGATGTGTATATATCTGTAATTCTATTTATCTCGATTAATTTATTCATTCATTCAATCGTATTTATTGAGCACTTACTTGTGCAGAGCACTGTAGTAAGCACTTGGGAAGTACAAGTTGGCAACTTATAGAGACAGTCCCTACCCAACAACGGGCTCACAGTCTAGAAGGGGAAGACAGACAACAAAACAAAACATGTGGACAGGTGTCAAGTCGTCAGAATAAATAATGGTATTTCCATGGTATTGATGCCTGTTTACTTGTTTTGTTATCTGACTCCCCCTTCTATACTGTGAGCCCATTGTTAGGTAGGGATTGTCTCCGTTGCTGAGTTGTACTTTCCAAGCACTTAGTACAGTGCTTTGCATAAAGTAAGCACTCAATAAATACGAATGAATGAAAGGGAGGGGGTGGGGGATGGTGCAAAAGCAGCAATGGGAAAAAAGAAGGAAGCCAACTCCACTCCCTTTCCCAGTGAGTCTTGGTGGTATAGCATTGCTCCTTTCTTTAAAGAATCTTTACCTCCAGCCCCATCCCTTCACACCTTGTTAAAACACTTAAGCCCTCACTTCTTACCTTCCTGTCATTTCCAATGTTTCCTTCCCCACCATTTTCAAATATGCCCATATATCTCCTATCCTAAAACAAACCTCCCTCGACCCCACAGCTTCCCCAAATCATAACTCTATCTCTCTCCTACCATTCCTTTCCAAACACCAAGCAAGCTGTTGATACCTCCACTTCCTTGCCTCTAATTCTCTCTTTGACCCCCTGCAAATTGGCTTTCTCCTGCTTCACTCCACAGAAACTGCCCTCTCAAAGGTCACCAATGACCTTCTTCTTGCCAAATATGTCACCCTCTACTCCATCCTAGACCTTGCAGCTGCCTTTGAGACTCTGATCCACTCCCTTCTCCTGGATGCATTATCTCACCTTAGCTTCATTATCCTTGTCAATCAATTATATTTATTCTGGGCTTAATGTGTGCAGAGCACTGCACTAAGTGCTTGGGAAAGTAAGATACAACAAAACAGTGACATTCCTGCTAACAACGAGCTCACAGTCTGCTCCTAGTTCTCCTCCTATCTCTCTGTCTACTCCTCAGAATTTTTCGCAGGCTCCTCCTCTGCCTCCAACCCTTTAATAATAATAATAATGGCATTTGTTAAGCGCTTACTATATGTGAAGCACTGTTCTAAGCGCTGGGAAGATAAAAGGTGATCAGGTTGTCCCACATGGGGCTCACAGTATTAATCCCCATTTTACATATGAGGTCACTGAGGCACAGAGAAGTTAAGTGACTTGCCCAAAGTCACACAGCTGACAAGTGGTGGAGCCAGGATTAGAACCCATGACCTCAAGAACCCAAGATGTGGCTGAGACAAGCATAGCACGATTCAAAATAATATCTTGAATTTGCATAGCACATATTTTTTTTTCCTAGCCCATGAATTATTTCATTTTATCCTCACAACAGCCCTGTGAAATAGGCAAGGAGAGAGATTACATTTTCCTTTTACAGATGAGGAAATTGAGGCCTAGAGAGGTTAACTGACTTGCCTAAAGTCTCACAGCAAACCAGTGAGCCAAGTCTCAAAAATTCCCACCAGACTAACCTGCCCCTCAGTAAAATATTCCAGTAGGATGTGCCTGTTGTGCACTGAAGTCAAAACGCCCTGCTTTAGGGGAGAAAAGACTTGTCAAGGAGTAGTAGCCAAATTTTCTGAACCCAGTAACATTCACTGTTTGAGTTTCTCTCCAGAACTGTGGGGGTTCCTCAGGCTCAGTTCTCGGCCCCCTTCTATTCTTCATCCATATCCACTAACTTGGAGTACTCATTAGCTCCCATGGCTTCAACTACCATCTCCAAATGAATGATTCCCAAATCCTGTCAATTCTACCATGACATTTCTAGAATCCTCCCCCTTCCTCTCCATCAAACTGCTACCTTGCTGATCTGATTCTCATCATATTCTGCCTTGACTACTGCATCTCCGCTCAATTACCTCTTTCCCTTCTACCTCACCTACTGCATCTCTTCTCCATTACCTCTTCCCCTTCTACCCCACACTTCACTCTTCTAACACCAACCTACTGACTGTACCTAGATTTCATCTTTCTCATCACCTACCCCTTGCCTTCATCCTTTCTCTAGCCTGGAAGTTATAATTATAATGATGATGATAATATTTAAGGGCTTAATATGTACCAAGCACTAGGGTAGATACAAGACAAGTTGCAAATCGGGCTCACAGTCTAAGAACGAGGGAGAACAAGTATCGAACCCCCATTCTGCAGATGACAGAAAGAGACTCAGAGAAGTTGAGTGATTTGCCCAAGTTAACACAGCAGATAAGCAGCAGAGTCAAGATTAGAACTCATGTCCTCTGACTCCCATGTCCGTACTGTTTCCACTAGGCCATGCTGCTTTCCTCCCCGTTGCTAATGTGTCACCTATGGAAATTGGGTCTGTATCCCTTAAGCCCTTTTTTACCCTCCCCAACACTGACAGCACTTAGGTTCATAGACATCTACAATTTATTTTAATGTCTGTCTCTCCCTCTACTCTGTAAGATCCTTGTGGGCAGGGATCATGTCTACCTATTCTACTGTATTGTATTCCATGCTCCAGCGCTTAGAACAGTGCTTTGCACATAGTAAGCTCTTAATAAATGCCATCATCATTATTATTATTCCCCCAAGTGCTTAGTACAGTGCTGGGTACAAAGTAAGAGGTCACTAAGTACCACTAATTGTGTGCTTCTCCAGGCAGGTGACACCAGGTTCCTGCTGTCCCGCCAGCCCTCTCAGAAGGATCAAGTCCCTTTCCAATAGCAGTGATGCCCTTTCAGATACTTTCTTCCTGGTAGGCATCCCTGGGCTAGAACCTGTGCACATCTGGATCTCCATCCCATTCTGCTCCATGTACTTTTCTGCCCTGCTTGGGAACTCCATCCTCATTGTCATCATCACCATTGAGCGCAGCCTCCACAAGCCCATGTACATCTACCTCTCTGTGCTCTCTGTCACTGACCTCGCCCTCAGCTCCACCACGGTGCCCAAGATGCTTCAGATCCTGTGGTTTGGGGATGGGGGCATTTCCTTTGGCAACTGCTTGACCCAGATGTTCTTCATCCACACCGTCTTTGCCCTGGAGTCCTTCATCCTCCTGGCCATGGCCTTTGACCACTACATGGCCATCTGCCACCCGCTGCGTTATGCTTCGGTCCTGACACCCCAGGCCATTGGGAAGACTGGAATCATAGGCATCATACGCAGCATGGCCGTCGTGTCCCCATTGATCTTCCTTCTCAAGCGGATGTGGTACTGTGGCCACCGACTCATCCCCCACACATACTGTGAGCACATGGGCATTGCCAGGCTGGCCTGCAGCGACATCACTTTGAATGTCGTGTATGGCCTGACCGTTGCCTTCCTCACCATAGGGCTGGACATTGTGCTCATCGCTGCGTCATACATACTGATCCTCTGTGCTGTCTTCAGGCTCCCCTCCCAAAAGGCCCGGAGGAAAGCCCTCAACACTTGTGGCTCCCACCTCTGCACCATCCTCATCTTCTACATCCCGGCCTTCTTCTCTTTCCTTACCCACTGCTTCGGGCACCATATCCCTCCCCACATCCACATTCTCCTAGCCAACCTTTATGTGTTGGTGCCACCTATGCTGAACCCCATTGTCTATGGGGTGAACACCAAGGAGATCCGTAAGCAGGTTCTGAAGATATTCCTCCTTAGAAGGGGAGAGTTCTGAGGAGTCTGGGTCATTGGAGGGGTCCGAGCTCCACCCCAAAACTCCAGTCAGCTCCTGGTGAGGGTCGCCAGCTTTTCCTTTTGTGGTGTAATTGGGGACAGGAAGTTTTTAGGGGGTGAGATCTTTTGTTTTCAATAGTATTTCTTAAGTGCTTACAATATGCTAGGCACTCTACAGAGCACTGCTGTAGGTACAAGATTAACAGGCTGGACACAGTCTATGTCTCACTTGAGACCCACAGTCTTATTCGCCATTTTGCAGATGAGATAACTAAAGCACAGAGAACTGAAGTGATTTGACCAAGATTACACAGCAGAGAAGTGGAGGAGTCGGTATTAGAACCCAGGTCCTTTGACTCCCAGACCCGTGCTCTTTCCATGAGGGCTTGCTGCTTCTCTTCTCGGCCTCCTTCTCCTTCCCCTCCTCACATCATACTTAGTATGGTGACTCATACCCAGTGGGGTGGACCCCCTCCTTTTCCCCCTTATCCTTGACTACTTGCTGAAGCTCAGTGAGGGGCTCTCTGCTCTGCTCCAACCTTGCAGAACTACACAGACACTTCTACAGCTCTACAGAGTCTGAAGTAAAATAAAGATTCCCCATGACTTTCCTGGACACTAAAGGGATTGGCTGTAAGTTTCATCATCCCACATAAGCAGTACAAATTAAAGTAGTCCTTGTTTCATCCCACTTAATCAGTACAAATTAAAGTAGTCCTTTTTATTTTTCAGACCTGTTCCTTAATTTGACCATACTGCTGCAGGTAGGAAATGTTACATTTCCTCACCCTCCCACTTCCTGGTGTTTTCCATTCTCATTCTTCTAGACTGCAAGATCACTGTGGGCAGAGAACATGTCTACCAACTCTGTTGTACTCTCCCAAGCACTTAGTACAGTGCTCTGCACCAAGTGCACCAAAAATATGATTAATCGGTCGGGCCCAAGGAAGTCTGATATTTATCAATCAATCAATGGTATTACTGGGCAGAGTATACTGTACAAAGCCTTTGGGAGAGAACAATAGAGTTGGTAGACAGGATTCCTGCCCACAAAGAGCTTACAGTCTACTGAATTGCAACTCCATTTATGAGTTCATTCAGATCATTCCTCCACTGGGGCTCACTGATTTGATCACTGAATGCTCATCAGATATGAGATGTCACATGGAGGGACCTGCATCAGGAATCTCCTTAAAAAAATGCTTTTTACTAGCCTTCTATGCTGTCAATCTATATTGTGCCTAGGATGTGCAGAGCACTGAACTAAGGAGATGTGAAGAGCTGTATACTCAGCACTTGAGAGAGTACAGAGAAAAGGTTCTCTTTAAGAGCTTAAAATACAATAGGTGAGAAAGACAAAAATTGTTTTTCCTCCAGACTGTAAGCTCACTGTGGTCAGGGAACATGTCTACCAGTTCTGAATTGTACTCTCCCAAGAGCTTAATACACTGCACACAGTAAACACTAAGCACTCAATAAATCCAACTGATTGATTTATTTTCAGTTATAATAATAATAATAATAATGGTATTTAAGTGCCTACTGTGTGCCAAGCACTGTTCTAAGAGCTGGGGTAGATACAAGCTAATCATGTTGTCCCTCGTGGGGCTCACAAACTTAGATGAGGTAACTGAAGCACAGAGAAGTTAAGTGACTTGCACAAAGTCACACAGCTGATAAGTGGCAGAGCAGGGATAAGAACCCATGACCTCTGACTTCCAAGCCTGTGCTCTTTCCACTAAGCCATGCTGTTAAATGAATGAATAAATGAACAGTAGAGGAAGTAGATTGATATGCACACAGTAAGCGCTCAATAAATATGATTGAATGAATGAATGAATGAATAAATAAGTGCTGCTGTGGTTGTTGGAGCTGCGGAGGGGGAATTTAACCAGGGAATTTCTCCTCTCTGAGTCAACTGCCTCTCCTCTCCTTGGAGGCTGCTCCATACCTCTGTCTCACTGCTAGGGGACATTTAGGTGTCCTGAACAAGTCCGGACAGACAGGACAAGGATGCCAACCACTAAAGGGCACACAGTCTTTAAGCAGTTCTATTATCATTACTATCTGTGATACTTACTGAGCACTTAATGTGGGTAGAGCACAATATAATGATAAGCAGACACATTCCCTGACCACAACAAGCTTACTAAGTGCTTGGGAGAGTACATTATGACACTATACCAGACACATTCCCTGCCCACAGTGAGCTTACAGTCTGGAGGGGGGAGACAGACATCAATATAAAAAAATAAGTTACAGGTATGAACATAAATGCTGTGGGGTGGGGAGAGGGATAAATACAGGGAGCAAGTCAGGTGATGCAGAAGGGAGTGGAAGAAGAGGAAAGGTGGGCTTAGTCAGGTAAGGTATCTTGTAGATGTGCCTTCAATAAGGCATATCTCATTGAAATCCACCCTCTTCTAGGACCAGGGGTCCCATCTCTGACTGCCAGAGTATAAAAGCTAAAAAGCCAAGTTCTCAGTACATTGCTCTGCACACAATCAGGGAAGCAGATTGTAGCAGCCACTCATTCTGTAGCTTGAGTCTCATCCAACCTGCTTCCAGCCAGAAGAGAGAAGCACAAGTATCAGAAAGAGAAGCTGCTTGGCCTAGCAGAACGAGCACAGGCGTGGGAGTCAAAAGACCTGGGCTCTAATTTCAGCTCTGCCAATTGCTGGCTGTGTGACCTTGGGCAACTCACTTAACTTCTCTGTGCCTCAGTTTCCCCAACTTTAGAATGGGGATTAAATACCTGTTCTCCCTCCTACTTAGACTTGAGCCTCATGGGGGACAGGGACTGTATCTGACCTAATTAATTTGTTCATATCCTAGTGCTTAGAACAGACAACCTGATCACCTTGTAACCTCCCCAGTGCTTAGAACAGTGCTTTGCACATAGTAAGAGCTTAATAAATGCCATCATTATTATTATAATAAGCACTTGACAAACAGAATGGAAATCTGAACTCAGAGGGAAACTCTGTTCAGTGCATTCCTGGCCCTGGGTCTGCTCAGATGCTCAAGGGTCAGTCTGGCTGCTTTCCAATGTCTGACAATTTGTGGTGCAGTTTTTACATTCATTACAACAATGTCTGTCAAGTCAATCAGTGGTATTTACTGAGTGCTTAGTATTAAGAGCATTATATTAAGTGCTTGGGAGAATACAAGAGAATTGGTAGACATGTTCCCTTCCCACAAGGAGCTTACAGCTACAGGGGGAGACAGACATTAATATGAAGAAATAACTTCTAGATATGTTACAGAAGTCTTGTGGGGCTGAGGGTGGACCAAATACCAAATGCCCAAAGGGCAAAGATCCAAGTGCATGATGCAAAAGGGAGAGGAAGTGAACAGGGGGAGGGAGAAGAGAGGGGAGAGGGCTTAATCAGGGAAGGTCTCTTGAGGTTTGTTAATACGCCACTCTGAGTTGGTTCATAAGCTTCCAATTCCATAATTGTTAGGTGAATAGTGCATATCCCCCCTCTAGAATGAAAGCTTCTTATGGGAAGGGAATATGAACGCTCTGGGCATATTACTCCCCTCCTCAAAAATCTCCAGTGGCTACCAATCAATCTGCGCATCAGGCAGAAACTTCTCACCCTGGGCTTCAAGGCTCTCCATCACCTCGCCCCCTCCTACCTCACCTCCCTTCTCTCCTTCTACAGCCCAGCCCACACCCTCTGCTCCTCTGCCGCTAATCTCCTCACCGTACCTCGTTCTCGCCTGTCCCGCCGTCGACCCCCGGCCCACGTCATCCCCCGGGCCTGGAATGCCCTCCCTCTGCCCATCCGCCAAGCTAGCTCTCTTCCTCCCTTCAAGGCCCTGCTGAGAGCTCACCTCCTCCAGGAGGCCGTCCCAGACTGAGCCCCTTCCTTCCTCTCCCCCTCGTCCCCCTCTCCATCCCCCTATCTTACCTCCTTCCCTTCCCCACAGCACCTGTATATATGTATATATGGTTGTACATATTTATTACTCTATTTATTTATTCATTTATTTTACTTGTACATTTCTATCCTATTTATTTTATTTTGTTGGTATGTTTTGTTCTGTTCTCTGTCTCCCCCTTTTAGACTGTGAGCCCACTGTTGGGTAGGGACTGTCTCTATGTGTTGCCAATTTGTACTTCCCAAGCGCTTAGTACAGTGCTCTGCACATAGTAAGCGCTCAATAAATACGATTGATTGATTGATTGATTGTACTCTCCCAAGTGCTCTGCCCAACTGCTGCCAATGCTCAATAAATATGATTGGTTGGAGATGTGTCTATCTACTTCAGTTATCAGTGGAGGAAAGAATAGAATTGGCTCAAGGCCTCAACATTGTCTGAAGGATGAGGAGGATTGCAAAGCAAAGTTCCGGGCCACCTCGTTCTCGCCTGTCCCGCCGTCGACCCCCGGCCCACGTCATCCCCCGGGCCTGGAATGCCCTCCCTCTGCCTCTCCCCTGTGGGCCACCTCCCACAGATAACCAAATTACCCCTTGCAGAGGGTTGTTTGGGAGCTAACTTAACCAGGCAGCTCCAAGATAGTAATGCCTTGCCAATGAAGTGACTCATTGAACAGTGGCTTAAGTCATGTGAACTAGATTCTTAGGAACAGATTTTTTTAATAGTATTTGTTAAGTGCTTACTATGTCCCATCATCATCATCAATCGTATTTATTGAGCACTTACTATGGCAGAGCACTGTACTAAGCGCTTGGGAAGTACAAATTGGCAACATATAGAGACAGTCCCTACCCAACTCTGTTCTAAGTGCTGGGGTACACAAGGTAATTAGGTTGGACATAGTCCGTGTCCCAAATGGGGCTCACAGTCATAATTCCCATTTTACAGATGAGGTAACTGAGGCACAGAGAAGCTAAATGACTAACCAAGGTCACACAGCAGACAAGTGGCAGTGCCAGGACTAGAACCCAGGTCCTTCTGACTGCCAGACCTGTGCTCTATCCACTAAACAACACTGTCCTTCATCTTAATAGTTGTGGAAATTATTAATCAATAAATCAATCAGTGGTATTTATTGAACCCTATTTAGGTGCTGAGCACTGTACTAAGCTTTTGGGAGAGTACAATAAACTCTGATAGACACAGTCTCTGCCCACATGAAGTGTATGATCTAGAGGAGTAGTTTATCATCTAACTTTGTTAAGCACTTACTATGTGACAAGAGCCACATAGTAGGTACAGGATATTTAGATCAGACAGCGCGCTTGTCCCGCATGGGGCTCACAGGCTGAGGGGGATAGAGAATGGATATTTAAACCTAGTTTTACAGATGACAAAACTGAGACCCTGAGAAGTTAAGTGACTGGCCCAAAGTCATCAGCAGACAAGTGGTAGAGCCAGGATCCGAACCTGGGTATCTGGACTTGCGGCCCTGGACTTTTCTCAACAGGTGACATGGCTTCCCTACCCTAGGCGTAATGAAATGTTGACAATAAAATCAATAAATCAATGGTATTTTAGGAGAACTTACTGTATACAGAGCATTATCATGACACTCTCATAACAATTTCCTCTCTGAATCACCCCCGCAATGCAACCCACTGTTAACACTGTTTCCCTGGAACCAGATAGCTTTTCTAGTAGTACTGGTAGCAGTGGAGTGAAAGAGATATTTGGAATCTGTCAAAAAAGCAGATAAAAAGGAAGCAGATTGGAGAAAATTTTTTCATCAAAAATTAATAGCCAGATGTGAACAGCTGGGTAAATGGCCTTACAAGAGTTGGAAAATTGCTCAGATTGTTAGTCCTTCACCCACCCAGCAGGAGGAGGTCCCATTCAGCAAACCAAAGCAGCAGGAAGTACACAAACACAATGAAAACAATGGAATGGCGCCTCCAAATGACAACTCAGAAAATTTCACTGAGTTTCCCCCTTACCCTTTGAGGCCATCCGTTAGTGACTGATTCCACACGGAAAACAGAGTTTGTTTTCTCCCCTAAACAACCAATTCCACACAGTTGCCCAAACATTGCATCCTCTCTTTCATCCTTTGGTGAAGAGGATTAGATGTGCTAGTGCAGACAAGAGAAATGGCATGCCCTTTGGAAAGAGCATCCACATGAGTTCTGATCCTGGCTCTGACACTTATCTGCTGTGTATCAAATAACATAATAAGAAGAGCAATTTTCCATTCGAAAAATCTCTTTCCCTAAATGTCAGCCACCTGACTGCCAGTCCAGCTGTAGCCTGGTGGTTGTCTGACTTCTTTATGGTGATGGTTTTTGATTTTACAATGTCCATTCACTAGTTATTTCTTCAACCATTTTTTATAGTATTGGCTAAGCCCTTACTATATGCCAGTCATTGTACAAAGCTCTGGGGTCGATCATCAAGTTGGACACAGTCTTTTTCCCACATGGGCCTGACTTGCTCCCTTCATTCGTCCCCCCTTCCAAGCCTCACAGCACTTGTCTGTATATATCTGTACAAATCTGTACATATCTGTAATTTATTTATATTAACGTCTGTCTCCCCCTCTAGACTGTAAGTTCACTGTGGGTAGGGAATGTGTACACTTATTAAAGTATTGCATTCTCCTAATGCTTAGTACAGTGCTCTGCAACCACTGAGTGTTCAATAAATATGACTAAGTGAATGATTCAATACTCTTTAATCCCCATTTTACAGATGAGGTAACTGAGGCCCAGAGTAGTTAATTGACTTGCCCAAGGTCACACAGGAGACATGTGGTAGAGCTGGGACTAGAAACTAGGCCTCTTGACCCCCAAACTCGTGATCCTTCCACGGGACCCTGCTACTTCTCTAACCATTGGCTTGCCAGACATCAATGACCAGTTTAAGCTTGTAGGAAAGAGAGAGAGAAGGGAACTTTGCTCTCAGGAAATGTGTCATTTGATTGTTTTGTACTTCCCAAGTGCTTAGTACACTGTATTGCTCAAGAAATGCTATTAGTCCTACTGCAACCACTAAATAAATTCCTCTGGGTACTGGCCACTCTCCTTCTCTATAATCTCACACTTCCTCCGGCCTCCAGCTCATCTCTACTTGGATGTCTTGTGGATCCCTCCAATTAAACAAATTAAAATGTAACAAAACAATACTCATCTTCCAACATAAACTTCCCTCCCTGCCGAAATTCCCATCACACAGAAAATACCACCATCCTCTCTGTCTCAGGAGCCCGCAATCTTGGCATTACCTTTGACTCATTTCTCTTGTTTGACCTGTCTATTCTGGGTGTCATCACATCCTGTGAGTTCAGCGCTTTGAACAGTGCTTAGAACAAATACCATCATTATTATCATTCTATCTTCACAACGTCTCTAGAATCGGCCCTTTCTTCGCCACTAAAACTGCTACAATGCCGGTCCAAGCACTTCCATTTCCCTTCTTAACTATTACATCGGTCTCCTTGCTGACCTCCCTGCCTCCAGCCTTGCCCTTGTCCAGTCCAACTTCATTCTGCTACTTGACTCATATTTCTAAAACAATCTTTTAGTCCATATCTCCCACTCCTTAAGAACCCCCAGATGCTCATCTGTCTTCACATTGAATAGAAACTCCCCTTCAATGGCTTTAAGACACTCCTTCAATCAGTTCTCTCTCCTACCTAACCTCGCTTCTCTCCCACTATAACACCTCACTCACATCTTTCTCCTCCAGCAACAACCTACTCACTGTGCCTCAATCATATCTTTCTCACCATTGGCCCCTTGCTCATACCCTCCCTCCTAACTGAAACTCCCCCCCCTTTATATCTGATAGACTGACACTCTTCCCATCTTCCCAGTTCTTCTGAAATCATAACTTCTCCAGGAAGCCTTCCCTGACTAATCTGCCATCTCTCTACCCTATTATCTCTCCCTTCTGCATCATCTATGTACTTGAGTCCATACTCATAAAGCATTTAGGGACTCACCCCACTCCCACAACAATTATATACTTATCCTTTTAGGAAGCAGCATGGCTTAGTGTAAGGAGCCCAGGTTTGGGAGTCAGTGGTCATGAGTGATAATCCTCACTCCATCACATCAGCTGTGTGACTTTGGGCAAGTCACTTAACTTCTCTGTGCCTCAGTTATCTCATCTGGAAAATGGGGATTAAGACTGTGAGCCCCACATGGGACAACCTGATTACTTTGTATCTTCCTCCATGCTTAGAACAATGCTTTGCACATAGTAAGCACTTAAATACCAAAATTATCATCATTTTACTTGGCTGCCTTTCCTATTTTAACATCTGTCTCCCTGCTAGCAGAGGGCAGGGACCGTATTTACTTTGACTCCGAGCCCCATGAGGAACAGGGACTGTCCAACCTGTTAAATTTGTTAGACTAGCACTTGACAATTAGTAAGTGTTTAACAAATACCATAACTATTATTATTATTACTTGATTGTACTTTCCCAAGCACTCAATAAGTACACACAATAAATCCACACAGTTAGCACTTAATATGAATGATTGCTTGATTGAGCAGAGGACCTCTTCTGGAAAAAGTAGGGGTTGGGGTTTGGGAAAGGAGAGGGGATGGTTCTAGGATTCTCACCTCTCCTCTTTAATAGCTGACTGGCTTCTCTCACATTTTTTTATAAATGTGTTTGCAAGTCCAGAATCTTTTAAATGACCTCTCTGGCCACAGTTAACCTAAGATATCAGGCAGGTGTTTCAGGTGAAACATTAACCTAATACACTGGTCTAAAATATTTGCATTATTCAGAACCTAGAGGATTTTTGTTTTAGGGATCAATTATTAATCAATCAGTGGTATTTATTGAGCACTTACTGTGTGCAGAGCACTGGACTAAGTACTTGGGAAAGTACAATACATAAGAGTTGTGGTTATATTTATATACAAATGTCTTCAGTCTTGGGAACAAAGCCACAGATAAGGAAGTCAGGTAGACAAGGAAAGAGGGTGAGGAAAAGAAAGAAATCTGAACTGAAGATGGGTTGTGATTTCATGATGCTGAGTTTGGAGCTGATGATCTCTTGAGGGATCCTTTCTGGCTCTGGAAAAGAGCGAGTAGTAACAGTATTTAGCAGAAATAGCATTTATGAAGTGTCTAGTGGGGTACACTTAGCACAGGAAAAAAAGTCTTTGGCAGAGAATTAGACACAGTTCCTGGCCCCAAAGGGGCTCACAATCGAAGAATGAAAGGAGGCAGGTGGCTGGGGGAGGGACCTGGAGATAGACACATAAGGAAATATAACACAATAAAAACACAAGAAAAAGCAAGACACTTTGTCAAGGACAATAATTAATACAGTGAGGATACAATGACTAGGGGCAGAGTTTCAGGCTACTTGCTGCTCAGAAGCCAAAAGTCTTAGCCACCACCACAGCCTACCCAATATTCTAAATTGTGTGGAGTTCACACAGTGGTGCTCTAGGTTTCCTGTCTGGCCCCATGGAGCAGATCAGGTCAGGGGCGAGGCTCCAGGCAGCATGGAATGGAAGGTGGCAGTGGTTCCCTGGGCAAGTAGCTTGATGATACGGGTCTCCCTCAGTTTTCCGCAAAATGGCTCTTCCTTTGGGTTTGCTTTCCCAAATGCCCCAGAGACCCTATCCTGGCTAGCTGAAGACTGAGCCATCTCTGTTCTGCTTTGTTTTTCTCTCAAATCTGCTTTTCCACATAATGTCCCCATCCCAACAGCCCACACCACCATCCTCCCTGGCCCAGAACCTGACAACGAAGTGATCATCTTCTCAACTCTCATATTCAGTCTGTCACGAAATAGCACTGGTTTGTTCTCCACAGTGTTTGCTAGATTTATCCCTTCCTCTCCATTTAAATGGCCACTCCTCTGGTCCAGGTACTTGTCATATTCTGGGTAGACAATTGCATCATAGTCTCCTGGCACTTTGAGGAGCAGCATCACTTAGTGGATAGAACACAGGCCTGGGAGTCAGAAGGTCATGGGTTCTAATCCCAGCTCCTCCATATGTCTGCTGTGTGACCTGTGGCAAGTCAGTTATCTTCTCTGGGCCTCAGTTACCTCATTTGAGAAGCAGCATGGCTTAGAGGCAAGAGCCTCTAAGTGACTTAGGAGTTAGAGGACATGAATTCTAATCCCAGTTCTCCCACTTTTCTGCTGTGTGACCTTGGGCAAGCCATTTAACTTCTCTGTGCCTCAGTTACCTCATCTGTAAAATAGGGATGAAGACTGTGAGCCCTACATGGGACAACCTGATTACCTTGTATCTATCCCAGAGCTTAGAACAGTGCTTGGCAAATAGTAAGTGCTTAACAAATGCCATTATTATTATTATTCTTATTATTAAAATGGTAATTAAGACTGTGAGCCCTATGTGAGACATAGACTGTGTCCAACCTGAATACCTTGCATCTACCTCAGTGTTTAGGACAGTGCTTGGCACATAGTAAGTGCTTAATGAGTATATTATTATTATTATTATTATTATCTTCCTCACTGTTTTTCCTGCTTTCAGTTTGGCCTTTCTCCGGTCCATACTTCAGTCCACTTTCCAAATCATTTTTCTAAAATGTTGTTCTACATATGTTTCTTTGTTCCTCAAAAACAGTTCAGTGGCTACCCAGTACTCTCAAATAGGAACTCCTGACTGTAAACAATTAGGCATTCCAACATTTTTCTCTTATCTGCTCTCTTCTTCCACTGCACTCCAGCTTGTACTCATTGAGGGTACTCTTGAACTCTTACTCCTTGTATCTTGTTTTTGATTTTCCTATCGCCAAATTCAATTTCACACCCTCCCAACTGAAAAAACTCCCTCCCCCTTCACATCTGGCAGAACATTACTCTCCCCATCTTCAAGGCCCTCCTGAAATGCCACATCCTCCAGAAGGAATTCATCAAGTAGCCACGAACAGAGGGAGGAGGGAGCAAGGATCAGAGGGGAGGAGGTAGCCAGGGTCAGAGGGAAGTGAGCCAGGATAGAGAGGAGAGGAAGCCAGGGTCAGAAGGGAGTCAGGACCAGAGGAGAGGATGGAGCCAGGGTCAGAGAGGAGCAGGGAGCCAGGAACAGAGGGGAGGAGGGAGCCAGGAACAGAGGGAAAGAAAGCATTAGAAAAATACTGTCCAGAGTCCCCTGGTGATGAATAGGTCCACCAGGGATTCTTGGAGGGAAACTAAAGTCCTTTACCAACACACATCTGGCAATTGTCCTGAAAATCAGGATGGGAAATGTAGTGTGGGGGTGAGGAGTAGAGTCGTGGAAGGGAGAGCTTCCCCAGACTCTGCTCTTCCAGGGCCCAGGATCTTGAGAAGAGGCTCAGAAGGTAGGTTTCTGGGAACAGTTTCTTTGGGGCTGGTCCTCCCCAGCCCCCTTCCTTTTTGATGCTTCTGAAGTGGTCAAAATGTTTGCGATGGACCTGGAAGACAGGCCGCAACACAGTAGGAACTGATTTTAGGGACATGTATTTTTGTTTGTTTGGGAGGTTTTCTGTTGTTCTTTTTATGGTATTTGTAAAGCACCTACTATATACCAGACACTATACTAAGCATTGGGGTAAAAACAAACTAATCAGGTTGGACATGGTCCGTGCCCTACATGGGGCTCACGTTCTTAATCCCTGTATTACAGATGAGGTAACTGAAGTACAGAAGAGTTAAATGACTTGCCCAAGGTGGCTTAGTGGAAAGGGAAAGGGTCTGAAAATCAGAGGCCCTAAATTCTAATCCTAGCTCTGCCACTCATCTGCTATGTGACCTTGGGCAAGTCACTTCACTTCTCTGTGCTTCAGCTACCTCGTCTGTAAAATAAGGATTGAGACGGTGAGCCCCATGTGGAACATGGACTGTGTCCAATCTGATTACTTTGTATCTACTCCAGCACCTAGAATAGTGTCTAGCATATTGTAAATTCTTAACAAATATCATTTATAAAAATGGCAGAGCTGGGATTAGAACCCAGGTCCTTTGTCTCTCAGGTTCTGGCTTTTTCCATCAAACCATGTAATAATAATAATAATGATAATAATAGTATTTGTTAAGTGCTTACTATGTGCAAAGCACTGTTCTAAGCGCTGGGGAGATACAAGGTGATCAGGTTGTCCCACGGGGGTGGGGGGGGGGGGGCGGCTCACAGTCTTAATCCCCATTTTACAGATGAGGGAACTGAGGCCCAGAGAAGTTAAGTGACTTGCCCAAAATCACACAACTGACAAGTGGCAGAGCCGGAATTTGAACCCATGACCTCTGACTCCAAAGCCCTGCTCTTTCCACTGAGCCACGTTTACTTGGGAATGTCTGGTTTGTGAAATTTCTAATCTCAGCTCTGTCGTTTGTTGTGTGACCTTGGGCATGTCACTTAACTTCTCTGAGCCTCAGTTACCTCATCTGTAAAGTAAAGTAAAATGTGTCCAACCTAATTAGCTTCTACCTACCCCATTACTAAGAATAGTGTCTGGCATGTAGTAAGCACTTAAATGCCATCATTATTATTTATTTTTATAATGGTATTTTTTAAGTACTTTGTGCCAGGCCCCATACTAAGCGCTGGGGTAGATACAAAATCATTGGGTTGAGAACAGTCTTTGTCCCATGTAGAACTCACGCACTTATTCCCCATTTTACAGATGAGGTAATTGAAGCACAGAGAAGTTAAGTAACATGCTCATGGTCACACAGCAGACAAGTGGAGGAGCCAACATTAGAACTCAGGTCCTTTGAGTCCCAGGCCTGTGCTCTTAAGATTAGTCCATGCTGCTTCTCTTCGAGTGCTTACTGTGTGCAGAGCACTGTCCTAAGAGCTTGAGAGAGTACTATGTAGCAGGGTTGGAGTCACCTTCTCTGACCACAAGTGGATTAAAGTCTAGAGGACGATTATTATTATTACAGCACTCAGCAAATACTTCATCAATAAGCACCAGATAGATGCCATAATTATTATTACAATTATTAATGGGATTGGAGGGTAGGGCTGTGGTCCAAGTTGGGGCTCAAGACAGATTGGTGATAAGTAGGGGAACCCCAAGCACTGGTGCCCTGAAACCTCAGCCTACATCCAAACCCTTTTGTGCCTTAAAACCTACCTAGAGGATGCTGAGAGTGAATTGCTTCATCTGCTTCAAGGCCAAGCTGCACTCACCTGCCCTGGGGTAGGGGCTTGGGGCTTCTTTTGAAAGAAAGCCCTGAGTGTTAAGTAGAAGGCTATCATCCAGAAGCATCCTACCTATAGGGTGAAAGCAGTGTAGGCCAGTGGAAAGAGAATGGATCTGGGAGTCAGGACCTGAGTTCTAAGCTCAGCTCTATAGGTGGTCTGGCAGATTTGAAGAGGGAGGGGACTCCAAGCATGGGGGAGGATGTAAGGGAACAGAGCCAGGGTAGGAAATGATGGGGCCCATTGGGGTTATCTTTGGAGGAGTGAAGAGAACCCCAGATGGGGAATTGTGGGTGAATAGGGCAGATAGAGGAGAGAGATGGTTGCTACCTCCCAGAAGCCAGTACCTTCTTTTTTATGGTACTTAGACTAAGTGTAAACCACTGTTCTACCACTGGGGTAGATACATTTTAATTAGGTCAGATACAACCCCTGTCCCACATGGGGCTCTCATTCCAAGGAGGAGGGAGAATAGGTTTTTAACCTTCAGACATTTAATCTCTGAGGCACAGAGAAGTTAAATGCCTTGCCCAACGTTACATAGCAAGCAATTAGCAGAGCCAGGATTAGAACCTGTAACCTCTGACTCCCAGGCTCACACTCTTTCCACTAGACCACACTGCTAGTGGCAGGATCAGAGGGAAGTAGGGAATGAGGGTCATATGCAAGAGGGCGCCAGCGATGGAGGGAAAGAGGGAGCCAGTGTCAGAGGGGTGGAAGGAGCAGAGATTGAGAGAGAAATGGTAACCATCAGAGGTTTTTCCTATATGGGAGAGCCCCATTCTGCCATCAGAGTGTGTGACAGGCTGAAAAGGGTTGAGGCTTGAGGCAAGGAGACCTATGAAAAGACTGATACAATAGTCAAGTCAGGAGATAATAACAATAATAATAATTATTATTATGGTATTTTTAAGTGCTTACTATGTGCCAGGCACTGTACTAAGCACTGGGGTGGATACAAGAAAATTAAGTTGGACACAGTCCCTGCCCCTTGTGGGGTTCACCGTCTCAATCCCCATTTTACATATGAGGTATTTGAGGCACAGAGAAGTCAAGTGACTTGCTCAAGATCACACAGAGTACAATTGGCAGAGCTAGCATTAGAACCCATGACCTGATGACTCCCAGGCCCATGCTCTATCCACTGCGCCATGCTGCTTCACAGATGATGACAGTTTGAACCAGAGTGGTGGCCATTTGGGTGGAGAGAAAGAGGTGGATCTGAGAAATACTGTGGAAGAAAAATGGGCAGGATTTACTGAATAATCAATTATGTGGTATTGGCATTTAGGGAATGAGACAGACGGAGGACCAGCAAATGAGAATGAGAAAGAGCTTTCAGGAGGTAGGAGAAGAACCTGGTGAGAGCCAGATCAGAGAGTGTTTCTAGGAAAGTGGAGGGGCCTACAGTCAATCAGTCGATTATCTTTATTGAGTACTCACTGAAGCAGAGCACTGTACTAAGTGCTTGGGAGAGTGGAATATGACAGACACATTCCATTTTCACAAAAGGCAGTTGGAAAGCCAAGATGGAATAGAGCAAAGTGATGGAGCTCCCTGTTAGGAGGGCCAATGAGACTTGGGCCTGGTTCTCCAGGATCAAGAATCTGTCCTACAAAATTGATTGTGCTCTCAGTGTGTCCCTCGCATTCTCTTGTCCCTGCCAATCATGTCACTCGATCATGGGGTGCATCAAGAGAGTAGATAGTCAGGGGTACAGCAACCTTCAAAGTGAAGAGGTAGTCTTCACCCACTTCAACCAGCTCCAGGCAGAACTGGGTCAAGAACTAATTAATGGTATTTATTGAGTACCTATTATGTGTAGAACACCATACTAAGCACTTGGGAAAGTAGAATACAACAAGATTAGCAAAGACATTCCCTTCCCAGAATGGGCTAACCATCTAGAGGAGATAGACATTCATATAAATAAATAATTTATTAAATAAAATATAAAGATATGAACAAAGGTGCTGTGGGGTTGGGAGTTGGGCAATTATCAAATGTCCAGAGGCAACAGATCTAAGTGCATAGTTGAGGCAGAAGGGAGAGAGAGCTGAGGAAAAGAGGGCTTCTTTGGGGAAGGCCTCATGGAGGAGATGTGACCTCAAAACCCACATTTTCTGAGTCCCAAAGGACTTCCTTGGGCCTATGGCCAGGCTAGAGCAGAGCCTACTGGACATGACTATCACAAAGCGATTGGAGACCTAAGTGAATGTGGCCTCAGTGCAAAATGGGGGTGAAACCCCAAATGTGGCCTGTTGAGAAGAGATTTTGAGGAGTTTGGACAGAAAGGGGTTCAAGGAGATGGGGTAATAATTAGAGGGTGCAGTGTGGTCCAGAAACACATTGAAATATTGAAGACATCCACAAAGATGAGAAACTTTCAAGAAAAATAGGGAATGCTCCAGAATAGAACTCGAAAAGAGGGAGAGGGAAGGGCTTCAGCAGAGGGAGGGTGAAGGTGTTGCAGGCAGGGGGAATGATTTGCTGAAGGTACTTGTAAAGTGCTTACTAAATGCCAGATGCTGTACTAAGTGCTAGGGTAGACATAAACTAATCAGGTTGGAGACAGTCTATGTCCCACATGGGGCTCAAATTCTTAATCCCCATTCAACCAATAGGGCAACTGAGGTCCAGAGAAGTGAAATGACTTCCCCAAGGTCACTCAGCAGACAAGTGGCAGAGCTGGAATTAGAACCCGGGTCCTTCTGACTCCCAGGCCTGTGCTCTATCCATAGGCCATGCTGTTTCTCTTCTGGACACCAAGTTAGGTTTCCAAAAGGACCACAGGCCAGTCCTCAGGGGACTCAGGACTCACTTGTGAGCTGATTTCTGTCCATTTCTTCACATGCTCCCAGCATGGGAGATTCCTATGGCAACAACTCTGGTTCCCTCTCCTGCATCCTGACTGCCTTCCCAGGATTGGAGGATTCCTTGTATTGGACTTTTATTTTTCTGGAACCCTCTACTCTTTTGCCATCCTAGGAAACTCCCTGATCCTGATCATCCTCAAGGAGGAGCAGAGCCTGCACCAACCTATGTACTATTTCCTGGCCATGCTGTCCATCAACGACCTGGGTGTGAGCTGCTCAACTCTGCCCACGGTCCTGGGCACCTTCTGCTTCAAAGTCAGAGAGGTTGGCTTTGACACCTGCATGGCCCAGGTGTTCTTCATTCACTTGTTCTCCTGGACGGAGTCAGGTATCCTGCTGGATATGAGCTTTGACCACTATGTGGCCATCTGTAACCCCCTCAGATACTCAGCGATACTGACCGGCAGCAGTATTGTCAAGGTGGGTTTGGCTGTTTTAGTATGCACCTTCATTTTGATCCTTCCCCTACCCTTCCTCCTGAGGAGACTGCCATTTTGCAAGGCCAACATCCTGCCTCATGCCTACTATCTTCATCCCAACCTCATCCGCTTGCCCTGTGTGGACACCACCTTCAACAGCTTATTTGGCCTGTTCATTGTGCTCTCCACATTCGGACTGGACTCCGTGCTCATCTCCCTTTCCTACATCCTGATCCTCAGGTATGTCCTGACCATCGCGTCCCAGGGAGGGCGGTCCAAGGCCTTCAATACCTGTGTTTCCCACATCTGCACGGTGCTCATCTTCTACATACCCATGGTGGGCATATCCATGATTCACTGGTATGGCAAATGGCCCCTATTCGTCCACACATTGATGTCCATTGTCTATCTCTTCATTCCTCCTATGCTCAACCCCATCATCTACAGCATCAAGACCAAGGAGATCCACAAAAGGATGGTCAAGATGCTCTACAGAGCCAAACTCCAATAGGCCCTTTAGGTGAGATCTCGGTGAGGAGGACCAGAGGCAATAAGGTGGTTCATGAGACAAAGAGCTGCCTAGTAGAAAGAGCATTGGCATGGCAGTCAGAGAACCTGTGTTCTAATCCCAACTCTGCCAATTGCTTGCTGTGTGACCTTGGACAAATCACTCACTTATCTGTGTTTCAGTTCCCTCATCTCTAAAATGGGGATTCAATACCTGTTCTCCTTCCTATTTAGACTTTGAGCTCCATGTGGGATAGAGGACTGTGTTCAATTTGATTAACTTGTTTCTCCCCCAGGGCTTAGAAGAGTGCTTGACCCACAGTGAGTGCTTAACAAATATTATAATCATTATTCAAGACTCAGCCTGCATAATGCTTAAGGTGTTTTCCTACCATTCCACTCTTGGGACAGATCAAAGACTTCTTATATACCATTCACAGTCTTGAAAAATACCCAGTCCCTGCGCAGATTGGAATGAGATCTGAGACAGACCAGAGTCAGTCAGCTTCCTACAGACTGAATGGAAGTCTGTGGGGAATTAGGGACTGACATTTTGATGGGGAAGATGGAAAGGACACCCACCAACCCAGGTACACACTTTAATGGGTCCTGGGGAGAGGGGCTGAGAGTAGTGAAGCTACCATCTCTGCCCTCCAGGGGCTGTTAGAGGACACTGTTCAAACACACACACAGACAGAATAAAAATGATAGAGAACACAGCAGGCTCCCAGGGGCCTATTTTAGAAATAGGTATGCTATAAGGATGGCTTTTACTACATGATGATGCATCCTACCTGATTTATAGCCTCTGACTCCACCTGCCCATTGTCACCTGGCAATCATTTCTCCTATTTATTCTTCTTTACTCATCTTGACTTCATCTCCTCATCCCCACCTTCTCCTTCCCTGCTATGTGGATCCCCACCCAGGTCCTTTAAAGCCAAGGGGACGAGACCAGATGGGATGGAAGGGTTTGTTCCCAGGACTCCTTTCTTCCTTCCTGGTTCTGACCTGGGAAAGGAGACCAATAGGACTGGAACCTCATAAAGCCCCAACACAAGTCATCAGCCGCAAAACTGTTTTGGAACCGGCAGACAGGGGTTCGTGGGATTCTAAATGGCAAATGGCAAATTCTTGCTTGAGTTAGGTGCTTCTAGACAGATAGTTTCTGGCCTGCTGATTAGCTAAGTCCTCTTACCTCTGTCTTCCTCATCATTCATTTCTCTGGCCAGTGCTTGCTGACCCCATGTGACCCCAGGCAGATGATCATCAGAGTGGTAACACTGTGAAACAACACAGGCCTCTTAGTCTGACCCCAATCTCAAAATCCCACATAACCCAGATTTCTGGAGGCACATGACAACTTGACAGCTTGCCAAGTTATGACTCCTTCATAAATGAAAAGCTTCTGGGGCAGAATTAATAATAATAATAATAATAATAGTAATGGTGTTTGTTAAGATCTTCCTATGTACCAGGCACTGTACTAAACACTGGGGTGGATTCAAGTCTATCAGGATGGACACAGTCCAAGTTATGACTCCTTCATAAATGAAAGGCTTCTGGGGCAGAATTAATAATAATTATAATAATAATAATAATAATAATAGTGTTTGTTAAGCTCTTCCTATGTACCAGGCACTGTACTAAACACTGGGGTGGATACAAGTCTATCAGGATGGACACAGTCGCTGTCCCACGTGGGGCTCACAGTCTAAATCCCCATTTTATAGATGAGGTGACAGGCACAGAGAAGTTAAGTGACTTGCCCAAGATCACACAGCAGGTAAGTGGCACAACCAAGATTAGAATCAAGATCCTCCTGACTCCCACTAGGCCATGCTGCTTTGACTCACCTGTTATAATTCTCCCCTTCCAAGTTGTGTGGAGTCCAGATTTCAAATCTGTACCTTCTGTCTGCCTTTGACCTTAACACATTCACTTCCCATTGCTCTCCAAACTGAGCCCCCATTTTCCTCTCCTCCTCCCCATCCCCCACACCCTACCTCCTTCCCCTCCCCACAGTACCTATATACATGTTTGTACAGATTTATTACTCTATTTATTTTACTTGTACATATTTACTATTCTATTTATTTTGTTAATGATGTGCATCTACCTTTATTTCTATTTATTCTGATGACTTGACACCTGTCCACACATTTTGTTTTGTTGTCTGTCTCCCCCTTCTAGACTGTGAACACACTGTTGGGTAGGGACCATCTCTATACGTTGCCAACTTGTACTTTCAAAGCACTTAGCACAGTGCTCTGCACACAGTAAGCACTCAATAAATATGATTGAATGAATGAATGTCTCTGTCTCTCTCCAGTCCTGTTCTCTCTCTGTCCCTCTTCCTCTCTTCCTACCCCCTCGCCTTCTCCTACCATCATCTCTATTATATCACATTTTCCCAAGCACTTCGTACAGTTGACTGATTCTCCCCAGAGTTAGGCCTTGAAACCCAGGAACTCAATAACTAACAAGAATCCGGGCTCCATGATCAGGCACTGAGTATATTCCCCTCTCCCCAGTGCTTAGTGCTCACTCTGCTAAGCACGTTATGCTGAATACTGGGGAAAGACACACAAATCATCATTCAGATAAGGGCTCTGGACTATGGGGGACTCCCAATCTAAAAGGGAAGTGGTTACCCTGCCCTCTCCCTGACTTTCCCATCTCTGTTTACGGCACTACCATCCTTCCCGTCTCACAAGCCCGCAACCTTGGTGTCATCCTCGACTCCGCTCTCTCATTCACCCCTCACATCCAAGCCGTCACCAAAACCTGCCGGTCTCAGCTCCGCAACATTGCCAAGATCTGCCCTTTCCTCTCCATCCATACCGCTACCCTGCTCGTTCAAGCTCTCATCCTATCCCGTCTGGACTACTGCATCAGCCTTCTCTCTGATCCCCCATCCTTGTGTCTCTTCCCACTTCAATCCATACTTCATGCTGCTGCCCGGATTGTCTTTGTCCAGAAATGCTCTGGACATGTTACTCCCCTCCTCAAAAATCTCCAATGGCTACCAATCAATCTGTGCATCAGGCAGAAACTCCTCACGCTGGGCTTCAAGGCTCTCCATCACCTCGCCCCCTCCAACCTCACCTCCTTTCTCTCCTTCTACACCCCACCCCGCACCCTCCGCTCCTCTGCCGCTACTCTCCTCACCGTACCTCGTTCTCGCCTGTCCCACCATCGACCCCCGGCCCACGTCATCCCCTGGGCCTGGAATGCCCTCCCTCTGCCCATCTGCCAAGCTAGCTCTCTTCCTCCCTTCAAGGCCCTACTGAGAGCTCACCTCCTCCAGGAGGCCTTCCCAGACTGAGCCCCTTCCTTCCCCCCCGTCATCCCCCTCTCCATCTCCCGCATCTTACCTCCTTCCCTTCTCCACAGAACCTGTATATATGTATATATGTTTGTACATATTTATTACTCTACTTATTCATTTATTTTACTTGTACATATCTATTCTATTTATTTTATTTTGTTAGCATGTTTGGTTTTGTTCTCTGTCTCCCCCTTTTACACTGTGAGCCCACTGTTGGGTAGGGACTGTCTCTATATATTGCCAACTTGTACTTCCCAAGTGCTTAGTACAGTGCTCTGCACACAGTAAGCACTCAATAAATATGATTGATTGATTGACTGATTGATTGGTTGGGGGTGGGGTGTAGAAGCAAACACATTATTAGCTTAACAAATACAGCAAGAGCCACCAATTAATCAACAGTGATGATGACAACAAAAAGAGCTGCCAGACATTACTGTTGAGAGGACAATTTCAAGGCTCCTCATGGTTTGCCTGGACTGCCCTCATCTACAGCCAGAGCCTGTCTGCCACATATGCTACAGCTGTGTCTTCTGCCCATTCTTCCTCAACTGTCTTCCTCTACTTCCGGGAAGTCTTTCCTGCTTAATACTCAACCCCGCAGGAGCGCCAGCCCAAGATCAATCACCCTGACACCAGTACCTGTATGTTCAGCCAATTGTTCAGTTGACCCATCCTTACGGTATTCTCCTGCTTCCTGTTCTATCATTGCTCTTCCTCCAGCTTTCACTTCCTGGTAAATCAGCTTTGTCTGTAGTTTCCATTAGACTCCTTGAGAGTCAGGAATATGCATCTTCTTTCTGATGTGCTGTCTCAATTGCTTAGTACAGTATCTAGCACCCAGCTGGAGAAGCAGTGTGGGTTAGTGGAAAAAGCATGGGCAGAAGGTCCTGGGTTCTAATCCCAGCTCCACCACTTCTCAGCTGTGTGACTTTGGGCAAGTCACTTCACTTCTCTGTGCCTCAGTTCCCTCATCTGTAAAATGGGGATTAAGACTGTGAGCCCCACGTTATCAGGAAAACCTGATAACCTTGTATTTACCCCAGAGCTTGGAACAGTGCTTGGCAGATAGTAAGCCCTTAGTTACCATCACCATCATCATTATTATTATTATTAATTTATTGGCCTGAGGGGCCAAGATTGGGAGGAGATATGGGGGTGAGTAAGAATTGGAATAAAAATGGAAAAGTTTGCTTCCTTTTGATCATACATTGTCTTTTTCATACATGCTTTTCTGAGGTAGCGTGGTCTTGTAAATCGGGCATGGGATTGGGAGTCAGGAGACTTAGGTTTGAGTCGCAGACCTGCCACTGGACTCTTGTGTGACCTTAGGTTGGTCACTTAACCACTCTGAGCTTTGGTTTCTTCATCTGTAAAATGGGGCTAAGATACCTACTCTCCCTTCCTATTTGATCATGAGACCTACTTGTGCCTGATTTATTGGTATTTACCTAGTTCTTTTTTAAGGGGTTTGGCTCTCAGTAGATCTCTAATAAATAGGAATTAGAGAAACCGTGTGGTCTAGTAGAAAAGGCCAGGACCTGAGAATCAGAGGACCTGGGTTCTAAGCCGAGCTCTATCACTAGTCTGCTATGACCATGGGCAAGTCACAACTTCTCTAGACCCCAGTTTCCTCATCTGTAAAATGGAAATTCAATACCTGTTCCCCTTTCTACTTGGACTGTGAACTCTGGTTGGGACAGAGACTGTGTCTGACCTGAATACCTTGTATCTACCTCAATGCTTAACACAGTACTTAGTACAAAGTACTTAATAAAAGCCACAATAAGTAAAAAATAATATCATTATGAGTATGGTTATGATCATGATCCCATGATGGAGCTTCCTTTTCTGGGTGTGTCTAGAGGATGAGATCACCTTTGGGAGCTTGGTGGGGTCCCTCCCAGGCCCCAAACCAATGGAACCAGTGGAGTGGAGTCCAGTCCAGCCCGGCCCAGCCCAGCCAGCAGCCGTCAGCCTCTGAGCTCAAGCGTTATGGTTGCTGTCACAGACCGATCCCTAGAGGGCACCTGGCTATTTGCCCTCAAGGATCCAACCAGACAGCTCAGCCACCGGGTCTTCCTCTCTGGGCCACATCACCATCTGGAGACTGGGTCTTTGCCCTCCCCAGGATAGTTTCCATGCCTTCACCCTCCTCCTCCTCTAATGTTCTCCCAGGGCTTGGCACATGGTGGGGCTTCAATCTGGGTTGTTGCTCATTCAACACACACACACACACACACACAGAGATATATATATATATATATATATATATATACATATATATATATATATATATATATATACACACACACACTCACACCTAATAATAATAATAATTATGGTACTTGGTAAGCACTTACTATATGCTAGAACACTGTTCTAAGTGCTGATGTAGGTACATGTTAATCAGGTTGGACACAGTTCCTGTCCCACATGGGGCTCACACCCTTAATCCCCATTTTACAGATGAGGTAACTGAGGCCCAGAGAAGTGACGTGACTTGTCCAAGGTCACACAGCAGACATGTGGCAGAGCAGAGATTAGAACCCAGGCCCTTCTGACTCCCAGGCCCATGCTCTATCCCCTAGGCCACACTGCTTCTCAAAACCATACATACCCTGAGACACTTCAGGCTATTTTCTAGACTAATCCCCCACCATAAGCCCCACCTGTGAGTTGCCAGATTTCTTACCTTGCCAAGGACTTACTGCAGCCAGCTCCAGCTGACTCTTTCATCATGCTGAACCTGACAGGGAGGATGGAGTTCCAGGCTGGGGGGAACAGTGTGAGTGAGACACGAGGAGGCCCTCAGGCCTCAACACCCCTAGAAGGGAAGTATCTCAGATGGAGGCCCCCAAGATGCCACCATCCTGGGTCTTTAATTGTATTTCCCACCCTGACCCCTCAACCAGCACTGGGCATTTTGGGGTTCATTCTTGAGCCCTGCCCTGTGTCTGCAAAGAATAGTTTCTAACTGAGGGGCTTTTTGTCCCCTCTTTCAGGAGTGAGTTCCCACTGGGTCCACGAATCCCACGGACACAAGTCGTGACAGAACTATTCCAGTTTCAATCAGAAAGGATATTAAAAGCATTTTACTTGAAGCTAAAGACAGGTTCACACATTTGGTAAAGTCACCAGCAGTCACAGGTGCTTACAAGCTTAATACAGACAATGAAACTACACTGGCACTAGATAAAAAAATAAATAAATTTTGATCTCAGGTCCTTTTGTTCCCCTCTACAATTTCTACACTGGTCTAGTATTGTAGAGGGGTCAGACATCACTGAGCTGGCTTTTTCTTAGGATTTCACTCTCCTCTGCCAAGATCTCTTCATCCCATATGGCTTCTGCCCCTGCTCTTCCAGCCTAGACACCTTCACGTTGGCAACTCTTAGGGAAAGCCAGAACATACTGCCTCCCTTCTACTTCATCCTCTGGTCACTGGTCCAGCCTCCAGACTCAATTCCTGGGCCAATGTTGACTCAGCCTCCGGCAAGGCCAGTAGCTGTTTAGGGGCTGGTTTTTATCTGGCCTCCTCTGTCTCTCCCTGATAGTCACTCATAGGGCAGGTGTTTGGAGTCTGAGAATTCACAAATGGCCTTTAGCCCTCCACTCTCTCCACACCTGACCATCCACCATTGGCATCTCCTCTGGGAAACTCTGGGGTTATTGAATTGTACAACACAGATCAAATATTATAGGTCACACAATATTAATAAAAATCACAAACAGAATTGTCACCCCTAGAGAGCCTGGCCTGATGGCCTGATGGCCACACCTGACCACACATAAACACACACACTCACATGGACACCCCTTCTTTCTTCCTAGCAAGTAGCCTAGCCCCCTCGTCCTTTCCACTCTTATTTTCACCTGCTATGGCAACTATCTTCTCCACTGTTAGAAGATAGAGCACAGGCCTGGGAGTCAGAAGGTCGTGAGTTCTAATCCCAGCTCTGTGCTTCAGTTACCACATCTGTAAAATGGGGATTGAGACAAATGGGGATTGAGACTGTGAGCCCCGTGTGGGACAGGGACTATGCCCAGCCTGATTTGCTTAGTACAGTGCCTGAAACATAGTAAGTACTTAACAAATACCATTCTTATCATTATTATCAGTCAATTCCCCATCTGAAAGCTCCCTGTCTTACCTGCTACCTTGAATTTAGCTCTCTCTCCCTCTGTCTTCCTTCCTTTCCTTTCTTTTGCCATCTCCCTCCTCCTCTCCTACATTATGGCTTGGCTTTTTTTTTGGGGGGGGGCTGCATCCCACATAAGAGTATCTCTGTCCATCTGTTACTCATGCCATTTTCTTATCATCATCATCATCATCATCATCATCACTAGAAGCTACCCATTTTCTTCCCAATCACAAAAAACTCTTCACACTTGCCTTCAGGGCTCTCCCCATCTTACATACTGACCTTCTTCACTCACTTAATATTCTTCAGTTCACCTGAAGCACAGTGCTTTGCACACAGTAAGCACTAAATAAATAACATTGATTGACTCATTACTAGCATGGTTCTGTGCACACAGTAAGCACTCAATAAGCACTGTTGATTGACTCAGTTCACCTTCTTGGCTCCTCCTAAACTCACCCTTTAACTGTGATAACAATAATAATAATAATATTAATAATAATAATTGTAGTACTTGGTTTTTACTGTGTGACAAGCACTGTGCCTGAGCAGAAACAATTAGATACTTGACTGTGACACCTCGCTCACGTTGTTCCCCATTCCTGGTATCTTTCCTTTCCAAATCTTTCATGCCGCAGTTCACAACTCTTCATCCTAATAATATTGATGACTGTGGTATTTGTTAAGTAACAACAATGATAATGATAATAATAATAATAATAATAATAATAATAATAATAATAATAATAATAATAATAATAATCAATGATGGCATTGGCTAAGTGCTTACTTTGTGCCAAGCACTGTTCTAAGTCCTAGGGTAGATTCAAGGTAATCGGGTTGGACTCAGTCCCTGTATCACATGGGGCTCTCAGTCTTAATCCTCAATTTACATATGAGGTAACTGAGGCCCAGACAAGTGAAGTGACTTGCCCACGGTCACAGAGCAGCTAAATGGCAGAGTCAGGATTAGACCCCACATCCTCTGACTCCCAAGCCCATACTCTTGCCACTAGGCCATGTACTAATGCATGGAATATACAGAGAATAGAGAAGCAACATAGCTCAGTGTAAAGAGCACGGGCTTGGGAGTCAGAGGTCATGGGTTCTAATCCTGGTTCTGCCACTTATCAGCTGTGTGGCTTTGGTCAAATTACTTAACTTCTCTGGGCCTCAGTTACCTCGTCTGTAAAATGGGGATTAAGACTATGAGCCCCATGTGGGAAAACCTGATCACCTTTTATACCCCCCCCAGTACTTAGAACAGTGCTTTGCACATAGTAAGCCCTTAACAAATACCATCATTATAATTAATGCTAGGCCAGATATTTCAGAATAAGGTTTGATACAGTCCTGATTCTACATGGGGCTCACAATCTAAGTAGGAGGGAGAACAGGCATTAAATGCCTACTTTACAGATGAGGAGACTGAGGCCCAGTGATGGTAAGTGGTTTTCCCAAGGTCACAGAACAAGCAAGTGTTGGAGCTGGGAATAGAACACAGGTTCCTGGACTCCCAGGACTGTGCTCTTTCCAGTAGACCAACAGCTCTTCCAGGAAGCCTTTCCAATTAATTCACAACACACTAGTCCCATCAACCTGACAGTCACCCTTAACACCTATTTATTTTATTCCTAATCTCAGCACCCATATACACATGTATATTGCTATCTTGATTAGACATTCAATTATTTCATCCTGCTATCTACTCAATTCCCTGCTGTATACTAGTTCTTTGCTCTGTCCCCTTCACTCCACAGAAACCACCCTCTCAGAGGTCACAAATGATCTCCTTCTTGCCAAATCCAGTAACTCCTAATCCATCCTAATCCTCCTCAACCTCTCAGCTGCCTTCATCACTGTCGACCACCCCCTTCTTCTGGAAACCTTACCGAACCTTCGGTTCACTGATGCTGTACTCCCCTGGTTCTTCTCCTATCTTTCTGATTACTCATTCTCAGTCTGTCTTCTACCTCCTGTGGATAATAATAGTACTAATAATAATAATGACATTTGTTAAGCACCTACTATGTGCAAGGCACTGTTCTAAGTGCTGGGGGGATACAAGGTGATTAGGTTGTCCCACGTGGGGCTCACAGTCTTCATCCCCATTTTACAGATGAGGTAACTTAGGCTCAGAGAATTTAAGTGACTTGCCCAAGGTCACACAGCAGACATGTGGCAGAGCTGGGATTAGAACCCATGACCTCTGACTCCAAAACCCATGTTCTTAAAGTTCAGTTCTAGGCCCCCTTCTATTCTCTATCTACACCAAGTCCCCTGCAGAACTCATTTGCTCACGTGGCTTAAACTAACACCTCGTTGTGGATGATACCCAAAACTACATCTCCAACCCTGATCTCCCTCCCTCTCTGCAATCTCCCATTTCCTCCTGTCTTCAAGACATCTCTACTTGGTTGTCTTCCCATTACCTCAAACTGATCATGTCTAAAACAGAACTTCTTACCTCCCAACCCAAACGTTGTTCACACTTTGATTTTCCCATCACTGTAAATGGCACAACCATCCTTCCTATCTCACAAGCTTGTAACCTTGGCATTATACTTGACTCCTCTCTTTCATTCAACCCACATATTCAATTCATCACTAAATCCTGTTAGTTTGACCTTCACAACATCTCTAAAATCTGCCCTTTCCTTTCGATCCAAACTGCTGTCATGTTAATCCAAGCACTTATCCTATCCTGCTTTGATTACTGTATCAACCTCCTTGCTGATCTCCCAGCCTCCTCTCTCTCTCCCCACTCCAGTCCATATTTCACTCTGCTGTCCAGATCATTTTTCTACAAAAACATTCAGGCCACATTTCTCCACTCTTCAAGAACCTCCAGTGGTTGTCCATCCACCTCCACATCAAACAGAAACTCCTCACAATTGGCTTTAAAACACTCAATTGGGTCTGAACTGCATATATTGTATCAAGCCCAGTGCTTAGTGCAAATGCCACCATTTTAATTCAAATCCTTTCTGAAAGATCCCAAGCAGGAAGGCCTAGTGGCAAGAGCATCAATTTAGAAGTCAAGTCACAGGATGTGGGTTTTAATTCTTGCTCTGCCAGTCATCTGCTGTGTGACCTTGGGCAAGTCACTTAACTTCTCTGTGCCTCAGTTACCTCATCTGTAAAATGAGGATGAAGACTGGGAGTCCCATTTGGGACAGAAACTGTGTCCAATCTGATTACCTTATTTCTACCCCAGTGCTTAGAACAGTGCTTGGCACATATTAAATGCTTAACAAATACCATAATGATTATTGTTAGGTGCCGGCCATGCGGAAGAATCTGTAGACGTGGAGGGCTTACACTTGGCCTACGTGACTCCATTTTGACCAAGGACTATACCTTATCAGTATTGAGCAAGAAGTTCCTGTAAATAAGACAACTTATCAGGAGTTCCTGCTCAAGCAAACTGAGTAAACCAGTAAACAGGACGTTGCTGTTAAGCTGTTACATTCCCTTTGAGTCTGATTGTTTGAAGCTGCAATAAAGGCTGCAATGGGAGATGGGATGGGGCTGTCACTCCTACCCCCGGGTGTGAACGGGAAAGCAGACGCTTTCCTACATATTCTGCTCTATCTGACATCTCTCCTAAGTCTCATTCATTCTTGCACCTTGGGTACCACACCCTCAACTAAGGAGAACCTAACCCCTCCCCCTCAGTAGGGTGCAGGTTTCTTCCCTAACAGTTATTATTAGGGAAGAAGATTGCCACCCCTACCACATCTCTCCCAGTCACCTGATCTGAGGGGCCACATTCCACCCCTCAGTTCTATAATTATGGTAATTACTAAGCACCGTGGAAAGCAAGGTGCTAAACTCTGGTGTAGACACAAGATAATCAGGCAGACTCAGGCCTGTCCTTCACAGGATCACACTCTAAGAAGCAGAGAGAATAGGTATCTTATCAGCATTTTATGGATGAGGAAGCAGAGCTAGGACCTCAACACAGATCCCTTGACTTCCTCCCTGCCCACACCACAACGTTCTTTCTAATAACAATAATAATGGTACCTTTTAAACACTGTAAACCAAACATTTTACTAAGCACCAAGCAATAGGGAAGCAGTGTGGCCTAGTGGAAAGAGCAGAGGTCTGTGATTTAAGGAACTTGGTTTCTAATCCCAGCTCCGCTATCTGCTCATTGAGTGACTTAACTTCTCTTTGCCTCAGCTTCCAAAACTGTAAAGTGAGGATGAAATACCTATTCTCCCTAGTATTTAGACTGTGAGCCCCAGATGGGACAGGGGTTTGTCTGATCTAATTAACTTGTATCTACCCTAGCACTTAGAACAGTGCTTGGCACATAGTAAGTGCTTAATGAAGACTATTATTAAAAAAAGCACCATGGTAAGCAGGGAAACTCAGTCTCTGCCTCACCTGGGTCTCACAGTCTAAGCAGGAGAGAGAAAAGATATTTAACAAGTACTTTGATTAAATACCATTGATTGATTAACTCCTAATTTACAGATGAGGAAACCAAGGAAAGGAGAAGTGACTTGACCAAGGTCATACACAGCCAGGAATTAGCAGAGGCAGGACTAGAACCGAGGTCCTGTGGTTCCCAAGCCTCCCCCCCGGCCCTTTCCCCAGTCTACGCCACTTTCTCCAGGGTCATGCTTAGAAGAATGCTTTACACACAGTAAATTCCCAATAATACCATTGATTGATTGAATGATTGATGCTGTCTACCCCAAACACCTCCTGGTTCAGTGTCAGCTTCTCAGGCAATCAGTCTGTAAGTCAATTATATTTATTGAGCTCATACTGTGTGCAGAACACAGTACTAAATGCTTGGGAGAATGCGATATAACAGACACATTCCCTGCTCAGGATGAGTTTGGTCCTGTGCGTTCCCCTCTCAACCTACCCTGCCTCCATCCGCAGTGGTGCCGGAGCAGGCAGGAAGGCACAGAGGATGCCCTGGGCCCGGGGGGGCAGTGGGGAAGGCAGCCCCCAGGCTCAGTGAACATCCCTGTCATCCCTCTGGTCAGCAGGAAGCCGCCATGTCGTTGGCCAGGTTTGACTTGTCAGACCATGGGGCCTGGTACCTGGGGCCTGTGTCCTGCCAGAAGGCCCAGAGCCAGCTGCAGGGCCAGCGCCATGGAGTCTTCCTTGTCCATGACTCGTCCACCTGCCCCAGCAACTATGTGCTGCCTATGTCTGAGAACTTGCAGATCTCCCACTACATCATCAACTTGCTGCCCAACCGCTACTTCAGGATCAGTGACCAGGAGATCGACCATCTGTCCACCCTGCTTGAGTTCTACAAGATCCACTACCTGGACACCACCATGCTGATCAAGCAGGCGCCCAGGTACCCCCTGGGGAAACTGAACTCTATTTTATTAATGATGTGTATAGATCTACAATTCTATTTATTTTGATGGTATTGACTCCTGTCTACTTATTTTGTTTTGCTGTTTGTCTCCTCCTTCTAGATTGTGAGCCCGCTGTTGGGTAGGGAATGTCTCTATACGTTGCCGAATTGTACTTTCCAAGTGCTTAGGACAGTGTTCCGCACACAGGAAGCACTCAATAAATATGTTTGAATGAATGAATGAGTTCACAATTTATAGTGGGAGACAAATATTAATATAAATAAATGAAATTGCAGGTCTGTGACAGGATTGGAGCCTGGAAGACAAGGAAGAGGAGAAGGATCTTGTGGCCTGCCCTCTTAGTCTGGAACTTACTGGGAGGCAAGAAACCTGTGGGAAAGCTGGCTGAGGAAGACAAAAGGAGAAGTCTTCACCTGATTTCACGGCTCTCACAGGGAAAGACAAAGCTCCCTACTGTCCAAGAACCTCCGAGAGTTTCCTTTCTGTCCAGCAGGGCCTGGCAGAGGCTGCCTCACTTTTTATAAACTCAGGGTCTCCCTGGGGTGCCGAGGGGGAGCCTTCATTGAAGAACAATTGGCCAACTAATGACTGCTACTTCTAGCACCACAGGAAGGGCTTGGCCCAAGAGATCAGAGACCACGGATTCTGGGTCCTTGAGCTTTCAGTCCCAGTCTCAGGTCCCCAGAGCTGAAAAGGGAGCAGAGCACAAGCTGCTTTGAAGGAATTGTTCACGTCTGGCCTCACGCTCTCCTCAGTGGAGAGAAATGGAAATGGCTTCTCATTGTCCGCTGCATCAAGCCTAATTTTTCTAAATTGGCCTTAAGGCCCTCTCCATCCACTATCTCAACCTAATGCCCTGGCTCCCCTCTCAAGTTGCTCCCCAGATCCCTCCTCTCAAGGTCATCTGCTAACAGTACCTTGTTCTTGCTTCTCCTGCCTCTTCTCCCTCACCCTTGCCGTCCTCTGGCCTGGTACACACCACCCCTGTTCACAACCAACAGACCCAGCCCCCAATCAAAACCCTCCTAAAAGCCTACCTCTTTCAAGAATTTTTCCTCAGATTAGATCCCAGCCCCTCAAGTTGTACAAACCCACCAGCCATCTCCAGCGCTTGTGCTCATATTCATACCCATCCTGAACACTGCTATATTTATGTTATCCAACTGTATATTCAATGATAATAATTAATCATAATAATGGTATTTATTAAGTGATTACTAAATTCCAAGCAGTCTGCTAAGCACTGGGAGAGAAACAAGTTTATCAGGATCCACAAGGGCACACAGTCTAATTAGGAGCGAGAACAAATTTTTATTCCCAGTTTTGCGGATGAGGTAACGGAGGCATGGAGAAGTGAAGTGACTTGCCCAGAGTCACAGAGTAGGTAAGCGGTGGAGCCGGGATTAGAACACAGGTCAACTATACTGGAAGCTCCTTTTGGGCAGGAAATGTGTCTGTCTATTGTTATATTGTACTCTCCCAAGCACTTAGTACAGTACTTTGCACACAGTCTTGTCTTGTCTTATGCTGTCGAGTCGTTTCCGAGCCATACCGATACCACTGACACAACTCTCCCAGAATGCCCTGCTCTCCATCTGCAATTGTTCTGGTAGTGTATCCATAGAGTTTCCTTGGTAAAAATACAGAAGTGGTTTACTGTTGCTTCCTTCTGCGCAATTAACTTGAGTCTCTGCCCTTGACTCTCTCCCATGAACTACTGCCCAGCAGCAACGAGTTCTGACTTGTAGCAGTTTGCTTTCCCCTCGCTAGTCACTGCCCAAGCTAGGAATGGAATGGCTATGCCTCTGCTTAACTCTCCCTCCCATAGCTGAGAGTGATAGAGTACTGGCAACTCTCCAGGTGCGACCCTGAGAGCAGAATGCACACAGTAAATGCTCAATAAATACTATTGAATGAAAGAATGAATGAATAAATAAATATGATTGAATGAAGACACTATCTATTCTGCATGGGCCTCACGTTGTAGGTACTGTGTCCAACCTAATTAACTAGTGCCTTCCCCAGAACTTACAACTGTGTTTGACTCACAATAAACACTTATCAAATACCTTTAAAAAAAAAAAGAAAAGAAGCCCTTAATGGAGAGGGGAGTTCAGAGGGGGGCTGTGTGTTCTGAGGTTTGCCCACATCTAAGTGTTCCAGAACAAAAGAAGACTACTGCATAACCAAAGTTGGACACATTTGTCACTAATTCTTTTTCTTTTAAATGGTATTTATTAAGTGCTTAATATGTGCCAAGCACTGTCTTAAGCACTGAGATAGATAGGAGGTACTCAAGTTCACACAGTCCCAGTCCCTCAGGGACTTGCAGGTAGAAGGAAGAACAAATATCTTATCTCCATTTTATACAGGAGACGACTGAGGCACAGAACAATTAAATGATTTGCCCAATGTCTCACAGCAGACAAGTAGCAAAGCTGGTATTAGAACACAGGTCCTCTAACTCACAGGCCTGTGGTCTATCCATTAGACAACACTACCTCTCCATTTCATCAATAATAAGGAGTAGTTTAGCCTAGTGGAACCACCCCAGGCGTGGGAGTCAGAGGACTAAGGTTCTTGTCAGTTGCTTGCTATGTGATCTTGGACACGTCACAACTTCCCTGGGCCTCAGTTACCTCATCTGCAAAATGAGGATTCAATGTCCACTCTCCCTCATCCTTAATAGTAATAATAAAGACAGTACACAGCTCCAGGAATCAGAAGATTTGGGTTTTAGTTCTAGTTCTAATGGGCTTAGGTCACCAACAGGGAAGACTTCTTCTTTCACCCCTCCTTCAGCTGGACAGGGGACTATGTCCAACCCGATTACCTTGTAACAGCTATACTACTTAGGACGGTCCCTCGCACACAGTAAGCACTTAACGAATACCATAAAGAAAAGAAATGGAAGCTGGGAAGATCCAAGGGCCAGCAGTCTCTATGCTGTGAGCTTGTTGTGGGCAGGGATTGTCACTCTTTATTGCACTTTCCCAAGCACTTAGTACAGTGCTCTGCACACAATAAGCACTTAGTAAATATGACTGAATGAATGAATGAGCCCTGGGGACATGGGAAGCTCCTTTCCTTGGTGCTTTTCAGAACTGGACAGTGTCCAACTGGACAAGCTGGGAGAGGGGCCAAATGGGCCGGAGGCAGGGGAGGCACTGCAAGACTTCCAACTGGAGGAGCCCTAAGCTGGGTCTCTTTTGGAGAATGGCCCAGGTCATTCCAGCCCTCAAATCAATCAATTAAGCAATGGGTCAGTGGTATTTGTTGAGGTTTACCATTCAGATGTTTTGGGAGAAGGAAGTGTTTTACCTGCATAATAATAGTCATCATCATGTTATTTGTTAAGCACTTACTATATGCCAAGCACTGGGGTAGATATAAGATCATCAGCAGCTCCCACATGGGACTCACAGTCTAAGTCGGAGGGTGAACAGTTATTGAATTCCCAATTTGCTAATGAGGGAACTGAGGCACAGAGAAGTGAAGTGACTTGCCCAAGGTCACAGAGCAGACAAGTGGCAGACAAGAAGAATTAGAACCCAGCTCCTGAGACTCCCCGTCCCATGCTCTTTCCACTAGGTCACACTGCTTCTCCCTAATTAGGTCATTGAAATTTTTAGGATTGGACAAATTTGAAGGATGAACCAGGCCCAGTTCTAGGAACCCAAATCAGCCTGAGTCATGGTATTTATTGAGCTCTTACTGTGTGCAGAGCATTGTACTAAGTGTTTGGGAGAGTACAGTATAACAATATAACAGGCACCTTCCCTACCCACAATGAGCTTACATGAGGTTTGGCGTCATGGGCTGGGGCTGAGCCAGAGGCTGGGAAAAGGACAAGGATGGGGTCTGGGGCAGGGGTAGAGGATTAAAAAGCATTCATTTAATCATATTTATTGAGAGCTTACTGTGTGCAGAGCGCTGTACTAAGTGCTTGGGAAAGTACAATATAACAATAAACAGACACACATGCCCTGCCCAAAATGATATCACAGTTTACAGGGGTCATTTTCTGATCCACCAAGACACTAGTTCCCAAACCACAGAATCTCCAGAGATTCAGAGAAGCAGCGTGGCTCAGTGGAAAGAGCAGGGGCTTGGGAGTCAGAGGTCATGGGTTCTAATTCCGATTCCCCCACATGTCTGCTTTGTGACCTTGGGCAAGTCACTTAACTTCTCTGAGCCTCAGTTACCTCATCTTGTAAAACGGGGATTAAGACTGTGAGCCCCCCGTGGGACAACATGATCACCTTGTATCACAGCCCAGCGCTTAGAACAGTGCTTTGCACATAGTAAATGCTTAACAAATGTCATCATTATTATTATTACCAGAGTTTAGTATTTTCCACTAATTTCCCTCATGTGTTCAAATGAATCGGTCCACTCTCCTAGGCTGGACAACATGCCAAGGTCAGTGCTTTCTAATCCCTCACACTAACCAGATCACAGCACAGGAACACCAGGTGGGTCCCAAACCAATATGGAAATGCAAAAAATACTAGCCACAGATTGGCCCCTGAACATACAGCCTGGGGGACTGAAACTTTTCAGGCAATGTAAGAGAGCCCAGCCTGCTGCCAGAGAGGGGGATGGAGGGATGCGTGTGTGTTTGTGTGTGTGTGTGTGTGTGTGTGTGTGTGTGTGTGATGTGAGTTTGGGGGAGTGGGAGAAGGGTGGGGGGGCACACGTGCATGTCTTTTTTAAGAATTTTGGTCTCCCCAAAGAAAAGAATGGGATCTGACAACTAACAGCACAGACAAGGCCAAAGTGGAAATCCTTTGTGATGTAAGTGCTCAATACATGCCACTGATTGATTGACCAATTGATTCCATGTTAATTTTCCTATGATTACAGATATGTTTGCCATTTATTCATTTCTAAATGTGTGAAGATGCTCCTGTCTAAACCACAACTCTGTCCTGTCCAGATCCTCTATTGCTTGGGCCCATTCTCCCAGGCGGCAGGACCGGGGCTAGGAGCCCTCATTTATTCTGAGATATTCACTTTAAAAAATCATAGCAGCCTTGGCTTCTCTCCTGAATACCCCCACCTTTAACACTAACTGAAAGTTTATTGTATGTGGAGTGCAAGGAGCAGAGCGGTGCTTGGGAGAATTCAGTAATAGGGGGAACTACAGCCTCTGCCCTTTAGAAGCTTACAATCTAATGGGGAGGCAGGAGGACACAGATTATATGTTTACAACAGAGATGAGGGAAAACATTCATAAAATGGGTAACTACACAAATAAGCAACAAACGAATCAATACCTAAATAATTTAGTGTATTAATTGTGGTATTTATTATCGTGTTATTTATTTGTGGTATTTATTTGTGCCAAGCTCTGGGGTAGATATAAGAAAATCAAGTCTCACATGGTCACAGTGTAAGTAGGAGGCAGAACGGATTGAATCCCCATTTTGGAGATGAGGGAACTGAGGCATAGAGAAGTTAAGTGTCTTGCCAAAGACTGCACAACATGAAAGTGGCAGAGTCGGGATTAGAACTCAGGTCCTCTGACTCCCAGTCCTGTGCTCTTTCCCTACAGTGATTCCCTCCTAAATCAGTCCAGAAGTCTTTTAGACTGTGAGCCCACTGTTGGGTAGGGACTGTCTCTATATGTTGCCAACTTGTACTTCCCAAGCGCTTAGTACAGTGCTCTGCACACAGTAAGCGCTCAATAAATACAATTGATGATGATGATGATGAAGTAATTTGGACAACTGGAAAGAATGCTGGCCTGGGAGTCGGGAGACTTGTGTTCTAATTACTGCTCTGTTTCTTGCCTGCTGTTTGACCTTGGGAAAAGCTTCTGTTTCCTCATCTGCAAAATGGGGATTAAATATACATTTTCCCTCTTCCTTAGACTGTGAACCCCATGTGGGACAGGAACTGTGTACAGTTTGCTTTTATTGTAGTTACTCAGCACATAGTACAGTCCTTGGCATAGAGTTGGTGTTTAACAAATACTATTATTATTGTTGTTATTATTAGTAGTAGTAATATTAATTGATAGAGCATAAATCAAGGATAATTGATGGGAAATGTTAATCTGGGAAATGGCAATTAGTCGTAAGGTGGTTTTTGAAGTTCGGGGTTTTGTGATTTGGCAGATTTAAGTGGGGAGGGAGTTCTAGGGAGAGAGAAGCACGTGAACAAGGAGTTGAAGATGGAAGAGTAAAGGGCAAAGAACAGTTGGGATATAATGCTGTTAATACAGTGTATGGTTCTCTGCCACCAGTGAGGGTTGAAAACGTAGCAAGCAGCTGTGCAGTTAAATAAAAGGAAAGACTTTCTGAGATTAAGAGTTGCTATGCACTGGAAAAAAAAACTTATCAAGGGACTCAGAGGACCTGACTTCTAGTCCTGGCTCCACCACTTGCCTGCTTTGTGGCCTTGGGAAAGTCACAACTTCTCTGTGCCTCAGTTACCTCACCTGTAAAATGGGGATTAAATCCTACATTCTCCTACTTTGACTTTGAGCCCTAAGTGGGACAGGTGCTGTGTTCAATCTGACTTCCTTGTATCTACCCCAGTGCTGAGTACAGTGGTTAGCACATAGTAAGTGCTTAATAAATACCAAAAAAAAAGAAAGAAAGAATGTCTTTCTGCCTACAATGGGGGACCAGGCTCAACCAGGAACCAAGACTTGGACAAAATGGCCTCTGGAGGGTTCTGGATTGGGTAGACTTTCTCTGGGACTGTCAGAGTCAGTCAGTCAGTCATATTCATTTGTACTTCCCAAGCGCTTAGTACAGTTCTCTCCACACAGTAAGCCCTCAATAAATACGATTGAATGCATGAATGAATTAAGAAAATAGCACTTGCTAAGCACTCACTATGTGCCAAGCACTGTTATTGAGCACCTATTGTATGCAGAGTACTTTAATAAGCACTTGAGAGAGTACACTATAAGGGACACAGTCCCTGCAGAAGGTTGCCAGATTCCCTTCTGGGGGCTGTGGGACAAGGTGGTCATAAATCTGACTATCTGTCTGATCTTTCCACCAGTTAGAGGTAGCAACGAGTCCTGCCTGGGCCCAGCTCTGCCCAGGCACTCTAGAACTTCCAGGAACTCTATGCCCTTTGGCCCAGGAAAGAACAGAAGAAAATTGGTTGGGAGTGGCAAGAGGAGCTAGGTTTATTCAACAGGACAACAAGCAGGGCTGGTAGGGTTAACAGAGAAGCAGCAGGGATCACTGAGAAGAGAGCTCAGGGATGGAGAGACACAGAACATTAGGACTCTTCAAACTGGAAAGATGAAGTCTGAGAGGGGCCAGAACAGAGCCTTGCAAAATCAGAAAGCGTTGGCAACTCTGATTCCCACGGCCCTTGAGTCTCAGGGAAGCCAGTGAAGTTTGATGGATGAAGATTTTGGGCTTTTTTAAGTTTGTTAAGTACTTATGATGTGCCAGGCACTGTGTTAAGCACTGAGGTACATACAAGAAAATTGTGATGTACATAGTCCATGTCCCACATGGAGCTTACAATAATAATAATAGTCATTATTATAGTATTTGTTAAGTGGTTACTATGTGTGAGATACTGTACTAAGCACCGGGGGGGACACAAGCAAATTGGGTTGGACACAGTCCCTGTCCCATGTGGGGCTCACAGTCTTGCTCCCCATTTTACAGATGAGGTAACTGAGGCCTAGAGAAGTGAAGTGGCTTGCCCAAGATCACACAGCTGGCAAGTGGTGGTGCTGGGATTAGAACCCCTGACCTTCTGACTTCTGGCCCGTGCTCTCTCCACTATACCACTGTACTCTCCTTACAGTCTTAACCCCATTTTACAAATGAGGCAATTGAGACACAAAGAAATGAATTGACTTGCCCAAGGTCACACAGCCAGAAGTGACAGAGCTAGGGATTAGAATCCTCTGAGTGCAGCAATTCAGCAATAGAGACAATCCTTGACCACAACTGGCTCACAGTCTAGAAGAGGGGAGACAGACATTAAAACAAGTCAATATATATATACATCATTAATAAAAATAAATAGAAATAGAATTCACCACCGACCATTTGCCCCTGTTCAGTCTCTACCCTGGAACTGTTTAATATGATACTGTACTCTCCCAAGCGCTTAGTACAGTGCTTTGCACACAGTAAGCGCTCAGTAAATATGACAATGAACAAATGAATGAATGGTGTGCTAGCCTCTCTCTTTCCCTGGAGATTGGGCAGGATGGCAACCAGCTTAGGGGGGCTGGAGGAGTTGGCACAACTGCTCTAGCCCCATGTTCCCTCCCAGGCTCACCCTTGCACCCCTTTCGCTCCAGAGGAAGGAGGTAACTCGGCTGCACCAGGTAGGTTCTGGCAAAACCTCAGCACCGCATAGGACATAAGCCCCCTCACTCCTCTCCCTTTATCATGGAGCGTTTGTGGTCAGATTCAGCAAGGGGGGCATGATGCCAAACTTGTTCCTTCCTGTCCACTATCCCTTGGCTCCAGGCGTTGGACTGGCCAGTAGAATGTTGAACTAGCTGTTGAGCAAAGATGATTCTTTCTCAATGACCTGTGCTTCAGTACTGACCTCCAGTTGCCTAGATTCTGAGGTATCCTAGGTGCTCCTTATTGGTTCCTGGACAAGCAGAAAGCGGAGGGCATATCAGGAACAAAGAGGAAGTCTGTTTACATTGTGAGTGATATTCGTGCAGTGACTAGCAGGACTCCCGTATTGCTATCAGGCAGAGCAGGTAGAAGGGCAGGGCCTGTAGGCAGGAAGAGCAGGTTGGGAAACAAAGTAGTGATATTAGGCAGGGCAGGTAGATGGGCAGAGAGGTAGGTGGGTAGAAAGATGGGCAGGCAGGCAGGTGGACAGGGCAAGTAGGTGGGCAGAGCATGTAGGTGGACAGGGCAGTGACAGTGGGCAGAGCAGGTAGATGGGCAGAGAAACACCATGGCCTCGTGGAACGAGCAGAGGCCTGAGAGTCAGAGGACCTTGATCCTTATCCTGGCTCCCCAATTTACCTATGGGGTGACCTGGAGCAAGAGCAAGTCATTTAATTTTCAGTGCCTCAGTTCCCTCATCTGCAAAATGGGGATTTAATGACTGATCTCCTTCGTACTTAAAGTGTGAAGGAAGGGACTTGATTTTCTTGTATCTACCCCAGTGCTTAGTAGAGTGTTTGGTACATAGTCAACATTTAACAAATACCACTATTATTATTCTTATGTTATCATTATTATTATTATCAAGTAGATAGGCAGGTAGGTAAATGGGCAGATAGGTGGGCAGGGCAAGAAATGGGCAGGGCAATGATGAAGGGTAGGGCAGGTAGGAATAATACTTCCTAGGCACAAGCCCCCACCCTCACTCCCATCCCCAGACCCTCAGACACTGGGTAGGGCACCTGAGTCTGGGCAGCATTTGTTTGGGCAAAGAAGAAGGCACAAAGGCAGGATGAAACTTCAGACCAGGAGATGCTAGGATACCTTGCAACTGCCCATTGGGACTGTGTATGAACAGGGCATGGGGGTTCCTGGATGACCCCCTCAAATACACACTGGAGTCCTGGGACTGGATCCCACCTAGGGCCACCCCAAACCAGTGCCGATCACTCAGCTTCACTTCCCGAGGAGGTTTGGCTCTGGTCCACTTGGAATCAAATCTGTGCAGAGCAAAATGACCTGCTGGCTACAGATAAACAAGATTGGGGAGAGGCCACCAGTGGAGCCTTTACTTTCCTTTTTATATGGTATTTGCTAAGCACTTACTATGTGCCAGGCACTACTCTAAGTGCTGGGGTAGATACAAGGTAATCAGGTTGGACACAGTCCCTGTCCCACTTGGGGCTCACAGTCTTAATCCCATTTTACAGATAGGGTAACTAAGGCACAGAGAAGTGAAGTGACTTCATTCATTCATTCAGTCAGTCATACTTATTGAGCACTTACTGTGTGCAGAACAGTGTACTAAGCACTTGGAAAGTACAATACAGCAATAGAGAGAGACAATCGCTGTCCACAAAGGGCTCACAGTCTAGACGGGGGAAGACAGACATCAAAACTGGCCAAGGTCAAAGAGCAGGTTCTTGGCAGAGTTGGGATTAGAACCCAGGTCCTTCTAAAAGGCCTATACCTTATCCACTAGGCCATGTTACCTCCATTCTTGCCCTAGGGACCTGGAAAACTACACATCAGATAGAGTGACAAATGACTTTTGAGGAATCCCCCAGCTTCTCTGCCACCTCATGGAGCTCCAGAGTCTGGGCACCAGAGAGAGAAAGAACATTCATCTGCCAGCCTCCCAGGAAGCTTCTCCATATGACCCTGGGTCAAAACACTCCAGCCTTTTCCACTTCAGTGGGATGGAGATGAGTTGACCTGCTGGCCTTTGCCAAAGGTTCAGCACCTGCCCAGCCCCTGTGGGTCTGAGAGAGCAGCAGGAATCACTGAAGGTTGCTGCCTTTTAATAATAATAATAATAATAATAATAATAATGGCATTTATTAAGCACTTACTATGTGCAAAGCACTGTTTGTTAAGGCCAGTGGATTTCAAAACTCCTTGGCAAATTTCCCTTCCTGGATGTTTTTTATTGGCATTCCATTTACTGAAATGACCAGTCAAATAGGAGAGCCGCTAATCTCCTCACCGTACCTCATTCTCCCCTGTCCCGCCATCGACCCCCGGCCCACATCATCCCCCGGGCCTGGAATGCCCTCCTTCTGCCCATCCGCCAAGCTAGTTCTCTTCCTCCCTTCAAGGCCCTATTGAGAGCTCACCTCCTCCAGGAGGCCTTCCCAGACTGAGCCCCTTCCTTCCTCTCCCCCTCGTCCCCCTCTCCATCCCCCCCTTCTTACCTCCTTCCCTTCTCCACAGCACCTGCATATATGTATATATGTTTGTACATATTTATTACTCTATTTATTTATCTATTTATTTTACTTGTACATATCTATTCTATTTATTTTATTTTGTTAGTATGTTTGGTTTTGTTCTCTGTCTCCCCCTTTTAGACTGTGAGTCCACTGTTGGGTAGGGACTGTCTCTATATGTTGCCAATTTGTACTTCCCAAGCGCTTAGTACAGTGCTCTGCACATAGTAAGCGCTCAATAAATACGATTGATGATGATGATGATGATAGCCAAGGTTGAGGGGAGTGTTGGGGGAACCTCAGAGATGAGATGGCCAAGTGCCAGGTGTGGGGAATGGGGACAGGTAAGTCATGAGCTGCAGAGATGAGTGTGGAGGGTGAGGTTGGTGGGGGTCGGAGGTGGAGAGGAGGAAAAATGTCATGAGCAGTGGGCTTCACCTAAAAATGTACTGAAAGTTACTGTGGTGTCAGGCACTTGACTGGGTTAAGTAGGTGATAGACACCAGAGTGCAGCTCAGGCCGGGGCAGCTGAGGTAGTGAGGAAAGTAGAACTAGAGCTGGGACGGGGGATGTCAAGAAATAAGGCACTGGGAGACTGGGCAGTGTTTTGCTGGGGCTGGGCTTTGGGTGCTCGGCTCCTGTAGCGGGCAAGGAGGTAGAGGCCACATCCCCCACTCTGGAACTGCCCAGTGGCCTAGGAAGATACTGCCCACCCACCCTGGCCCAGAGCTGTGGGATGGTGGCCAGGAGTATCCTGTGGATGCTGGGCTCAGCCCCCACAGCCCCCACGCATGGGCCACAGAGCAAATCACACCTGGAGGAGGGTCCAGTGGATGGGTGGGCTGATCCACTATGCATGCCCTCTGGCGGATGAGCAGGTGGTCCGGGTATGATGTGCCCCCTTGGGTTGGCATGTGTGCATCCCTCCGCCTCTCCCTTCCCCCTCCCACACAACTACCAACTCCAGGTTAGGTAAAGCAGCTATGGGAGGGAGGCAAGTCTGGAAAATGGAAGATCATGGTCCAGGTCTACTGGCACCTGCTGGATCTCCCATTTTGAAGCAGCATACTTCGTGGCTAGAGCATGGGTCTGGCAGTCAGAAGGACCTGGGTTCTAATCCAAGCTCTGCCACTTGTCTGCTGCATGACCTTGGACAAGTGACTTAACTTCTTTGGGCCTCAGTTACCTCATCTGAAAACTAGGGATGAAGAGTCTGAGCCTCATATGGAACAGAGACTGTGTCCAACCTGATTAGCTTGTATTTACCCCAGTGCTTAGAACAATGCTTGGCACATAGTAAACACTTAACAAGTACCATTATTATTATCATTATTGTTATTATCTCACTCAACTCTCACCTCTGACCCTTCCACATCCCTCCCCACAAGCTACTCTTCCCCTTTTCAGACCAAGCCCAGCCCCTCTATGGTCCCATCATCCTCAGCTGGAGGCCAGTCTCAGTCTGTCTGTGCCAGGGAGAGATGGAAACAACAAGACTCTCTTGGATCCCATGATAAGGAGAGGACAAAGTCAGAGTTCTTGGTCTGGGGGTGGTACCCGTTCCCCACCTACTTGGGTTTTCTCTGCGCAGGGTGGCCCTGCCCAGTGCTGATCAACCTCTGGTTCAAGATGGCCACTCCAGTCCTGGGCTGAACTTCCAGTCCTGGGCTGACCTTTATGGATTTGCTTCATAAAATGGGGTCGGATGCCCGTCTTTCATTGGGTTGGGCATTCCTTCCAGGAAGGGGTGGGACTCATGGTTGAGAGTAGTCATGGGTGCTGCTGGGAACTCCAATCTGATATTCTGGGTATGTGGGGATACAGGGAGGTGCTGAGGGGAGGGGGGCACCCTTTTACAGGCTCCAGAGGGGGCTCAAGGAGACTCACCCACTCCCTCACTCTGAGGAATCAAGAGTGCCAACATAAACCCATGCCAGCTTTCCTCTGCCAGTTTTCCCCTGCTTGCCCCATCAGGGCGCAGGTTCTCCTTGAACCTGCTCAGCAATTACCATTTGTTTTGGCAGAGTTAAAGGTCACATGAGAAAATAATGAGTAGAAAGTGGGATTAATTGATATTCTGTTTCATGGGTTCACCATCAAAACTCCAAAAGACAATTTATCAGAAGCCCGGCTTCAATGCTAACAGTAACACATTGACTATGAGTTTACAGGGTGCAGCACTCAGCACTAGGGAGTGCTTCAAGAACATTGAATGGGACACTATTCCTGATCCACAGATAACCCAGAGCCTGGAAGGGGAAAATTAGAGCACAAATACCGTGAGCCCAGTTTTCCTAGGTTGTTCCTCCCTTTCCCTACCCCATTCCAGCCCACCAGTATCATCTTCAGCCATCAGGTTTGCATTCTCCTTTCATAGAGACAACACAAGAAGGCAGCTTATCCATTCCTGATGACTCAGTTTATCACTACTAGGATGCTTTGCCTCACCACCCAGGAATGCCGGGGAAGGTTGTCAGCATAAAGATGGGGACATGCCCCCTGTGCTAGGAAGGTGCCACTAGAGAATCCGGAGGGGCTCCCGGGGAATTGTTAGAGATGCAGGTGGCTCCACACACTCCTGTGGTCTCCCTGGGCTCGCCAAACAAGTCTCCTGACACTAAGCTTTCCAGTGCTTCATTCCACTTCCAGGTCTGGGCCTGAGCCTCACCCATAAATATCCTCCCAGAAAGCTGAGGGGCCTGTATGACTGTGCATCTCTCCAGGAAGTTGGGGCTGGCGTGGTGGTCCCTGGATGGAGGATTCAGGTGATGTCTCAAGGAACCTTTCCAATGCCAGGATTCTTTGAGGCCTGCAGGAGACAGAGGGCAGGCCAAGGCCAGATGTCCAGCTCTGGGCTCTTTGGTGTTTCACTCCCAGGAATCCCCTCTATAAATCTGGGAGTCTGCCATCTTCTTCAGCAGGGATGGCAGAGCTTGATCAGAGTCCCTGAGAAAGAGTATGAAGGAAATTAGACAGAGGACTTGAGAAATCCACCGACAGCCAGGTATGGATTTGATTTTGAAATGACAAGTTGGTCTCTTTTCCCCCACCAACTGAACAATGGTCAGTGCTATCAGTTAGACCACCCCCAGGAAACCGGTAGGGAGGGATAGGGCTGGGGGCCAGGGAGAATAGAGTTGGGAATCTGCCTGCCCAGTTTTGTCCCTGCTGAGGACCCTTTGGCAGATGTGTCCCCCTACTTCTAGATCAGGTGATGGGCTTCCATTTGCTCTGCCTCAGTAAAGACATTCATCCTTGAAGCTAGTGTCATCAGCACAGAGGGAAGAGGAAAGTTCAGGCATTTTCATTTTCCTAGCCACTGCCAGTCTTCCTCCATCACCAACCTCAAAGTGGCTCCTGGTGCCCCTTTGCCTGAAGTAAGAGGTGGGGGCATGGGGAAGAGAGGGATACCCCTTCCTTCTGCCCAGAAGAATTAGATCTCCCAGCATGGAGGAGGACATCACATTTGGCAAGGCAATCCTCCCAGTGTGGTTTAGACCACCTTCTCCCCTGAGTTTCTTCTCACTGGACTCTTTGGGATTTCCCTATCAAACTCACATTTATTGACAGAACCTCGGGAGACAATGAATTTTTTTCCCTGAGGGCTGGCTCTGCAGGGAGATGCATGGAGTATGTTGGTATGGATGGGGTATACAGTCAAATAGACTGTCAGTCTATCAGTCAATCAGCCAAAGCCATTCAGTCATTCCATCACTTAGTCATAGTCCATCATCCATCAATTAATCAATCACTCATCTATCAGCCAGTAATCCACTGTCAATCATCCAGTCAGTCAGCCAGTGTCAGTAAGTCATTCAATCAACTATCGGACAGTCAGTTGGTCCGCCTGTATTCTTCAGTCAGCTGGACAGAATGGAGCAAGCACCTGGAACAGAGCCCCCTGGAGAAGGAGAGGCAAAGGATAATTCATAGTTCCTGCCCTCACCTTGAGGTGCTAAGGGTGGGGAAATAATAATAATAATAATAATAATAATAATGGTTTTTAAGTGCTTACTATGTGCCAGGCACTGTACTAAGTACTGGGGTGGATACAAGCAAATTAAATTAGATGTTGTCCCTGATCCTTGTGGCACTCACAGTCTCAATCCCCATTTTACATATGAGGGAACTGAGGCACAGAGAAGTGAATTGACTTGTTCAAGGTCAAACAGCAGTCAAGTGGTGAAGTCAGGATTAGCACGCATGACCTACCGACTCCCAGGCCCATGCTCTATCCCCTACGCCATGCTGCTTTTCAGAGAAATGCAGATATTCACAAGAGCATCAAAAATAATTCCACTCCAAGTAAGGTGGCTACTTAACAAATTACAGACACAGAAATATTAAACACTAAGAGGTAGAGAAGTGAGGAGTTATTGGGCAACTACAAAAGGGTGGGATCAAGCTGAGAGGGTTTCTTAGAGGGAAGCCAGGGAGAATTTTATAGGAGTCTGTGAAGAGATTAACAGGAGTTCTAGGGTAGAAAGAGCATGTGCCACAGACTGGAGACAATCTGGATATTTTAGTCTGAAGAGGAGGACATTTTTGATGGACAGGGGGCCTAGTGGAAAGATCCCAGGACTGGGAGTTGGAAGCCCTGGGTTCTTGTCTTGGCTTTTCCACTTGCTGGAGAGGTGGCCTTAGGAATTTCACTTAATTTCTTCATGCCTCAATTTCTTCATCTGTAAAATGGGAATGAAATGTCTTTTATTCCTAATCCTCAGGCATGTGCCCCACATAAGAACGGACAAGTACTCTGTGTTCAATCTGATTATCTTTTACAGCAACTTTAAGCACAACACAGATGATTTCAATTTTATCAATAAAATATGTGGTCAGATTGTTAGAGGAAAGAGATTGAGGGGGCAGGAGGACAGGGAGTTTGAGGAGGGAGATAAACATCTGGAACAGCTGGGAATCAACAGAGATGGATTAATGTTGTTGTTGGGCAGAGGAGAGGGCAGACAAAGCAGCTGAGGACAAATTTGAAATTGAAGAGGTCAGCCAGGTGTCTGGATATCCAACAGGAGTGGAGGAGGGGACTGTGCAGATGATCCAGGGTTGCAAGTTAGTGGTATAAGATCAGTTGAGAGGAAGTGGGGAGTGAGGGAGTTGAGTTCAGGGGAGATAGTGGTGTTGAGGGTGTTGATTTATGTGGCAAGAGAAGGTAGTTTGGGATTGGAGACCAAATAGGGAATGATAACTTTGGAATACTGGAAGGGGTCCAACAATCAGGGGTATCTGTAGAGGAACAGGGCAGATTTGTAGGGATAGAGTGTGTGGGAGAGAAAGCAGGTGAGGCGGTTGAGGTTGGACTAGAGGGATTTCAGATTTGGTGAGGGTAGAGATTGTACGGGGACTAGAAATGATGGGATAAAATGAGTGTCCAAGTTGATGAGTGGGTGAGGTGGAGTGAAGCAGGAGGTCAGTGGTCTTGAGGAGCAGTAGAAAGCAGTTAGCAAAACAGTCATCAGGAACATCCACATTGATATTGAAGTCTCCAGGGATCAGTGTAGACATTCAAAAAGAGAGGAGGAATGTGAGAAAGGGATCAAAATGGTTTATAAATTTAGAAGAGGGTCTGAGGGACAGTAGATGACCATGACTAGTAACTAGAGTGAGTGGTAGAGTCAGACAATAAAGGCTTCAGAGGAAGGGAAAGAGAGGGATTGGGGATGGTGCAGAAGTAGCAATGAGGAACAAGAAGGAAGGCAACTCCATCCCCTTTCCCAGGGAATCTTGGGGGTATAGCATTGCTCCTTTCTTTAAAAATCTTTGCCTCCAACCCCATCCCTTCACACCTTGTTAAAACCCTTAACCCCTCCCTTCTTACCTTCCTGATTGTCATTTCCAATGTTTCCTTCCCCCCTGTTTTCAAATATGCCCATATATCACCTATCCTAAAACAAACCTCCCTTGACCCCACAGCTCCCCCAAATAACTCCATCTCTCATCTACCATTCCTTTCCAAACTCCTCAAGTTGTTGATGCCTCCACTTACTTGCCTCTAATTCTCTCTTTGACCGCCTGCAAATTGGCTTCCTCCTGCTTCACTCCACAGAAACTGCCCTCTCAAAGGTCACCAGTGACCTTCTTCGTGACAAATCTGATACCCTCTGCTCCATCTTAATCATCCTAGACCTTGCAGCTGCCTTTGACATTCTGGTCCACTCCCTTCTCCTGGAAACATTATCTCACCTAAGCGTCACTATTCTTATCAATCAATCACATTTATTCAGTGCTTACTGTATGCAGAGCACTGCACTAAGCACATGGGAAAGTATGATACAACAAAACAGTGACATCCCCTGCCCACAATGAGCTCACAGTCCTCTCCTGGTTCTCCTCCCTCTCAGTCTTTTTTGTGTGCTCCTCCTTTGCCTCCAACTCTTGTACTGTGGGGGTCCCTCAGGCTTAGTTCTGGGTCCCTTTCGATTCTCCATCTATACCCACTAATCTGGAATACTTATTAGCTCCCATGGCTTCAACTACCATCTCCACGTGGATGATTCCCAAATCCTGTCAATTCTACCATGACATTTCTAGAATCCTCCCCTTCCTCTCCATCGAACTGTTACCTTGCTGATCCGATTCTCATCGTATTCTGCCTTGACTACTGCATATCCCCTCAATTACCTCTTCCCCTTCTACCTCACCTACTGATTCCCTACCACAACTCAACCCCCACACTTCACTCCTCTATCACCAACCTACTGACTGTACCTAGATTTCATCTTTTTCGTCACCTACCCCTTGCCTTCATCCTTTCTTTGGCCTGGAAGTTGTAATGATGATGATGATGACATTTGTTAAGTACTTAATGTGGGCCTTTCTCATCACCTACTCTGGCCTGTAAGTTATAATGATGATGATGATGATGATAATGTTTAAGTCCTTAATATTGGCCAAGCACTGCACTAAGTGCTGGGGTAGACACAAGACAATTAAGTTGCAAATGGGGCTCACAGTCTAAGAAGGAAGGAGAACAAGTATCAAACCCCCATTTTGCAGATGAGGGAACTGAAACTCAGAGAAGTTAAGTGACTTTCACAAGTTCACACAGCAGGTAAGCAGCAGAGCCAATATTAGAACTCATGTCCTCTGACTCCCATGTCCATACTGTTTCCACTAGACCATGTTACTTCCCTCCCCCTCCCTTATGTGTCACTTATGGAACTTGCGTCTCTATCTCTTAAACCCTCCCCCACACCAACAGCACTTATATTCATATACATCTACAATTTATTTTAATGTCTGTCTCTGCCTCTAGTCTGTAAGATCCTTGTGGGCAGGGATCATGTCTACCTATTCTATTGTATCATATTCCCCCAAGTGCTTAGTACAGTGCTGTGTACAAAGTAAGAGGTCACTAAGTACCACTAATTGACTAAGATGGAATTTGTGTGCTTCTCCAGGCAGGTGACACAAGGTTCCTGCTGTCCCGCCAGCCCTCTCAGGATGATCACGTCCCTTTCCAATAGCAGTGATCCCCTTCTGGATACGTTCTTCCTGGTAGGCATCCCTGAGCTAGAAGCTGTGCATATCTGGATCTCCATTCCATTCTGCTCCATGTACCTTTCTGCCCTACTTGGGAATTCCGTCTTCATTGTCATCATCACCATTGAGCGCAGCCTCCACAAGCCCATGTACATCTACCTCTCTGTGCTCTCTGCCACTGACCTCGCCCTCAGCTCCACCACAGTGCCCAAGATGCTTCAGATTCTGTGGTTTGGGGACGGGAGCATCTCCTTTGGCGGCTGCCTGACCCAGATGTTTTTCATTCACACTGTCTTTGCCCTGGAGTCCTTCATTCTCCTGGCCATGGCCTTTGACCGCTACATGGCCATCTGCCACCCGCTGCGTTATGCTTCAGTCCTGACACCCCAGGCCATTGGGAAGACTGGCATCGTCCGCAGCCTGGCCTGCGTGTCCCTGTTCATCTTCCTTCTCAAGCGGCTGCCGTACTGCGGCCACCGGCTCATCCCCCACACTTACTGCGAGCACATGGGCATCGCCAGGCTGGCCTGCAGCGACATCACTGTGAATGTCGTGTATGGCCTGACTGTTATCCTCCTCGCCATGGGGCTGGATGCTGTGCTCATAGCTGCATCATACGTGCTGATCCTCTGCACTGTCTTCAGGCTCCCCTCCCACAAGGCCTGGCATGAAGCCCTCAACACTTGCAGCTCCCACCTCTGTGTCATCCTCATCTTCTACATCCCAGCCTTCTTTTCTTTCCTGACCCACCGCTTCGGGCACCATATCCCTCCCCACATCCACATTTTCCTGGCCAACATTTACATGTTGGTCCCACCTATGCTGAACCCCATTGTCTATGGGGTGAACAACAAGGAGATTCGTAAGCAGGTTCTGAAAATATTCCTCCTTAGTAGGGGAGAGGTCTGAGGAGTCTGGGTCATTGGAAGGGTCAGAGTTCAACCCCAAAATTTGGGTCAGCTCCTGGTGAGGGTCACCCAGCTTTTCCTTCTGTGGGGCAGGTGGGGGCAGGAATTCTTTAGTAATTTTTTATATTTTTTATTACTATTTTCTGTTTTTACTAGTATTTCTTAAGCACTTACCATGTGCTAGGCTCTCTATAAAGCACTGCCATAGGTACAAGATGATCAGGTTGGGCACAGTCCATATCTAACTTGAGACCCACAGTCTTAATCTCCATTCTAAAGATGAGATAACTAAAACACAGAGAAGTGAAGTGACTTGCCCAAGATCACACAGCAGACACGTGGTAGAGTCAGGATTAGAACCCAGGTCCTCAGACTCCCAAGCCCATGCTCTTATCATGAGGATTCACTGCCTCTCTTCTCGGCTTCCTTCACCTTCCCCTCCTCACATCATACCTAGCGTTGTGACTTATACCCACTGGAACGGATCCTCGTCCCCCTTATCCTTGACTACTTGCTGGGGCTCTCTGAGGGGCTCTGTGCTCTGCTCCAACATTGCAGAACTTCACAGACACTTCTGCAGAGACCTATGTCAAAAGCAGACTCCCCAGTCCTTTCCTGAACACCAAAGTGATTGGTTGTAAATAGTATCATCCCACAATCAGTACAAATTAAAGTATAGAGAAGCAGTATGGCTCAATGGAAAGAGCACAGGCTTTGGAGTCAGAGGTCATAGGTTCAAACCCTGGTTCCACCAGTTGTCAGCTGTGTGACTTTGGACAAGTCACTTAACTTCTCTGGGACTCAGTTAGCCTCATCTGTAAAATGGGGATTAAGACTGTGAGCCCCACGTGGGACAACCTGATCACCTTGTAACCTCCCCAGCTTAGTGCTTTGCACATAGAAAGCACTGAACAAATGCCATCATTATTATTATTATTAGTCCTTTTTATTTTTTCAGATCTGTTCATTATTTTGACCATATTGCTTCAGGTAGGACATTTTACATTTCCTCACCCTCCCACTTCCTGGTGCTTTCCATACCCATTCTTCTAGACTGCAAGCTCACTGTGGGCATAGAACATGTCTACCAACTCTGTTGTACTCTCCTAAGCAGTTAGTACAGTGCTAAGTACTGGATAGGTCGGACCCAAGGCAGGCTGATTTTTATCAATCACTCAGTATTACTGTGTAGAGTATACTGTACAAAGCCTTTGGGAGAGAACAATAGAGTAGGTAGACATAATCCCTGCCCATAAGGAGCTTACAGTCTACTGTATCGCTACTCCATTTCTGAGCTCATTCAGATCACTGCTCCACTGGAGGTCATTGATTTGGTCACCGAATCCTTGTCAGATATGAGCTATCACATGGAGGGACCTGCAACAGGAAGCTCCTTAAAAAATGCTTTCTGTTGGCATTCTATGCTGTCAATCTATATTGTGTCTAGAATGTGCAGAGCACTGAACTAAGGAGATGTGCAGAACTATATACTCAGCACTTGGGTGAGTAAAATAGAGGTAAATTACAGGATCCTTGTCCCCCAAGGAGCTTAAAATATAATAGGTAAGAAAGACTCAAATTGTTTTTCCTCCAGACTGTAAGCTCATTGTTGTACTCTCCCAAAAGCTTAATACATGCACCCAGGAAACACTCAATCAGTCCGGCTGATTGACTGATTTATTGATTTTCAGTGAAGATCCAGCAGGCGTAGGGAAAACTGGTTAAGTGAATAAATAATAATAATAATGGTATTTGTTAAGAGCTTACTATGTGCCAAGCAATGTTCTAAGCACTGGGATAGATACATGGTAATCAGGTTGTCCCACACGGGGCTCACAGTCTTCATCCCCATTTTACAGATGAGCTAACTGAGGAAAAGAGAAGTTAAGTGGGTTGCCCAAGGTCACCCAGCAGATAAGTGGCAGAGCCCGGATTAGAACCCACAACCTCCGACTCCCAAGCCCTGGCTCTTTCCACTAAGCCACGCTGCTTCTCTAAATGAACAGGAGAGGAAGTAAGTCGATACGTACACTCGTGCAATGGGTGGCTGCAAAGGCTTAAGTGCTTCAGTGGCTGTTGTAGCTGGAGAGGGGGAATTTAGAAGGGGAATGCCTCCTCTCTGAGTCAACTGTCTCTCCTCAGAGGCTGCCCCATCTCCATCTCACTGCTAGAAGACATTTAGAGGCCCTGAACAAGTCTGGACAGACAGGACACAGATGTTTTAGGGGCCCTGAACAAGTCCGGACAGACAGAACACAGATGTCAACCACTAAAGGGCACAGAGTCTTTAAGCTTTTCTATTACCATTATTATCATTGATACTTATTGAGCACTTAATGTGGGAGAGCACTGTATTAAGTGTTCGAGAGAGTACAATATAATGATAAGCAGAAACATTCCTTGACCACAACAAGCTTACTAAATGCTTGGGAGAGCTTGGGAGAGTACAATATAACACTATACCAGACACATTCCCTGCCCACATGAGGTTACAGTCTAGAGGGGAAGACAGACATAAATATAAATAAATATGTTACAGGTATGAACATAAATGCTGTGGGGTGGGAAGGGGGATAAATAAAGGGAGCAAGTCAGGGTGATGCAGAAGGGAGTGGGAGAAGAGGAAAGGAGGGCTTAGTCAGGGAAGGCATCTTGGAGGAGATGTGCCTTCAGTAAGGCATATCTAATTGAAATCCACCCTCTTCTAGGGCCAGGGGTCCCATCTCTGACTGCCAGAGTGTAAAAGCTAAAAAGCCAAGCTCTCAATACAGTGCTGTGCACACAATCAGGGAAGCAGATTGTAGCAGCCACTCATTCTGTAGCTTGAGTCTCATCCAATCTGCTTTCAGTCAGAAGAGAGGAGCACAAGCATCAGAAAGAGAAGCCACTTGGCCTAGCAGAAAGAGCACAGGCCTGGGAATCAGAGGACCTGGGTTCTAATTCCAGCTCTGCCAATTGCTTGCTGTGTGACTTCGGGCAAGTCACTTAACTTCTCTGGGCCTCAGTTTCCCCAATTGTAAAATGGGGATTAAATACCTGTTCTCCCTCCTACTTAGACCTGAGCCTCATGGGGGACAGGGACTGTGTCTGACCTAATTAACATGTTCCTACCCCAATGCTTAGAACAGTGTTTGACACATAACAAGCACTAGACAAACAGAAAGGAAATCTGAACTCAGAGGGAAACTCTGTTCAGTGCATTCCTAGCCCTGGGTCTACCCAGCCGCACAAGGGTCAGTCTGTCTGTTTTCCAGTGTCTGACAATTTGTGGTGTGGTTTTTACATTCATTATAACCATGTCTATCAAGTCAATCAGTCAGTGGTATTTATTGAGTGCTTACAGTGTTCAGAGCATTATACTAAGTACTTGGGAGAATACAAGAAAGTTGGTAGACATGTTCCCTTCCCACAAGGAGCTTACAGCTACAGGGGGAGACAGACATTAATATGAAGAAATAATTTCTAGACATGTTACAGAACGTTGTACATATTTACTATTCTATTTATTTTGTTAATGATGTGCATCTAGCTTTATTTCTATTTATTCTGATGACTTGACACCTGCCTACATGTTTTGTTTTGTTGTCTGTCTCCTCCTTCTAGACTGTCAGCCTGTTGTTGGGTAGGGACCATCTCTATATGTTGCCAACTTGTACTTCCCAAGCGCTTAGTACAGTGCTCTGCACACAGTAAGTGCTCAATAAATATGATTGAATGAATGAATGAAAGTATTGTGGGGCTGGGGGTGGACCAAATACCAAATGCCCAAAGGGCACAGATCCAAAAGGGCATGCTGCAAAAGGGAGAGGAAGTGGGCAAGGGGAGGGAGAAGAAAGGAGAGAGGGCTTAATCAGGGTAGTTCTCTTGAAGTATGTTAATATGCCACTCTGAGTTGGTTCACAAGTTTCCAATTTCATAATTGTTAGGTGAATAGTGAATATCCCCTCTAGAATGAGAGCTCCTTATGGGCAGGGAACATGACTACCAACTCTGTTTTGCTGTACTCTCCAAAGTGCTCTGCCCACAGTAAATGCTCAATAAATATGACTGATTGGTTAGAGATGTGTCTATCCACTCCAGTTATCTGTGGAGGAGAGAATAGAATTGGCTCAAGGCCTCAACATTGTTTGAAGGATGAGGAGGATTACAAAGCAAAGTTCTGGGCCATCTCCCACAGACAACCAAATTAGCCCCTTCAGAGGGTTGTTTGGGAATTAACCAAGTAGCACCAGGATAGTAATACATTGCCAATGAAGTGACTCACTGGAAAGTGGCTTAAGTGGTGTGAACTAGTTTGTTAGGAACAGCTTATTTTTAATGGTATTTATTAAGTTCTTTCTATATCTCAGGCTCTCTTCTAAGTGCTGGGGTACACAAAGTAATCAGGTTGGACACAGTCTGTGTCCCAAATGGGGCTCACAGTCATAATCCCCATTTTACAGATGAGGTAACTGAGGCACAGAGAAGCTAAGTGACTTGCCCAAGGTCACACAGCAGACAAGTGGCAGAGCCGGAACTAGAACCCAGGTCCTTCTGAATGCCAGGCTCTATCCACTAAGCAACACTGTTCTTCACCTTAATAGTTGTGGAATTTATGAATCAATAAATTGATCAGTGGTATTTATTGAGCCCTGTCTAGGCGCTGAGCACTGTACTAAGCTTTTGCGAAAGTACAGTAAACTGATAAGACACAGTCCCCGCCCACAAGGAATGTATAATCTAGAGGAGTAGTTTATCATCTAATGTTGTTAAGCACTTCCTATGTGTCAAGAGCCACAGAAGGTACAGGATATTTAGATCAGACACAGTGATTGTCCCACATGGGGCTCACAGACTATGGGGGATAGAGAATGGATATTCAAACCCAGTTTTACAGGTAACAAAACTGAGATCCTGAGAAGTTGAGTGACTGGCCCAAAGTCACCAGCAGACAAGTGGTAGAATCAGGATCAGAACCTGGGTTTCTGGACTCACAGTCCTGGACTTTTCTCAATAGGTGACATGGCTTTCCTGTCCTAGGCTGAATGAAATGTTGACAGTAATATCAATAAATCAGTGGTATTTTATGACCACTTACTGTATACAGAGCATTATCATGCCACTCTCATAACAATTCCCTCTCTGCATCACCCCTGCAATCCAACCCACAGTTAACACTGTTTTCACAGAGGCGGATAGCTTATTTAGTACTATTGGTAGCAGTGGAGTGAAAATGATATTTGGGATCTGTCCAAAAAGCAGATAAAAAGGAAGCAGAATGGAGAAAATTTTTTTTCATCAGAAATTAAAAGCCAGGAGTGGACAGTTGGGCAAATGGCCTCATAAGAGTGTGAAAATTGCTCACATTGTTAGCCCCTCACCTTCCCAGCAGGAGGAGGCCCCATTCAGCAAACCACAGTAGCAGAAAGAGCACAAACACAAAAAAATTTCACTGAGTTTCCCCCTTACCCTCTGAGGCCAGACCTTAATGATTAATTCCACATGGAAAACAAAGTTTGTTTTCTCCCCTAAACATCCAATTCCACACAATTGCCCAAACATGTCCATCCTCTCTTTCAACTTAATCCTTGGTGAAGAGGACTAGATGTGCTACTGCAGACAAGAGCAGCGGCATGCCCTTTGGAAAGAGCATCCGCGTGGGTTCTGATCCTAGCTCTGAAACATATCTGCTGTGTAACAAATAACATAATAAGAAGAGCAATTTTCTAATAGAAAAATCTCTTTCCCTAAATGTCAGCCACATGAATGCCAGTCCAGCTGTAGCCTGGTGTTTGCTTGACTTCTTTACGGTGATGGTTTATGGTTCTACCATGTCTGTTTGCCAGTTATTCCTTCAACCATTTTTATAGCATCATTTAAACACTTACTATTTGCCAGGCACTGTACAAAGCGCTGGGGTAGATGCAAGATCATCAGGTTGGGCACAGTCTTTGTCCCACATGGGCCTGACCTGCTCCCTTTATCCATCCTCCCTCCCAGCCCCACAGCATTTTTCTGTACATATCTGTACAAATCTGTACATATCTGTAATTTATTTATATTAACGTCTGTCTCCCCCTCTAGACTATAAGTTCATTCTGAGCAGAGAATGTGTACACTTGTTATAATTTGTGTTCTCCGAAGGCTTAGTACAGTGCTCTGCACACAGTGAGTGCTCAATAAATATGATTGAATGAACTTTAATCCCTACTTTACAGATGAGTTAACAGGCCCAGAGAAGTTAATTGACTTGCCCAAGGTCACAATGGTGACACGTGGCAGAGCTGGGACTAGAACCTACGTCCCCTGACCCCCAAACCCATGATCCTTCCATGGGACCCCAATGCTTCTCCAACCATTGGCTTGCCTGAGGTCTGTGACTTGTTGAAGCTTGTAGGGAAGAGAGAGAGAAGGGAACTTTGCTCTCAGGAAATGTGCCCCTTGATTGTTTGGTACTTCTCAAGCGCTGAGTACACTGTATTGCTCCTGTATTGTATTAGTCCTACTGCAACCACTAAATAAATTCCTCTGCATACTGGCCACTCTCCTTGTCTATAATCTCACATTTCCTCCTACCTCCAGCTAATGTCTACTTGGATATCTTGTGAATTCTTCCAACATAACAAAATAAAATCAATCAATCAATCATATTTATTGAGCGCTTACTGTGTGCAGAGCACTGTACTAAGCGCTTGGGAAGTCCAAGTTGGCAACATACAGAAAATGTAACAACTCATCATCAAACATAAATTTACCTCCCTGCTGACATTCCCATCTCATAGAAAATATCACCATCCTCTCTGTCTCAGGAGCCCACAACCTTGGCATTACCTTTGACTCATTTCTCTTCTTCCACCTGTCTATTCAGTGTGTCATCACATCCTGTCAATTCAGCGCTAAGAACATTGCTTGGCACATAGTAAATGCTTAACAAATACCATCGTTATTATCATTCTACCTTCACAACATCTCTAGAATCGACCCCTTCCACTCCACCAAAACTGCTTCCATGCTGGTCCAAGCACTGCTCATATCCCTCCTCAATACCACATTAGTCTCCTTGCTGACCTCACTGCCTCCAGCCTTGCCCCTGTCCAATACAACTTCATTCTGCTACTTGATTCATTTTTCTAAAACAGTCCTTTAGTCCATATCTCCCCACTGCCTCCGTATTGAACATAAACTCCTCACCAATGGCTTTAAGACACTCCTTCAATCAGTTCTCTCTCCTACCTAACCTCACTCCTCTCCCACTATAACACCTCACTCACATCTTTCTCTAGCGACAACCTACTCACTGTGCCTCAATCATATTTTTCTCAACACTGACCTCTTGCTCACTGACTGTGGGTTCTAATCCTCGCTCTGTCACTTATCAGCTGTGTGACTTGGAGCGAGTCACTTAACTTCTATTTGCCTCAGTTACCTCATCTGAAAATTTGGGGATTAAGACTGTAAGTCCCATGTGGGACAACCTGATTACCTTGTGTCTTCCCCAGAACTTAGAACAGTGCTTGGCACATAGTAAGCATGTCCTACCCCTGGCCTGGCATGCCCTCCCTCCACACATCCACCAAACTATCTCTCTTCCTCACTTCAAAGCCCTACTGAGAGCTCACCTCCTCCAGGAGGCCTTTTCCTCTCCTCCTCCCCTCCCTGTTGCCTCCCCTCCACTGCCCTACCCCCATCCCCACCCCACAGCACTTGTGTATAGTTGTACATATTTAGTACTCTGTTTTATTAATGATGTGTATGTAGCCATAATTCCATTTATTATGATGGTATTGACATTTGTTTACTTGTTTAATTTTGTTGGCTGTCTCCCCCTTCTAGACTGTGATCCCTTTGTTGGGTTGGGACCATCTATATGTTGCCGATTTGTACTTCCCAAGTGCTCTGCATACAGTAAGTGCTCAATAAATATGATTGAATGAATGAAATGGAAGGAATAGAGGGGAAGAGGGAGCCAGCAACAGAGTGAAAGAAGTCATTAGGCAAATGCTGTTCAGAATCCCCTGGTAATGAATAGGTCCACCAGGGCTCCTTGGAAGGAAACAAAAGTCTCTCGCTAGCACACATCTGGCAGTGGTCCCTAAAACAGCCTGGGGAATGTGGGGTGGGAGTGAGAGGTAGAGTTGTAGAGGGGAGAGCTTCCCCAAACACTGCTCTCCCAGGGCCCAAGATCCTGAGAAGAGGCTCAGAAGGTGAGTTTCTGGGAACAGTTTCATTGGGGCTGGTCCTCCTCAACCCCCTTCCTTTTTGATGCTTCTGTAATGGTGAAAATGTTTGTGATGGACCTGGAAGTCAGGAAGCAATACAGTAGGAACTGATTTTAGGGACATGTATTTTTGTTTGCTTATTTTGGGGGTTTTCTGTTGTTCTTTTAATGGTATTTGTAAAGCACCTACTCTGTGCCAGGCACTATACTAAGCACTGGGATAAACTCAGACTAATCAGTTTGCCCTACATGTGGCTCACAGTCTTGACAATCCCCATTTTACAGGTGAGGTAACTTAAGTACAGAGGAGTTAAGTAAGGGTCTGAGAATTTGAGAACCTATTCCTCTGCCACTTGTCTGCTGTGTGACCTTGGGCAAGTCACTACACTTTTCTGTGCCACAGTTACCTCATCTGAAAACCTTCCCAGACTGAGCCATCCTTTTTCTCTGCTCCTCCTCCTCTCCCCATCGCCCCGACCCCCTCCCTCTGCTCTACTCCCCTCCCTGCCCCACAGCTGTGTAAGTATGTACATATTTATTATTCAATTTATTTTATTACTGGTGTGCATACATCTATAATTCTATTTATTTATATTGATGCTACTGATGACTGTATATTTGTTTTGATTTGTTTTGTTGTCTGTCTGCCCCCTTCTAGAGTGTGAGCCCGTTGTTTGGTAGGGATTGTCTCTATTTGTTGCCAAGTTGTACTTTCTAAGCACTTGGTACAGTGCACTGCACACAGTAAGTGCTCAATAAACATGATTGAATGAATGAATAAAACATGGTTTAGGACTGTGAGCCCAAAGTGGGACATGGACTGTGTCTAATCTGATTACTTTGTATCTACCCCAGCACTTAGAACAGTGCCTAGCACACAGAAAATGCTTAACAAATACCATTTAAAAGGAATGGCAGAGCTGGGATTAGGACCCAGGTCCTCTATGTCCCAGGCTCTGGCTCTTTCCACCAGACCATGTGACTTCTTAGGTTGACATGGGAATGTCTGGTTTGTGAGGTATCTAATCTTGGCTCTGCCATTTGTCTGTTGTGTAACCTTGGGCATGTCACAACTTCTTTGTGCCTCAGTTGCTTCATCTGTAAAATGAGTCCAATCTGATAAACTTGTATTTACCCCATTGCTTAGATGTATGGCACATAGTCAGCAATTAATAAATGCCATCATTATTATTTATTTTTATAATGATATTTTTTAAGTGCTTACTCTGTGCCAGGCCCCATACTAAGTGCTGGGGTAGGTACAAGATAATTGGGTTAAGCACAGTCTTTGTCCCATGTAGAACTCACATTCTTAATCCCCATTTTACACATGAGGTAACCGAGGCACAGGTAATATGGCCATGGTCACACAGCAGAGAAGCAGAGGAACCAACATTAGAACTCAGGTCCTTCGAGTCCCAGGCCTGTGCTCTTTCCATTAGGCCATGCTGCTTCTCTATTGAGTGCTAACTGTGTGCAGAGCACTGACCTAAGAGCTTGGGAGAGTACTATGTAGCAGGGTTGGAGCCACCTTCCCTGCCCACAAGTGGATTAAAGTCTAGAGTGGGATTATTATTATTACAGCGCTTTGTACACAGCAAGTGTTTCATCAGTAAGCACCAGATAAATGCCATAATCATTATTACAATTATTAATGGGACTGGAATGTAGGGCTGTGCTCCAAGTTGGAGCTCAAGACAGATTGGTGATATGTAAGGGAGCCCCAAGCACTGATGCCCTGAAACCTCAGCCCACATCCAAACCCTTTTGTGCCTAAAAACCTACCTAGAGGATGCTGAGAGTGAATTGCTTCATCTGTTTCTAGGTCAAGCAGCACTCACCTGCTTTGGAATAGGGACTTGGGGCTTCTTTTGAAAGAAAGCCTTGAGTGTTAAGTAGAAGACTATCGTTCAGAAGCATCCTACCTATAGGGTGAAAGCAGTGTTGTCCAGTGGAAAGAGAATGGATCTGGGAGTCAGAACTTGAGTTCTAGTCTCAGCTCTGCTGGTGGTCTGGCAGATATGAAGAGGGAGGGGACTCCAGGCATGGGAGAGGTTGCAAGTAAGGGGACTGAACCAGGGTAGGCAAGGGTGGGGCCCATTGAGCTTATCTCGGGAGGAGTGAAGAGAGCCCCTGATGGGAAATTGTGGGTGAATAGGGCAGATAGAGGAGAGAGATGATTGTTACCTCCCAGAAGCCAGTATCTTCTTTTTTATGGTATTTAGACTGTGACAATCACTGTTCTACCACTGGGGTAGATACATGTTAATTAGGTCAGTCACAGCCCCTGTCCCACAAGGGGCTCACCTTCTAAGTAGGAGGGAAAACAGGTTTTTAACCCAGAGTCATTTAATCTCTGAGGCACAGAGAAATTAAATGCCTTGCCCAAGGTTACACAGCAGGCGAGTGGCAGAGCCAGGATTAGAACCTGTAACCTCTGACTCCCAGGCCCCTGCTCTTTCCACTAGGCCACGCTGCTGGTGGCAGGATCAGAGAGGAGGAGGGAAGGAGGATCAGAGGCAAGAGGGAGCCAGGGACAGAGGGAAGGAGGGAGCCAGGGTCAGAGGGAAGGAGGGAGTCAGTGTCAGAATGGAGGAGGGAGCAGAGACTGAGAGAGAAATGGTAACCATCAATCAATCAATCGTATTTATTGAGCACTTACTATGTGCAGAGCACTGTACTAAGCACTTGGGAAGTACAAATTGGCAACACATAGAGACAGTCCCTACCCAACAGTGGGCTCATAGTCTAAAAGGGGGAGACAGAGAACAGAACCAAACATACCAACAAAATAAAATAAATAGAATAGAAATGTACAAGTAAAATAAATAAATAAATAGAGTAATAAATATGTACAACCATATATACATATATACAGGTGCTGTGGGGAAGGGAAGGAGGTAAGATGGGGGGATGGAGAGGGGGACAAGGGGGAGAGGAAGGAAGGGGCTCAGTCTGGGAAGGCCTCCTGGAGGAGGTGAGCTCTCAGCAGGGCCTTGAAGGGAGGAAGAGAGCTAGCTTGGCGGAGGGACAGAGGGAGGGCATTCCAGGCCCGGGGGATGACGTGGGCCGGGGGTCGATGGCGGGACAGGCGAGAACGAGGTACGGTGAGGAGATTAGTGGTGGAGGAGCGGAGGGTGCGGGCTGGGCAGTAGAAGGAGAGAAGGGAGGTGAGGTAGGAGGGGGCGAGGTGATGGAGAGCCTTGAAGCCCAGGGTGAGGAGTTTCTGCCTGATGCACAGATTGATTGGTAGCCACTGGAGATTTTTGAGGAGGGGAGTAATATGCCCAGAGCGTTTCTGGACAAAGATAATCCGGGCAGCAGCATGAAGTATGGATTGAAGTGGAGAGAGACACGAGGATGGGAGATCAGAGAGAAGGCTAGTGCAGTAGTCCAGACGGGATAGGATGAGAGCTTGAATGAGCAGGGTAGCAGTTTGGATGGAGAGGAAAGGGCGGATCTTGGCAATGTTGCGGAGCTGAGATTGGTAGGTTTTGGTAACGGCTTGGATGTGAGGGGTGAATGAGAGAGCGGAGTCGAGGATGACACCAAGGTTGCGGGCTTGTGAGATGGGAAGGATGGTAGTGCCGTCAACAGAGATGGGAAAGTCAGGGAGAGGACAAGGTTTGGGAGGGAAGACAAGGAGCTCAGTCTTCGACATGTTGAGCTTTAGGTGGCGGGCGGACATCCAGATGGAGATGTCCTGAAGGCAGGAGGCGATGCGAGCCTGGAGGGAGGGGGAGAGAGCAGGAGCAGAGATGTAGATCTGGGTGTCATCAGCGTAGAGATGATAGTTGAAGCCGTGGGAGCGAATGAGGTCACCAAGGGAGTGAGTGTAGATTGAGAACAGAAGGGGACCAAGCACTGAACCTTGGGGAACCCCCACAGTAAGAGGATGGGAGGGGGAGGAGGAGCCTGCAAAAGAGACTGAGAAAGAACGACCGGAGAGATAAGAGGAGAACCAGGAGAGGACGGAGTCTGTGAAGCCAAGGTCAGATAGCGTGTTGAGGAGAAGGGGGTGGTCCACAGTGTCAAAGGCAGCTGAGAGGTCGAGGAGGATTAGGACAGAATATGAGCCATTGGATTTGGCAAGCAGGAGGTCATTGGTGACCTTTGAGAGGGCAGTTTCCGTGGAATGAAGGGGACGGAAGCCAGACTGGAGTGGGTCGAGGAGAGAGTTGGTGTTGAGGAATTCTAGGCAGCGCGTGTAGACAACTCGTTCAAGGAGTTTGGAAAGGAATGGTAGGAGGGATATGGGACGATAACTAGAAGGTGAGGTGGGGTCAAGAGAGGGTTTTTTTAGGATGGGAGAGACATGGGCATGTTTGAAGGCAGAGGGGAAGGAACCAGTGGAGAGTGAGCGGTTGAAGATGGAAGTTAAGGAGGGGAGAAGGGATGGAGCGAGAGATTTCATAAGATGAGAGGGAATGGGGTCAGAAGCACAGGTGGCCGGAGTAGCACTTGAGAGGAGGGAGGACAGTTCCTCTGAGGATACCGCTGGGAAGGATGGGAGAATAGCAGAGAGTGTTGAGAGCCGGGGGGATGGAGAAAGGGGGGAAGAGACTTTGGGGAGGTCGGACCTGATGGATTTAATTTTGTTAATGAAGTAGGAGGCCAGATCGTTGGGGATGAGGGAAGGAGGAGGGGGAGGAACCGGGGGCCTGAGAAGGGAGTTGAATGTATGGAAGAGCTGGCAGGGGTGATGGGCATGGGTGTCAATAAGGGAGGAGAAATAGTTTTGTCTGGCAGAAGAGAGGGCTGAGTTAAGGCAGGAAAGGATAAACTTGAAGTGAACGAGGTTGGCATGGTGTTTAGACTTTCGCCAGCAGCGTTCGGCAGCTCGAGCATAAGAGCGAAGGAGGCGGACAGTGGCAGTGATCCAGGGCTGTGGGTTAGTGGTGCGAGAGCGGCGAAGGGAAAGGGGAGCGAGTGAGTCTAGCTGAGTAGAAAGGGTAGAGTTGAGAGCAGTAATCTGATCATCAAGACTGGGTAGAGAGGAGAGGGCAGCGAGGTGGGGTTTGAGGCGCTCCGAAAGATGGGTGGGTTCCAGAGAGCGGAGATCTCTGTGAGGGAGTAATACAGATTTACAGGGGAAAGTAGTGTGAGTGAGGAGGCAGGTGAGAAGATTATGATCAGAGAGAGGGATTACAGAGTTGGTGAGGGTGGACACAGTGCAGTGGTAGGAGATGATGAGGTCGAGGGTATGACCAAGTTGGTGAGTGGGCGAGGTGGGGTGGAGGAAGAGGTTGGCAGCGTCAAGGAGAGATAGAAGGCGGGCGGCAGAGGAGTCGTTAGGGATATCCATGTGGATAATGAAGTCTCCGAGGATCAGAGTGGGCATGGAGAAGGAGAGAAGGAAGGTGAGGAAGGGGTCAAAGTCGTTAAAGAAGTTGGAAGTGGGACCGGGAGGGCGGTAGATTACGGCTACAAGAATCTGGAGGGGGTGGTAGAGGCGAATAATGTGGGCTTCAAAGGAAGGGAAGGAAAGGGAAGGGGGAGGAGGGATAGTGCAAAAGCGACATTGGGGGGCAAGAAGGAAACCGACACCTCCTCCTTTTCCGGTGAGTCTGGGGGAGTGGGAGAAGAAGAGGCCTGCACTGCAGAGAGCAGCAGAAGAGACTGTGTCGTCCGGCGACAGCCATGTTTCAGTTAGGGCGAGGAGGAGTAGAGAACTGGAAAGGAAAAGGTCCAGGATGAAAGGGGTCTTACTTAAAACGGAGCGGGGGTTCCAGAGGCCACACTTGGCAGCAGCTGTCGAGGGTGGGGAGGGAGGGGGAAGGGTGCGAGGGGTGGGGAGGGTTTGGATTGAGGTTTTTCCTGTATGGGAGAGCCCCATTCTGACATCAGAGTGTGTGACAGGATGGAAAGGGTCAAGGATTGAGGCAAGGAGACCAATGAAAAGGCTGATACAATAGTCAAGTCAGGAGATGATGATAATAATAATTATAATAATGGTATTTGCTTACAGTGCCAGGCAGCACTGTACTAAGCTCTGGGGTAGATATAAGCAAATTGGGTTGGACACAGTCCCTGTCCCATGTGGATTTCACAGTCTCAATCCCCATTTTACAGATGAGGTAACTGAGGCACAGAGAAGCCAAGTGACTTGTCCAAGGTGACACAGCATACAAGTGGCTGAGGTGGGATTAGAACCTATGACCTGATGACTCCCCGGCCTGTGCTCTATCTATTACGCTACGCTTCTTCAGAGATGATGACAGTTTGAACCAGAGTGGTGGCCATTTGGGTATAGAGAAAGAGGTGGATCTGGGAAATACTGTGGAGGAAAAACAGGTAGGATTTAGTGAATCATCAATTATGTGGTACTGACATTTAGGGAATGGGACAGAGGACCAGCAAATGATACCGAGAAGGAGCTTTCAGGAGGTAGGAGAAGAATCGGGTAAGAGCCAGATCAGAGAGCGTTTCTAGAAAAATGGAGAGGCCTACAATCAGTTAGTCATATGTATTGACTGCTTACTATGTGCAGAGCACTGTGCTAAGTGCTTGGAAAAGTACAATATAACAGACACAGTCCTTTCTCACGAATGGCAGTTATGAAGCCAAAATGAAATAGGACAAAGCGATAGAGTTCCCTGTTAATAACAACCAAGGAGACTTGGGTGTGGTTCTCCAGGATCAAGAATCTGTCCTACAGAATTGATTTTACTGCTATTGGCTCTCAATGTGTCCCTTGCACTCTCTTGTACCTGCCACTCATGGTACTCTATCATGGGGTGCAACAAGAGAGTAGACCATCAGGGGTATAGCACCCTTCAAAGTGAAGAGGTAGTCTTCACCAACTTCAACCAACTCCAGGAAGAACAAGGACAAGAACCAAATAATGGCATTTATCAAGAGCTTATTATGTGCTGACCACTGTACTAAGTACTTGGGGAAAACTACAATACAACAATATTAGCAAATAGATTCATTCCCTGCCCAGAACGAGCTAACCATCTAGAGAAGACAAACATTACTATAAATAAATAAGCAATTTATTAAATATAATATGAAGATATAAACAAAAGTGTTGTGGGGTTGGGAGTTGGGTGAATACCAAATGTCCAAAGGTCAAAGATTCAAATGAAAAAATGAGGCAGAAGGGAGAGAGAGCTGGGGAAAGTGAATTTTGGGGAAGGCCTCTTGGAGGAGGTGTGACCTCAAGAACCCAAGTTTTCTGGGTCCCAAAGGACTTCCTTGGGCCTGTGGCCAGGCTAGAGCAAAGCCTATTGGAGATGACTATTACAAAGTGATTGGAGACCTCAGTGAATGTGGCCTCAGTGGACAAAGGGAAGGAAACCCCAAATGTAGCCTGTTGAGAAGAGACTTTGAGGAGTTTGGACAGGCATGGGATCGAGGAGATGGGGTAATAGAGGGTACAGTGGGATCCAGAAACACTTGGAAATATTGAAGACACACCACCCTCAAAGACTAGCAACTTTCAGAAAAGCATAAGATATGCACCAGAGTACAACTCAAAAAGAGGGAGAGGGAAGGGCTTCAGCAGAGGGAGGGTGAAGGTGTTGCAGGCAGGGGAAATGATTTGCTGAAAGTACTTGTAAAGCACTTACTATATGTCAGACACTGTACTAAGTGCTAGGGTAGACAAGCTAATCAGGTTGAAGACAGCCCATGTCCCACATGGAGCTCAAAGTTCTTAATCCTCATTCTACAAACAAGAGAAGTGAAGTGACTTCCCCAGGGTCACTCAACAGACAAGTGGTAGAGCTGGGATTAAAATCTGAGTCCCTCTGACTCCAGGCCCGTGCTCTAACCATAGGCCATGCTGTATCTCTACTGGACACCAAATTAGGTTTCCAAAAGGACCACAGGCCAGTCCTTAGGGTGCTCAGGACTCACTTGTGAACTGATTTCTGACCATTTCTTCACATGTTCCCAGCATGGGAGATTCCCACGGCAACACCTCTGGTTCCCTCTCTTTCATCCTGACTGGCTTCCCAGGATTGGAAGATTCCCTGTACTGGATGTTTATTCTGCTGGCAGCCCTCTACTCTGTTTCCATCCTAGGAAACTCCCTGATCCTGGTCATTCTCAAGGAGGAGCAGAGCCTACACCAACCCATGTACTATTTCCTGGCCATGCTGTCCGTCAATGACCTGGGGTTGAGCTGCTCAACTCTGCCCACGGTCCTGGGCACCTTCTGCTTCAATGTCAAGGAGGTTGGCTTCGATGCTTGCATGGCACAGATGTTCTTCATCCACTTGTTCTCCTGGATGGAGTCAGGTATACTGCTGGCCATGAGCTTTGACCGCTACGTGGCCATCTGTAACCCGCTCAGATACTCAGCTATACTGACCGGCAGCAGCACTGTCAATGTGGGTTTGGCCGTTTTAGTACGCAGCTTCATTTCGATCCTTCCTTCACTCTTCCTCCTGAGGAGACTGCCATTTTGCAAAGCCAACATCCTGCATCATGCCTACTGTCTCCATCCCGACCTCATCCGCCTGCCCTGTGTGGACACCACCTTCAACAACATCTTGGGCCTGTTCATTGTGCTCTCCACATTCGGACTGGACTCCATGCTCATCTTCCTTTCCTATGTCCTGATCCTCAGGTCTGTCCTGACCATCACATCCCAGACAGGGCGGTCCAAGGCCCTCAACACCTGTGTCTCACACATCTGTGCGGTGCTCATGTTCTACATTCCCATGGTGGGCGTGTCTCTGGGTCACAGGTACGGGAAACGGGCCCCCCCATTTGTCCACACATTGATGTCCATCATCTACCTCTTCGTGCCACCCATGCTCAATCCCATTATCTACAGCATCAAGACCAAGGAGATCCACAAAAGGATGGTCAAGATGTTCTCTGGTGCTTTTGGGGTATGCTGGGGGAGTTAAGTCTTTGTATGGATAATATGAAATGCTTCTTTTTAGTGCTTCACCTTTGTGAAAAGTCTGAGCCTCCTGATCACTGAGAAAAGCAGTCTCTGCCCCTATCTGGCTTGTGAGCTTGAAGAATCATGTAAGAAATAAAATCTCAGTGGTCAGTCCAGTGATGTGTGACCCTTTCAAAATCTCTCCCCCCACCCCCACCACAGACCCCCTGGGTCCCCTCTATTTCAGGCACAGTGATCCAGAGAGAACCAGAATAAGATGGAGTCAGGGCTTGCCATGGTGACTTCTCAAGATTCCTTCCAGGGATTGGGGTCTTGATTCACTACACCTTAGGGCAGGGCAGAAAGGGGCTAGGGGAAGGATGGGAGAAGCTTCATTCTCATCAAGACCCTCTAGCCTGTGTGGGAGGGGCAGAAGGGTAGATGGGCCAAGCCCAAACAGAGCTGAGAATGCATTTTGCTCTACTCATTCACCTTAGCCAAACTATGAGAATGCTTAACAGACCACATTTTTCCCTTTCCTGTCATCCTAAGACTCTGGCCTTGGACCTATTTCCAGATTTCTTGAAAGCTTAGCTCTGGCTTTCTTTTCAAATAAGAACTTGAATGGTGACCAGCCCATGCCCAAAGGGATAGTTTGGGAATTAATGTCAAACAGGATCCTGTCCTGAATATTTTGCTTTGGCAAATAGGCTCAGTTGTTCTGACCAATTTTCTTCTAACCCACTAAACTGAGGGTATCTCAGGTTGGAGGTGATTAATAGGGATTATACTTAAAGGTCAACTTCTGAAATGTTGTGAAGCAGCATAGCCTAGTGGCCTTGTGATAGAGGGAGACATAGTCGATAGAGCAGGAACTTGGGAGTCAGAAAGACCTGAGTTCTAATCCCATCACCACCACTTGTTTGCTGTATGAACTTGGTCAAGTCACTTAGCTTCCCTATGCCTCACTTACCTAAGCTGTAACATGGGGATTAAGACTGTGACCGTGAGTTCCATGTGGGTTCCAACAGTGTCCAACCAATTATCTTGTATGTACCCCAGGGCTTAGTATAGTGCCTGGCACATTGTAAGTGCTTAACAAATACCAAAAAAATGCAGGGTTAGTAAATTCTATTCATTTTCTGTCCAACCACAGACACAGTATACCAGGTTAGGCAAAAAAGTATTAAATGAAATTAGTCATTTGTGATTGTAGAGCTCTTCAACATAGCAATTTCTGGATACTTTGAAACATAATTATCATCAAGGACCTAAGATTTCCCATCATATATGAAGAAATTACTTTCTACCTTTGACCAAGTTTTCAGTATTTCCTGTTTCACAACTGGTTGGCTTATACCACTGACACTTCGGATGCTTTTTTTTAGGATGTTTTCTCTGAATCATTTAAATGTGGCCAGTACAAACAACCTGAATAAATAAGTGGCTCATTTCCTCTTACATTTTTCCACATGCAAGGAACCCTCATGTATTCACCAATTAGGTCTAATATCACATTAGCTGGCATCATTATCTGGGAGTGTTTGAAAAGTACCCTTTATATTTTATGTAATACACAACTGTGTTCCAGTGCAAGTGTAACAAAATTATTTTTGAGACACATCCCAACTGAATTTCATCCATCAGCTTTCTTGTCCTATTAATTGCATGTGTAATCTATGAAAAACTCTTCTATGTTTCATCTCTCATTTGCAGTTTTTTAGAATTCCTTCTGCTGAGATGTAAATTTCTCAGTAGGTAACTTTAGTGTTGACATTCTATTAATGATTTCAATTTAACAGACCGTACCCATTGACATTTCTGGCTTGGTGGAAAGAGCCCAGGCTTGGGAGTCAGAAGATCATGGGAACAAATCTGAGCTCTCCCACTTGTCTGCTGTGTGACCTTGGGCAAGTCACATCATTTCTCTGTGCCTGAGTTACTTCATCTAGAAAATGGGGATTAAAACTGTGAGCTCCGCAGGGCAAACCCGATTACCTTGTATCTACCCAAGTGCTTAGAACAGTGCTTAGCACATAGTAAATGCATAACAAAACAAATATCATTATTATTATAATCCAAACTCAATTTATCCTGTAGATAAGTAGAGTTTGTCTTGTGCCAGGTTAGTATTGTACTTTCCACTAAAGTTCAACCTGACCAATACTTTTTGCAATCTTCCTTGTCTTTTGAAGCAGTTAAACTTGTGATGAGATGTATTCTGTTTTGATCTATTTCTATGCATCTACCAACAGTTCCCTCCCTAAATGGGAAATTTCTTTTAATCTAAATTGACATTTACTTCCATGAAGTTTCGTGTCCTCTCCCCATATTCGAACCAATGGCTTTTCAGTGTCTTTTTCATGTTTCCTTAGGATTGTACTCCAAGGCAGTGAATCAGTCACGGATGCTTTTGCAGCCATCTACAGTTTGAAAAACTTGATTACCTCTTTGATGGAAAACTTCCATGGCACAACACAAACTAAATGCCAGTGGGTAAATAATAGCTTACAAATGACAAATTGCACCGGCTTCCAGTTAAAATCATATGTGCCAGAACCCTGAATGTGTGTGGAGAAAGAAATGTATTTTGCATCTGACATTTGACAAAAGCCTCATCTCAATCAATAAATGACATTTATTGAGAGTTTACTGTGTCCAAAGCACTATACTAAGCCCTTGGGAGAATAGTAGACACACTACAATAAGGTTGGTAGACACAATCCCCACCCATAAGGATCTTATACTCTAAAGGAGGAGCTTACAGTCTAAAAGAAGAGTTTACTATCTAGAATGGAAAAAAATAAACAATTTTTAAAAAATTATTCAGATCTTTGGGATCTAAAATAGTCTAAGTAATCCATCCATTTTCTTTACTGACCTGAATCCACGTGCATAAGCCTTAAATCTGTCTATTTTTTTCTATAGTTCTTTGTTTTAATCCCATATCTTTCAAGCATCCATACCAGAACACACTCTTTGAAAAATGTAACATTTTCCTACTCCTTCAAAACCTTTTAGGTATTCATTTAACTTATACTACCTTCCTCTGGCAAGTCATAAACTTCCTTAATTAACCCACACACCAAACATGTTCACAATCTCAGATTTGTTGACTAGTTTCCTTAACAGAAATGATTTGAACAATATCGTTTCTATCTTCACATTTTACTGGTTCATTTACTTATTCATTAATTCACTCATATTTATTGAGTGCTTATGATGTGGAAGCACTGTACTAAGTGCTTGGGAGAGTACAGTATAATATCAGACACATTCCCTGCCCACATGAGCTCACAGTCTAGAGGGGGAGACAGACATTAATATGAGAAACAGCGTGGCGTAATGGATAGAGCACAGGCCTGGGAGTCAGAAGGTTGTGGGTTCTAATCCTGCCTCTGCCACTTGTCTCCTATGTGACCTTGGAAAAGTCACTTCACTTTTCTGTTCCTCAGTTACCTCATCTGTAAAATGGGGATTGAGACTGTGAGTCCTACTGGGACAGGAACTATGTCCAACTCAATTTGCTTGTATCCACCCCAGTGCTTAGTACAGTGCCTGGCACACAGTTTGCACTTAACAAAAACATTGTTTTATTATTATTATAAAAAATAAATTACAGATATTATATGGATATATACATATGTGCTGTGGGGAAGAGAGGGAGGATGAATGAAGGAGCAAGTATGAGCGGTTTCATTACAAGAAAACACCATTGGAAATTTTTTTAGAGCAGTTGGAGCATTTCTTCTGCACATTTCAATGGCTCTTATTTGATTTTCAACCCCTTGTAAATCTGCTATGGTACAATATTAACCTAAGGCAAACAAAAACTGTATTGGAGTTTCACTCAGTTTTTGGCTCCTATACAGGTCTGGTCTGTTTCCATTTCCACAGAAGGGGGTCATGCTGAGGTGAGGGCTGGGAGAAACTGGTGATGCCCTCCTTATCCTGACCTTCCCCAGGTCTGATCTGATCCCATTCCCATGATTTTGGAAGTTCCTGGCAAGCTGCCGGGAATGGTAGGCATGTCTGCCACAGAATAAGTTTTAAAAAATGAAAAGCTCCAGGCATTAGAAGTTGCATCTTGGGCACGGAAGAGTTCAGTGAGGGAAGATGGGAGGGGTTGGAGCAACTGTGGGGAAGAGCTGGTTTAGGGATTAAGTGGGTAGTGTAATAATAATAATAATGATAATAACAATAATGGTATTTGTTAAGTGCTTACTATGTGCAAAGCACTATTCTAAGCACTGGGGAGGTTACAAAGTGATCAGGTTGTCCAATGCGGGGCTCACAGATTTAATCCCCCTTTTACAGATGAAGTAACTGTGGCACAGAGAAGTTAAGTGACTTGCCCAAAGTCACACAGCTGACAAGTGGCAGAGCCTGGATTTAATCCCATGACCTCTGACTCCCAAGCCCATGCTCTTTCCACTGAGCCATACTGCTTCTCTAAGCACTTACTATGTGTCAGGCACCATACAAAGCGCTGAGTAGATGCAAGACCATCAGGTTGGACACAGTCTTAGTCCCACATGGGCCTGACTTGCTCCCTTTATTCATCCCCCCCGCCCCCCGCCCCAGCCCCACAACACTTTTCCATACATACCTGTGCAAATCTGAACATATTTGTAATTTATTTATATTAACATCTGTCTCCCCCTCTAGACTGTAAGTTCGTTGTGGGCAGGGAATGTGTACACATTAAAATATTGTATTCTCCCAGTGCTTAGTATAGTGCTCTGTATAGTGAGTGCTCAATAAATATCACTAAACAAATGACTGAATGAACTTTAATCCCCATTTTATTGATGAGGTAACTGAGACCCAGAGAAGTTAAATGACTTGCCCAAGGTCACAGAGGAGACATGAAGCAGAGCCGGGACTAGAACCTAGGCCCCCTGATCCCCAAACCCATGATCTTTCCACGGGACCCCACTGCTTCTCCAACCATTGGCTTGCCCGAGGTCAGTGACCTGTTTAAGCTTGTAGGGAAGAGAGAGAGAAAGGAACTTTGCTCTTAGAAAATGTGTCCCTTGATTGTTTTGTACTTCCCAAGTGCTTAGTACACTGTATTGCTCAAGAAATGCTATTAGTCCTACTGCAACCACTAAATAAATTCCTCTGAGTACAAGCCACTCTCCTTCTCTATAATCTCACATTTCCTACTGCCTCCAGCTCATCTCTACTTGGATGTCTTGTGGATTCTTCCAACTTAACAAAATAAAATGTAACAAAACAAAACAAAACTCATCTCCTAACATAAACTTCCCTCCCTGCCGACATTCCCATCACATAGAAAATATAACCCTCCTCTCTGTCTCAGGAGCCCACAACTTTGACATTACCTTCGATTCATTTCTCTTCTTTGACCTGTCTATTCAGTGTGTCATCACATTCTGTCAGTTCAGGGTTTAGAACAGTGCTTGGCACATAGTAAGCACTTAGCAAGTACCATCATTATCATCATTCCACCTTCACAACTTCTCTAGAATCTACCCCTTCCACTCCAACAAAACTGCTTCCATGCTTGTCCAAGCACTTCTCATATCCCTTCTCAACTACCACATCAGTTACCTTGCTGACCTCCCTGCCTCCAGCCTTGCCCCTGTCCAGTCCACCTACATTCTGCTATGTGACTCATTTTTTTAAAACAATCTTTTAGTCCATATCTCCCACTCCTCAAGAACCCCCAGGTGCCCATCTGTCTCCACATCAAATAGAAACTCCCCTTCAATGGCTTTAAGGCACTCCTTCAATCAGTTCTCTCTCCTACCTAACCTCGCTCCTCTCCCACTATAACACCTCATTCACATCTCTCTCTTCTAGCAACAACCTATTCACTGTGCCTCAATCATATCTTTCTCACCACTGGCCCCTTGCTCATACCCTCCCTCCTATCTGGAACTCCATCCCCTTTATATCTGACAGATTGCCACTCTCCCCATCTTCCAAGTTCTTCTGAAATCATAGCTTCTCTAGGAAGCCTTCCCTGATTAATCTGCCATCTCTCCACCCTATTATCTCTCCCTTCTTCATCACCTATGTACTTGAGTCCATACCCACAAAGCATTTAGGCACTCACCCTACTCCCACAGCACTTATATACTTATCCTTTTAGGAAGCAGCGTGACAATGTAAAGAACGCAGGCTTGGGAGATGGTGGTCATGAGTTCTAATCCTCGCTCCATCACTTATTAGCTGGGTGACTTGGAGCAAGTCATTTAGCTTCTCTGTGCCTCAGTTACCTCATCTGGAAAATGGGGATTAAGACTGTGAGCCCCAAGTGGGACTTGTATCTTCCCCAGTGCTTAGAACAGTGCTTTGTACATAATAAGCACTTAAATACCAACATCATCATCCTTTTACTTAGTTGCCTCTCCTATTTTAATGTTTGTCTCCCTGCTAGCAGAGGGCAGGGAACTTATTTACTTTGACCCTGAGCCCCATATAAAACAGGGACTGTCCAAACTGATAAACTTGTTAGACTAGTGATTGACAATTAATAAGTGTTTAAGAAATACCATGACTCTTTTTATTACTTTACTGTACTTTCCCAAGCACTCAACAAATACACACAATAAATCCACACAGTAAGCACTTAATAAATATGATTGATTGCTTGATTGGGCAGAGGACCTCTTCTGGAAAAAGTAGGGATTGGGGTTTGGGAAAGGAGAGCTGATGGTTCTAGGATTCTTTACTAGCTGTCTGGCTCCTCTCAAATTTTTTATAAATGTGTATGCAAGTCCAAAAACTTTTAAATGACCTCTCTGGCCTCAATTAACCTGATATGTCAGGCAGGTGTGTCAGGTGAAACATTAACCTCATATATTGGTCGGAAATATTTGCACTATTCAGAACCTAGAGGATTTTTGTTTTAGGGTTCAATTATTAATCAATCAGTGGTATTTATTGAGTACTTACTGTGCGCAGACTACTGTACTAAGTACTTGGAAAAGTACAATACATCACAGTTGAGATAATATTTATATACAAGTGTCTTCAGCCTTGGGAACAAAGCCACAGATAAGGAAGTCAAATGAACTGAAGGAAAGAGAGTGAGGGAAAGAGAGAAATCTGAACTGAAGATGGGTTGTGTTTTCAGAATGCTGAGTTAGGAGCTGATAATCTCCTGAGGGGTCCTTTCTGGCTCTGGAAAAGAGCCAGTAGTAACAGTATTTAGCAGAAATAGCATTGATGAAGTGTCTAGTGGATATACTTAGCACAGAAAAAAAGTCTTCGGTGAAGAATTAGACACAGTTCCAGGCCCAAAGGGGCTCACAATCTGAGAATAAGAGTGGCAGGTGGCTGGGGGAAGGACCTGGAGATAGACACATAAGGAAAGATAAAACAATAAAAACATGCAAAAAAGCAAGAGACTCTGTCAAGGACAATAATTAATGCAGTGAGGTTACAGTGACTAGAGGGGCAGAGTTTCAGACTACTTGCTTCTCAGAAGCCAACAGTCTCAGTCACCACCACAGCCTACCCAATATTCTAAATTGTGTGGAGTTCACACAATGGCTCTGAAGTTTTCCTGTCGGGCCCCCTGGAGCAGAACAGTTCAGGGACAAGGCTCCAGATAGCATAACAGGGAAGGTAGCAGTGGCTTCCCAGGGCAAGTAGCTTGATAATATGGTCCTCCCTCAGTTTTCCACAAAATGGCTCTTCCTTTGGGTCTGTTTTCCCCAATGCCCGGAGATCCTATCCTCACCAGCTGGAGACTGAGCCACCTCTGTTCTGTTTTGTTTTTCCCTCAAATCTGCTTTTCCACATAACTTTCCCATCCCAGCAGACCACACTACCATCCTTAATGGCCCAGAACCTGACAACCAAGTGATCATCTTCTCAACTCTCACATTCAGTCTTTCACTAAATCCTGCTGGTTTGCTCTCCACAGTGTTTGCTAGATTTATCCCTTCCTCTTCAGCTAAATGGCCACTCCTCTGGTTCAGGTACTTGTCATATCCTGAGTAGACTATTGCATCATAGTCTCCTGGCTCCTTGAGCAGCAGCATGGCTTAGTGAATAGAACACAGGCCTCGGAGTCAGAAGGTCATGGGTTCTAATCCCAGTTCCTCCACATGTCTACTGTGCAAGTTACATCTTCTCTGGGCCTCAGTTATCTCATTCATTCAATCATATTTACTGAGTGCTTACTGTGTGCAGAACACTGTACTAAGCGCCTCATCTGAGAACCAACATGGCTTAGTGTCAAGAGCCCGGGCTTCGGAGTCAGAGGACGTAGGCTCTAATCACAGTTCTACCAGGTGTTTTTTATGTGACCTTGGGCAAGCCATTTAACTTCTCTGTACCTCAGTTACCTCATCTGTAAAGTGGGGATTAAGACTGTGAGCCCTACATGCGACAATCTGATTACCTTGTATCTATCCAGCACTTAGAACAGTGCTTGGCAAATAGTAAGCACTTAATGAATACCATAATTACTATCATTATTATTATTATTGATGAAATGGGAATTAAGACTGTGAGTCCTATGTGGGACATGGACTGTGTCCAACCTGACTACCTTGCATCTACCTCAGTGCTTAGGACAGTGCTTAGCACATAGTAAGCACTTAACAAGTACATAGTTATTACTATTATCATCTTCCTCACTGTTTTTCCTGCTTCCAGTCTGTTCTTTCTCCAGTCTATACTTCACTCCACTTTCCAGATCATTTTTCTAAAATGTTGTTCTACAGTGCTCTGCACATAGTAAGCGCTCAATAAATACGATTGATGATATGTGTCTCTGTTCCTCAAAAACACTTCAGTGGCTACCCATTATTCTCAAATAGGACCTCCTGACTGTAAACCTTTAGGCATTCCATCATTTCTCTCTTATCTGCTCTCTTCTTCCACTGCACTCCAGCTTATACTCTTACTCCTTGTATCTGGTTTCTGACTTTCCTGTCTCCAAGTTCATTTTCACACCCTCCCATCTGCCAGAACTCCCTCCCCCTTCACATCTGGCAGACCATTACTCTCCCCATCTCCAAAGCCCTCTTGAAATTCCACCTCCTCCAGAAGGAATTCATCAAGGAGCCAGGGACAGAGGGAAGAGGGAGCAAGGATCAGATTGAAGGAGGGAACCAGGGTCAGACGGAAGGAGTAAGCCAGGGTCAGAAGGGAGTCAGGACCAGAGGAGAAGATGGAGCCAGGGTCAGAGAAGAGGAGGGAGTCAGGAACAGAGGAAGGAGGGAGCCAGCAACAGAGGGAAAGTAGTCATTAGGCAAATGCTGTCCAGAATCCCCTGGTGATGAATAGGTCCAGTAGGGCTTCTTGGAAGGAAACAAAAGTCCTTCACCAGCACACATCTGGCAGTAGTCCTAAAAGCCGGCTAGGGAATGTGGGGTGCGAGTGAGAGGTAGAGTTGTGGCGGGGAGAGCTTCCCTAGACTCTGCTCTCCCAGGGCCCAGGATCCTGAGAAGAGGCTCAGAAGGTGAGTTTCTGGGAACAGTTTCTTTGGGGCTGGTCCTCTGCAGCCCCATTCCTTTTTGATTCTTCTGAAGTGGTCAAAATGTTTGGATGGACCTGGAAATCAGGCAGCAACACAGTAGCAACTGATTTTAGGGATGCTATTTTTGTTTGCTTATTTGGGGGGTTTTCTGTTGTTCTTTTAATGGTATTTACTGTAAAGCACCTACTATGGGCAAGGCACTATACTAAGCACCGGGGTAAACACAAACTAATCAGGTTGGACATGGTCCATGCCCCACATGGGGCTCACAGTCTTAATCCCCATTTTACAGGTCAGGTAACTGAAGTACAGGGAAGTTATGTGACTTGCCCAAAGTGGCCAAGAGGAAAGGGTAAGGGTCTGAGAATCAGAGGACCTATTCCTCTGCCACTTGTCTGCTGGGTAACCTTGGGCAAGTCACTTCACTTCTCTGTGCCTCAGTTACCTCATTCATTCATTGTCGTGTTTATTGAGCACTTACTGTGTACAGAGCACTGTGCTAAGTGCTTGGGAAGTACAAGTTGGCAACACAACCTCATCTGTAAACCTTTCCAGACTGTGCCATCCTTTTTCTATGCTCCTCCTCCCCTCCCCATCACCTGGACTCCCTCCCTCTGCTCTACCTCCCTCCCTGCCCAAAAACACTTCTGTGTATATGTACATATTTATTATTCTATTTATTTTATTAATGATGTTTATATAGCTATAATTCTATTTATTTATATTGATTCTATTGATAACTGTCTACTTGTTTTGTTCTCTGTCTCCCCCCTTCTAGACTGCAAGCCCATTGTTGGGTAGGGATTGTCTATATTTGTTACCAAGTTGTACTTTCCAAGCAGTTAGTACAGTGCACTGCACACAGTAAGCACTCAATAAATACAACTGAATGAATGAATAAAATGGAGTTTAAGACTGTGAGCCCCATTTGGGACATAGACTGTGTCCAATCTGATTATCTACCCCAGCACTTAAAACAGTGTCTAGCACATAGTAAATGCTTAATACCATTAAAAAAAAAAATGGCAGAGCTTGGATTAGAACCCAGGACCTCTGTCTCCCAGGCTCTGGCTCTTTCCACCAGCCCATGTGGCTTCTCATGTTGACCTGGGAATATCCAGTATGTGAGGTTTCTAATCTCGGCTCTGCCAGTTTCATTCATTCATTCAATCGTATTTATTGAGTGCTTACTCTGTGCAGAGCACTGTACTAAGCGCTTGGGAAGTACAAGTTGGCAACACAGAGACAGTCCCTACCCAACAGTGGACTCACTTGTCTGCTGTATGACCTTGCGCATGTCACAACTTTCTGTGCCTCCATTACCTCATCTGTAAAATAAGGCAAAATTTGTCCAACCTGATTAGCGTGTATCTACCCGCTTGCTTAGAAGAGTGGTTGGCACATAGTAAGCACTTAAATGCCATCATTATTATTTATTTTTATAATGGTACTTTTTAAGTATTTACTCTGTGCCAGACCCCATACTAAGCACTGGGGTAGATACAAAATAATTGGGTTGGGCTCAGTCTTTGTCCCACGTAGGACCCACGGCCTTATTCCCCATTTTACAGATGAGGTAACCGAAGCACAGAGAAGTTAAGTAACATGCCCATGGTCACACAGCAGACAAGTGGAGGAGCCAACATTAGAACTCAGGTCCTTTGAGTCCCAGGCCTGTGCTCTTTCCACTAGGCCATGCCGCTTCTTTATTGAGTGCTTGCTTTGTGCAGGGCACTGTTCTAAGAGCTTAGGAGAGTACTATGTAGCAGGGTTTGAGCTACCTTCCCTGCCCACAAGTGGATTAAAGTCTAGAGGGAGATTATTATTTTTACAGCACCCTGTACACAGCAAATGCTTCATCAATAAGTGCCAGATAGATGCCATAATTATTATTACAATTATTAATGGGTTTGGAGTGTAGGGCTGTGCTCTAAGTTGGGGCTCAAGACAGATTGGTGATTATGTAAGGGAGCTCCAAGCACTGGTGCACTGAAACCTCAGCCCACATCAAAACGCTTTTGTACCTAAAAACCTACCTAGAGGATGCTGAGAGTGAATTGCTTCATCTGCTTCTAGGTCAAGCTGCACTCACCTGCCCTGGGGTAGGGACTTAGGGCTTCTTTTGAAAGAAAGCTTTGAGTGTTAAGTAGAAGACTATCATTCAGAAGCATCCTACCTATAGGGTGAAAGCAGTGTAGCCCAGTGGAAAGAGAATGGATCTGGGAGTCAGAACCAGAGTTCTAAGCTCAGCACTGCCGGTGGTCTGGCAGATTTGAAGAGGGAGGGGATTCCAGGCATGGGGGAGGATATGAGTAAGGGCCTGATCCAGGGTAGGCAATGATGGGGTCCACTGAGGTTATCTTTGGGAGGTGTAAAGAGAGCCCCAAAGGGGGACTAGTGGGTGAATAGGGCAGATAGAGGAGAGAGATGGTTGCTACCTGCCAGAAGCCAGTAGCTTCTTTTTTACTGTATTTAGACTGTGTCAACCACTGTTCTACCAGACATTAATTAGGTCTGATAGCCCCTGTCCCACATGGGGCTCTCATTCTAAGTAGGAGGGAGAACAGGTTTTTAACCCCCAGACATTTAATCTCTGAGGCACAGAGAAGTTAAATGACTTGCCCAACGTTACACAGGAAGAAATTAGCAGAGCAAGGATTAGAACCTGTAACTTCTGACTCCCAGGCCTGTGTTCTTTCCACTAGGCCATGCTGCTGGTGGCAGGAGGGATTGAGGGTCAGAGGCAAGAGGGAGCCAGGGATGGAGGGAAGGAGGGAGCAGAGATTCAGAGAAAAATGGTAACCATTAGAGGTGTTTCCTGTATGGGAGAGTCCCATTCTGGCATCAGAGTGTGTGACAGGCTGAAAAGGGTTGAGGCTTGAGGCAAGGAGACCTATAAAGAGGCTGATACACTAGTCAAGTCAGGAGATAATAATGATAATAATTATGGTATTTGCTTACAGTGCCAGGCACTGTACTAAGTGCTGGGGTAGATGCAAGGAAATTGGGTTGGACACAGTCCCTGCTCCATGTGGAGTTCACAGTCTCAATCCCCATTTTACAGATGAGGTAACTGAGGCACAGAGAAGTCCAGTGACTTGCCTAAGATCACAAAGCATACAAGTTGCAGATCTGTGATTCGAACCCATGACCTTCTGACTCCTAGGCCAGTGCTCTATCCACCATACTATGCTGTTTCAGAGATGATGACAGTTTTAACAAGAGTGGTGTCATTTGGGATGAGAAAGACGTGGATCTGGGAAATGCTGTGAAGGAAAAACAGGTAGGATTTAGTGAATGACCAATTATGTGGTATTGACATTTAGGGAATGATACAGAGGGAGGACCAGCAAATAATAATAATAATGGCATTTATTAAGTGCTTACTATGTGGAAAGCACTGTTCTAAGCACTGGGGAGGTTACAAGGTTATCAGGTTGTACCACGGGGGGCTCAAGTTAATCCCCATTTTACAGATGAGGTAACAGGCACAGAGAAGTTAAGTGGCTTGCCCAAAGTCACACAGCTGACAATTGGTGGAGCTAGGATTTGAACCCATGACCATTAACTCCAAAGCCCGTGCTCTTTCCACTGAGCCATGCTGCTTTTCAAATGAGATTGAGAAAGAGGTTTCAAAAGGTAGAAGAACCAGGTGAGAGCCAGATCAGAGAGTGTTTCTAGGAAAATGGAGGGGCCTACATTTATTCAGCCGGTCACATGTATTGAGTGCTTACTATGTGCAGAGCACATGTGAGCCTGTTGTTAGGTAGGGACCATCTCTATATGTTGCCAATTTGTAAGTCCCAAATGCTTAGAACAGTGCTCTGCACACAGTAAGTGCTCAATAAATATGATTGAATGAATGAATGAATTCCCTTCTCAGGAAAGGCAGTTGGGAAGCCAAGATGGAATAGGACAAAGTGAAGGAGGTCCCTGTTAGGAGCGACCAGTGAGACTTGGTCTTGGTTCTCCAGGATCAAGAATCTGTCCTACAGAATTGATTGTGCTACTGTTGGCTCTCAATGTGTCCCTTGCACTCTCTTGTCCCTGCCAATCATGGCACTCGATCACGGGGAGCATCAAGAGAGAAGACAGTCAGGGGTATAGCACCTTTCAAACTGAAGATGTAGTCTTTGCAACCAGCTCCAGGCAGAATAGGGACAAGAACAAATTAATGGTATCTATCGAGTGCTTACAATGTGCAGAGCACTGTACTACACACTTGGGAAAGTACAATACAACATGATTAGCAGACATTTCCTGCCCAGAATGAGCTAACCAGCTAGAGGAGACAGACATTAATATAAATAATTTATGAAATATAATGTAAAGATATGAACAAATGTGCTGTAGGGTTGGGAGTTGGGCAAAGGGCATCATCAAATGCCCAAAGGTCAAAGATCCAAGTGTATAGAGGAGGCAGAAGGGAGGGCAAGCTGGAGAAAGTGAATTTTAGGGAAGGCCTCTTGGAGGACATGTGACCTCAAGAACCCAGATTTTGAGTCCCAAAGGACTTCCTTCTGCCTATGGCCAAACTAGAGTAGAGCCTATTGGACATGACTATTACCAAGTGATTGGAGATCTCAGTGAATGTGGCCTCAGTGGACGAAGGGGGTGAAACCCCAAATGTAGCCTGTTGAGAGGAGACTTTGAGGAGTTTAGACAGGAATGGGATCGAGGAGATGGGGAAATAGTTAGAGGGTGCAGTGGGCTCCAGAAACAAATTGTACTATTGAAGGCACACCACCCACAAAGACTAGAAACTTTAAAAAAAAAAATGATATGTACCTGAGTAGAACTCTAACAGAGGGAGAGGGAAGGGCTTCAGCAGAGGGAGGGTTAAGGTGTTGCAGGCAATGGGAATGATCAATCAATCGTATTTATTGAGCGCTTACTATGTGCAGAGCACTGTACTAAGCGCTTGGGAAGTACAAATTGGCATCACATAGAGACAGTCACTACCCAACAGTGGGCTCACAGTCTAAAAGGGGGAGAACCTCTCCCCACATCATCACAGAATGATGTGCTGAAGGTACTTATAAAATGCTTACTATATGCTGGACACTGAACTAAGTGCTAGGGTAGACATAAGCTAATCAGGTTGGAGACAGTCCATGTCTCACATGGGGCTCAGAGTCCTTAATCCACATTCTACAAGTGAGGCAACTGAGGCCCAGAGAAATGAAGTGAATTCTCCAAGGTCACTCAGCAGACAAGTGGCAGAGTGGGATTAGAACCCGGGTCCTCCTGACTCCCAGGCTCATGCTCTATCCATAGGCCATGCTGTTTCTCTAATGGACACCAAGTTGGGTTTCCATAAAGGACCACAGGCCAGTCCTCAGGGGGCTCAGGACTCACTTGTGAGACGCTTTCTGTCTATTTCTTCACATCTCCTCAGCATGGGAGATTCCCACGGCAACACCTCTGACTCCCTCTCCTTCATCCTGACTGGCTTCCCGGGATTGGAGGATTCCTTGTATTGGATATTTATTCCGCTGGGAGCCCTCTACTCTGTTTCCATCCTAGGAAACTCCTTGATCTTGGTCATCCTCAAGGAGGAGCAGAGCCTGCACCAACCAATGTACTACTTCCTGGCCATGCTGTCCATCAACGACCTGGGCGTGTCCTTCTCTACCCTGCCCACAGTCCTGGGCACCTTCTGCTTCAATGTCAGGACAATCAGCTTCGATGCCTGCATGGCCCAGATGTTCTTCATCCATTTGCTTTCCTTCATGGAGTCCAGCATCCTGCTGGCCATGAGCTTTGACCGCTATGTGGCCATCTGTAACCCACTCAGATATTCAGCAATACTGACCGGCAGCCGCATTGTCAAGGTGGGTTTTGCCGTTTTAATACGCAGCTTCATTTTGATCCTTTCTTCACCCTTCCTCCTGAGGAGACTGCCATTTTGCAAGGCCAATATCCTGCATCACGCCTACTGTCTCCATCCCGACCTCATCCGCCTGTCTTGTGGGGACATCACCATCAACAACATTCTTGGCCTGTTCATCCTGCTCTCCACATTTGGACTGGACTCCATGCTCATCTTCCTTTCCTACGTCCTGATCCTCAGGTCTGTCCTGACCATCTCTTCCCAGGCAGGGCGGTCCAAAGCCCTCAACACCTGTGTCTCCCACATTTGCGTGGTGCTCATCTTCTATGTTCCCATGCTGGGCGTGTCCCTGGGTCAAAGGTATGGGAAACAGGCCCCACCATTCGTCCACACATTGATGTCCATCATCTACCTCTTCATGCCACCCATGCTCAACCCCATCATCTACAGCATCAAGACCGAGGAGATCCGCAAAAGGATGGTCAAGATGTTCTCTGGGGCTTTTGGGGTGTGCTGGGGGAGGTAAGCCTCTGCCTGGATAATATTAAATGCTTCTTTTCAGTTCTTCAGCTTTGTGAAAAGTCTGAGCCTCCTGGGTCCTGGTCACTGAGAAAAGCAGAGTCTCTGCCCCTATCTGGCTTGTGAGCTTGAAGAATCATGGAATATAGAATATCTCAGTGGTAAGTCCAGTGGTGTGTGACCCTTTCAGAATCCCCTCTGTCCTGCACCCCTGGCCCAGACCTTCTTGGTCACCTTTATTTCAGACACATTGAACCAGAGAAACCCAGGATAAGATGGAGTCAGGGCTCTCCATGGTGACCTATCAAGATTCCTTCCAGAAATTGGGGTCTTTATTCAGTGCACCTCAGGACAGGGCAGAAAGGGGCCGGGAGAAGGATGGGAGAAGCTTCATTCTCAACAAGACCCTGGAGCCTATGTGGGAGGGGCAGGAGGGCAAATGGGCCAAACCCAAACAGATCTGAGAATGCATTTTGCTCAACTCATTCACCATGCTATCTGTTGCCAAATTGTACTTTCCAAGTGCTTAGTACAGCGCTCTGCACACAGTAAGCGCTCAATAAATACGATTGAATGAATGAATGAATGAATAGCCAAACTATGAGAATGCTCGACAGACCACATTTTTTTCCCTTTCCTGTCATCCAGACTCTGGTCTTGGATCGATTTCTTGAAAGCTTAGCTCTGGCTTTCTTTTCAAATAAGAGCTCGACTGCTGACTAGCCCATAGCCAAAGGGATAGTTTGGGAATTATTGTCAAATAAGATCCTGTCCTGAATATTTTGCTTTGGCAAATAAGCTCAGTTATTCTGACCAATTTACCTCTAACCCAATAAGCTGAGGCTATCTCAGGTTGGAGGTGATGGATAGGAATTATTTTTGAAGGTCATCTTCTGAAATGTTGTGAAGCAGCATGGCCTAGTGGCCTTGTGACCCAGGGAGGTATAGTGTGTTGAGCAGGGACTTGAGAGTCAGAAAGACCTGAGTTCTAATCCTGACTCTACTGCTTGTTTGCTGTGTGACCTTGGTCAAGTCACTTAGCTTCCCTGTGCCTGTTACCTCAGCTGTAATATTCATTCAATGGTATTTATTGAGCACTTACTGTGTGCAGAGCACTGTACTAAGCACTTGGGAAGTAAAAGTTGGCAACATATAGAGACGGTCCTTACCCAACAGCGGGCTCACAGTCTAGAAGGGGGAGACAGACAACAAAACATAATAACAAAATAAAATAAATAGAATAAATATGTACAAGTAAAATAGAGTAATAAATATGTACAAACATATATACAACTGTAATATGGGGATTAAGACTGTGACTCCCATATAGGTTACAACAGTGTCCAACCTAACTCTCTTATATGTATCCCAGTGCTTAGTACAGTGCCTGGCACATTGTAACTGCATATCAAATACCAAAAAAATATCGGGTTAGTAAATTGGGTCCATTTTCTGTCCAACTGCAGACACAATATACCATGTTTGGCAAAAAAAAAAGTCTTAAATAAAATTAGTCTGTGATTGTAGAGCTCTTCAGCATAGCTGAACACTTCTGGACACTTTGAATTGTAATTATCATCAAAGACCTAAGATTTCCCATCATATACATAGAAATTCATTTCCACTTCTGACCAAGTTTTCAGTATTTCCTGGTTCATAACTGGTTGGTTCATACCACTGACACTTTGGATGTTTTTTGGGGATGTTTTCTTTAAATCATTTTTATGTGGCCAGTACAAACCACCTGAACAAATAAGTGGCTCATTTTCCTCTTACATTTTTCCACATGCAGGGAACCCTCATGTATTCACCATTTAGGTCTAATATCATATTAGCAGGCATCATTACCTGGGAGTTTTTGAAAAGTACCCTTCATATTTTATGTAATTCACAACTGTGTCCCAATGCAACAGGGTAACAAAATTATTTTTGAGACATATTCCAACAATTTCATGCAACAGCTTTCTTGGCCTGTTAATTTCATATGTAAGCTATGAAAAACTCTTGTTTCATCTGTCATTTGAATTGTTTTAGAATTTCATCCACTGAGATATGTTTCTCAGTAGGTAGCTTTAATGTTGACTGTCTATTAATGATTTCAAGCTGACAGATTGTACCCATTGTCATTTTTCTGAACACAATTTATCCTGTGAATACTTTTAGTAGAATTTGTCTTGTGCCAGGTTTCTATTGTAAATAAAAAGTTTATTGTAAATAAAGTTCAACCTGACCAATACTTTTTGCAATCTTCCATGTCTTTTGAAGCAGTTAAACTTGTGATGAGATTTATTCTGTTTTGATCTATTTCTATGCATCCACCAACAGTTTCCCCACTAAATGGGAAATTTCTTTCAATCTAAATTGACATTTACTTCCATGAAGTTTCATGTTCTCTCCCCATATTTGAAACAATGTCTATTCAATGTCTTTTTCATGTTCCCCTAGGATTGCACTCCAAGGCATTGAATTGGTTTTGCAGCCATCTATAGTTTTAAAAACTTGATTGCCTCTTTGATGGAAAACATCCATAGCAGAACACAGACCAAATGCCAGTGGATAAACAATAACTTCCAAATGCCAAATTCTACAGGCTTCTAGTTAAAATCATATGAGACAGAACCCTGAATATGTGTGGAGAAAGAAAAATATTTTGCATTTGACATTTGACAAAAGCCTCATCTCAATCAGTAAATGACATTTATTCAGTTTACTGTATCCAAAGCACTGTACTAAGCACTTGAGAGAATAGTAGACACACCACAATAAACTTGTTAGACACAGTCCCCACCCAGATGGATCTTATAGTGTAAAGTAGGAGCTTACAATCTAGAAGAGGTGCTTCCAGTCTAGAGGAAGCGCTTACAGTCTAGAATGGAAAAAAAAAATAAACATTTTTTAAAAATAAGTATTCAGATCTTTGGGATCTAAGGTACCCTAAGCAATCCATCCATTTTCTTTACTGACCCTAATTAATGCGCATATGCCTTAAATCTGTCTATTTTTTCTATAGTTCTTTGTATTAATCCCACATCCTTCAAGCATCCATACTGGTACACGCTCATTGAAAAATTTATCATTTTCCTACTCCTTCAAAAACTTTTAGGTATTCATTTAACTTATATTACCTTCCTCTGGCAAGTCATAAACTTTTTTAATTAACCCACACACCAAACATTTGCAACCTCAGATTTGTTACCTTCCTCTGGCAAGTCATAAACTTTCTTAACCCACACACCAAACGTTTGGAACCTCAGATTTGTTACACTATTCCACTTCCAGAAATGATTTGAACAATATCCTTCCTATCTTCACATTTTACTGGTTCATTCATTCACTCATATTTATTTGGTGTGCAAAGCACTGTACCAAGTGCTTGGGAGAGTACAATATAACAGCAAACACATTTTCTGCCCACCTGATTTTGATTTATTTTGAAAAACATTCATTCAATCATATTCATTGAGTGCTTACTGTGTGTAGAGCACTGTACAAGGTGCTTGGAAAGTACAATTTTTTAGCAACAGAGACGATCCCTGACCACAGTTGGCTCACAGTCTAGAAGAAAGAGTGTGGCCTAGTGGGAAAAGCATGGGCGTGGAAGTCAGAGGACCTGACCTCTGATCCCAGCTCCACCACTTGTCTGCTGTGTGACTTAGGGCAAGTAACTTTTTTCTGTGCTTCTGTTGCCTCATCTGTAAAATGGGGATAAAATCCTCCTTCCTCCAATTTCTACTGTGAGTCTTATGTGGGATAGGAATTATGTCCAACCTGAATATCTTGTATCTACCCCAGTACTTCCCCTCTCAGGGTCGCACCTGGAAAGTTTCCAGTACTCTACCAGTCTCGACTATAGGAGGGAGAGTAAACCAGAGACATATCTCTGGTTGTCTACACGCGCTGCCTAGAATTCCTCAACAACAACTCTCTCCTCGACCCCCTCCAGTCTGGCTTCTGTCCCCTACATTCCACGGAAACTGCCCTCTCAAAGGTCACCAATGACCTCCTGCTTGCCAAATCCAGCGGCTCATACTCTGTCCTAATCCTCCTCGACCTCTCAGCTGCCTTTGAAACTGTGGACCACCCCCTTCTCCTCAACACGCTAGCTGACCTTGGCTTCACAGACTCCATCCTCTCCTGGTTCTCCTCTTATCTCTCCGGTCGTTCTTTCTCAGTCTCTTTTGCAGGCTCCTCCTCCCCCTCCCATCCTCTTACTGTGGGGGTTCCCCAAGGTTCAGTGCTTGGTCCCCTTCTGTTCTCAATCTACACGCACTCCCTTGGTGACCTCATTTGCTCCCACGGCTTCAACTATCATCTCTACGCTGATGACACCCAGATCTACATCTCTGCCCCTGCTCTCTCCAGGCTCGCATCTCCTCCTGCCTTCAGGACATCTCCATCTGGATGTCTGCCCACCACCTAAAGCTCAACATGTCGAAGACTAAACTCCTTGTCTTCCCTCCCAAACCTTGTCCTCTCCCTGACTTTCCCATCTCTGTTGACGGCACTACCATCCTTCCCGTCTCACAAGCCCGCAACCTTGGTGTCATCCTCGACTCCGCTCTCTCATTCACCCCTCACATCCAAGCCGTCACCAAAACCTGCCGGTCTCAGCTCCGCAACATTGCCAAGATCCGCCCTTTCCTCTCCATCCATACCGCTACCCTGCTCAATCAAGCTCTCATCCTATCCCGTCTGGACTACTGCATCAGCCTTCTCTCTGATCTCCCATCCTCGTGTCTCTCTCCACTTCAATCCATACTTCATGTTGCTGCCCGGATTATCTTTGTCCAGAAACACTCTGGGCATATTACCCCCCTCCTGAAAAATCTCCAGTGGCTACCAATCAATCTGCGCATCAGGCAGAAACTCCTCACCCTGGGCTTCAAGGCTCTCCATCACCTTGCCCACTCCTACCTCACCTCCCTTCTGTCCTTCTCCAGCCCAGCCCTCACCCTCCGCTCCTCTGCCGCTAATCTCCTCACCGTACCTCGTTCTCGCCTGTCCCGCCATCGACTCCCGGCCCACGTCCTCCCCCGGGCCTGGAATGCCCTCCCTCTGCCCATTGGCCAAGCTAGCTCTCTTCTTCCCTTCAAGGCCCTACGGAGAGCTCACCTCCTTCAGGAGGCCTTCCCAGACTGAGCCCCTTCCTTCCTCTCCCCCTCGTCCCCCTCTCCATCCCCCCCATCTTACCTCCTTCCCTTCCCCACAGCACCTGTATATATGTATATATGTTTGTACATATTTATTACTCTATTCATTTATTTTACTTGTACATAGCTATTCTTTTTATTTTATTTTGTTAGTATGTTTGGTTTTGTTCTCTGTCTCCCCCTTTTAGACTGAGAGCCCACCGTTGGGTAGGGACTGTCTCTATATGTTGCCAATTTGTACTTCCCAAGTGCTTAGTACAGTGCTCTGCACATAGTAAGCGCTCAATAAATACGATTGACGATGATGATGATGATATCCATTCCATTCCTAGCTTGGGCAGTGGCTAGCAAGTGGAAGGCAATCTACTGCAAGTCAAAACTCCTTTGTGCTGGGCAGCAGCAGCATGAGAGAGAGAGAGCGCGAGTAGAGGGCGGAGACTCAAGTGTACTTCACAGAATGAAGCAATAGTAAACCACTTCCTTATTTTTAGCAATAAAACTCTATGAATACACTACCAGAACAATTGCAGATGGAGGTAGGGCATTCTGGGAGAGATGTGTCCATGGTATCACTGTGGGTCAGAGACAACTTAACATCATAAGACAGCAAACCCCAGTGCTTAGGAAACTGCTTTGACACAGAGTAAGTGCTTCTAGACTGTGAGCCTGTTGTTGGGTAGGGACCGTCTCTATATGTTGCCAACTTGTACTTCCCAAGCACTTAGTACAGTGCTCTGCACACAGTAGGTGCTCAATAAATAAAATTGAATGAATGAACAAATACCATTATAAAAGTCTGTCTCCCCCATTGGAGTAAAAACTCCTTAAGGGTATGGATCATGTCTGCCTAATTTGTTGCACTCTCCCAAGTGCTTAGTATAGTGCTCTGCACACAGTAAGTGCTTGCTAAGTATCACTGATTTATTGATTCATAGATAATGCTCTTCTGCTTGATATATAAGATTTGACTCTCTCCATCATTTTACTGTCCTTTACCTAAATAACTTGAACTCTGTGGCTTGCTAAATGTCAGTTACTCCTATTTGTCTTTCCTTAATAAAACTTATTGAATAATGAGGCATTGTTAAGGAATATTGTAAGATTCTGAAGATTTTTTTTATAGATTTAGTCAATCTCCTGAGTGGATTACTGCATCAGCCTCCTCTCTAATCTCCCATTCTCCTGTCTCTCCCTGCTTCAGTCTATAATTCACTCTGCTGCCTGAATTATCTTTGTACAGAAATGCTCTGGGCATGTTACTCCCCTCTTCAAAAACCTCCAGTGGTTGCCTGTTAACCTATGAATCAAGCAAAAACTCCTCACTCTCAGCTTCAAGGCTCTCCATTACCTCACCCCCTCCTACCTCACCTCCCTTCTCTCCCTAATAATAGTAATAATGTTGGTATTTGTTAAGCACTTACTATGTGCAAAACACAGTTCTAAGCTCCCTCTACAGCCCAGCCTACACCCTCTGCTGCTAACCTCCTCACTGGGCCTCATTCTCACCTGTCCCACCATCGACCACTGGCCCACGTCCTTCCCCTGGACTGGAATGCCCTCCCTCCACACATCTGCCAAACTAGCTCTCTTCCTTCCTTCAAAGCCCTACTGAGTTCTCACCTCCTCCAGGAGGCCTTCCCAGATTAAACCCCCTTCTTCCTCTCCTCCCCCACATCCCCCCCATCTGCCCTACCCCTTCCCGTCCCCACAGCACTTGTATATATTTGTACAGATTTATTACTCTATTTTACTTGTACATATTTACTACTCTATTTTGTTAATGATGTGCATATAGCTATAATTCTATTTATTCTGATGGTTTTGACACCTGTCTACATGTTTTGTTTTGTTGCCTGTCTCCCCCTTCTAGACTGTGAGCCCATTGTTGGGTAAGTATGGTGTCTGTACGTTTCCAACTTGTACTTGCCAAGCACTTAGTACAGTGCTCTGGACACAGTAAGTGCTCAATAAATATGATTGAATGAACTGCTCTGTGCCTCAGTGACCTAATCTGTAAAATGGGGATTAAGACTGTGAGCCCCACGTGGGACACCTGATTACCTTGTTTCTACCACAGTGCTTAGAACAGTGCTTGCGTATATATCTATACGTCTATTTATTTTAGTGGTACCTGTCTACTTGTTTTGTTGTCTGTCTCCCCCTTCTAGACTGTGAGCCCACTGTTAGGTAGAGACTGTCTCTACCTATTGCCAAATTGTACTTTCCAAATGCTTAGTACGGTCCTCTGCACATAGTAAGCACTCAATAAATATGATTACATGAATGAATGATCATTCATCCTTCCAGGAAAAAAGAGTAAGAGGATGGAAGGGGAAGAGGTGGACACAGGACAGTACTAATTGCTTGTACTCAGAGCTGCTTCCACAGTTGTTTTTAACAGCATCCTGGAGCCGAGGAGCAGTATGGCCCAGTGGAAAGAGCCCAGGCCTGGGAGTCAGGGTATTCCTGACTCCCAGAAACCTGTTACCTCATCTGTAAAAATCTGTAAATGTTCTCCCTCCTTAGACTGTGAGTTCCGTGAGGAACAGATACGATGTCCAACCTGATTAACTTGTATCTACTCCAATGCTTAGAACAGTCCTTGACACAAAGTAAGCACTCAATATTATTATTGTTGTTACTATTATTATCATTAACTGCAGGCTTCCATCATGAAGGGACATTATAAAGGGGAGGAGGAGAGTGAGTCTGCTTTCTGAGATGTCAGCTGACGGGGAACTGGAAAGAGTAAACCCTGCTGGCCCTTTAGTGGGCTTGTCCACCCTAGTCTTCTTGGACAGGGACCATTCATTTATTCATTCAATTGTATTTATTGAGCACTTACTAGGTGCAGAACACTGTACTAAGCACTTGGGAAGTACAAATTGGCAAAATATAGAGATGGTCCCTACCCAACAACGGGCTCACAGTCTAGGAGGGGGAGACAGACAACAAAACAAAACATGTAGACAGGTGTCAAAGTTGTCAGAACAAATAGAATTACGGCTGTATGTACATCATTAACAAAATAAATAGAATAGTAAATATGTACAAGTAAAATAAATAGAGTAATAAATCTGTACAAATATATATACAAGTGCTGTGAGGAGGGGAAGGAGGTAGGGTGGGAGGGATGGGGAGGAGGAAAGGAAAAAGGGGGCTCAGTCTGGGAAGGCCTCCTGGAAGAGGTGAGCTCTCAGTAGGGCTTTGAAGGAAGGGAGCTAGATTGGTGGATGTGTGGAGGGAGGGCATTCCAGGCCAGGGGAAGGACGTGGGCCTGGGGCCGATGGCGGGACAGGCGAGAATGAAGTACAGAGAGGAGGTTAGTGGCAGAGGAGCGGAGGGTGTGGGCTGGGTTGTAGAAGGAGAGAAGGGAGGTGAGGTAGGAGGGGGTGAGGTGATGGAGAGCCTTGAAGCCAAGAGTGAGGAGTTTTTGCTTGATGCGTAGGTTGACAGGCAGCCACTGGAGATTTCTGAGGAGGGGAGTCACATGCCTAGAGCATTTCTGCACAAAGATAATCCGGGCAGTAGAGTGAAGTATAGATTCAAGTGGGGAGAGACAGGAGGATAGGAGATCAGAGAGCAGTTTGGATGGAGAGGAAATGTTACCAACTTGTACTTCCCAAGCGCTTAGTACAGTGCTCTGCACACAGTAAGTGCTCAATAAATACGATTGATGGTTGATGATGAAAGGGCGGATCTTGGTGATGTTGTGGAGGTGAGACCGGCAGGTTTTGGTGACAGACTGGATGTGTGGGGTGAATGAGAGAGCGGAGTCGAGGATGACACCAAGGTTGCATGCTTGTAAGATGGGAAGGATGGCTCTCGGCTTCAAGGCTCTCCATCACCTCACCCCCTCCTACCTCACCTCCCTTCTTACCTTCTACAGCCCAGCCCACACCCTGCACTCCTCTGCCGCTAACCACCTCACTGTGCCTCATTCTCGCCTGTGTCACTATCGACCCACAGCCTACATCCTCCCCCTGGCCTAGAATGCCCTCCCTCTGCACATCGGCCAAGCTAGCTCTCTTGCTCCCTTCAAAGCCCTACTGAGAGCTCACCTCCTGGAGGAGGCTTCCCCAGACTTAGCCCCCTCATTCCTCCCTCCCAGCCCCCCAACCCTACCTCCTTCCCCTCCCCACAGCACCTGTATATATGTGTACAGATTTATTACTCTATTTTACTTGTATGTATTTACTATTCTATTTTATTAATATGTTTTGTTTTGTTGTCTGTCTCCCCTTCTAGACTGTGAGCCGACTGTTGGGTAGGGACCATCTCTATATGTTGCCAACTTGTACTTCCCAAGTGCTTAGTACAGTACTATGCACACAGTAAGTGCTCAATAAATACGATTGAATGAATGAATGAATAGTGCTGTCTACAGTGATGGAAGAGTCAGGGAGAGGGCCAGGGATGGAGGCAGAAATGGAGAGGACCATTTCTGCTACTCTCTGTCTGCTGAGGACAGGACAGGGGAAGGATCTTATACTGCAGAAGATATAATTTGGGTTACCAGATTTGCTTTTGAAGATAATTGACTTTCAGAAACTCTTACCTGGGTACAGGGGGATGGATGAGATGGCCTGTTCAGGAGTTCTCAGCACATGAAGTTTGGGATTCTACATAGTCACCATTATTATTGTAATTATTATTATTGTTGTTATTATTGGTGTTACAAGCTTAGTATATGCCAAGCACTGTACCAAGTGATGGAGCAGATACAAATAAATCAGACTGGACCTGTTCTTCATGAGACTCACAGTGTAAATATGAGGGAGTAGGATTTAATCTCCATTATACAGATGAGGGAATTGAGGCACAGAGAAATTAGACATCTTGCCCAACATCACAGAGCTGATGAGCATTGCAATTGGAATTAGAACCCAGGTTCTCTGACTCCTAGACCCAAGTTCTTTCCACACTTTAGTGAGGATTCATTCAATCATATTTATGGAGCGCTTACTGTGTGCAGAGCATTGTACTAAGCACTTAGAAAGTACAATTTGGCAAAGAACATGCTGAGAAAAGATTAAAACTGTGATTAAACCAGCTAAGGGATTTGGATTATTTTATGCAATTTGAGAAAAGGATACTTTATACATAGGTTGGGGCAGCGGGAGTTTGGGGCAGAGGGGGACAGTGGTAGGATGCAGGGCTGAGGAAAAGGAATCACCTGCAATAATAATTATGGTATCTGTCCAGTGCTTACTGTGAGCCAAGCATTGGGGTAGATACAATACAAATCAGATACAGTCCCTGTCCCTCACTGGACTCACAGTCGAAGGGGGAGAGGGAATAGGTATTTAATCCAAATTTTTTCAGTAAGGAAACTGTGTCTCTCAAAATGACTTGCCCAAGGTCACACAGCAGGAGAGTTGTGGATCTGGGATTAAAACCCAGATCTCCTGACTTCCAGTACTCTGCTCTTTCAATTAGGTCATGCTGCAAGAATATAGGTGTCTTTTTGTGGAATCTGAAAACCAGTCTGATTATCTGGGCAGAAAGGGCTGCTGGGTCAGGAGGGCTTTCTGACTTTCCATTCCAATGTTCCAGGGCCAACCTTGGGCTTCTGGGGTTGTTCCCAAAGAACCTGGAAGGGGAATCCAGCTGGGAGCTGCCCCAGGAGAGTGGTTCAGAGAAGACGAGTCCCTGCTGTTGGAGGTCAGGGGGCAGCTCCATTTCCCTCGGCTCGAGGCTGATTCTTTTGGACTCCGAATGGACCTGGTCAGGACTCTGATCAGCTGTCAGAGGCGAAACTGACAGAGCAAACCCCACCAGCCTTCCATGGAAACCATCCATCTGGGGGCCACCTTTGGGCAGGTTCAGTAACATCTCCAAATGCCCTCAGTAGAGTGGGCTTCCCCTGGTTGTCACCCACAGCCCAGTGGGTCAGACTGCTTAAAGAATCACATCACCCACAGGCCCAGCAGGGCAGATTCTCCAATGGTCACCTAGAGCTCAGAAGTTCAGGATCTCCTGTGGTCACCTACAACCCAGCAGGTCAGACTCCCCAGATGGTCATCCACAGGCCAGTGGGTCAGACTCCCTAGGTGGTCACCCACATCCCAGCAGGTCAGATTACCCAGATGGACACCTACAGCCCAGTGAGTGAGACTCCCTGGATTGCCACCCATAGTCCAGCAGATCCAACTCCCCAGATGGCACTAAGCATCTGGGAGAAGACAGAGTAAGGAGACATAATCCTTTCCTCAAGGAGTTTATACCTAGCAGGGGAGCAGACACTGAAATAAATTCCAATTAACAGAGGCTGCTGAGAATAAATATATCAGTGCTGTGGGGGTAGGGTGAGAACCTAAATGCATAGGGGGTACAAATAAAAGTGTGAAGATGAAGCAGTAGGGAGGGAGATAGATTGGGGAAATGAGAGGTAAGTCAGGGAAGGCTTCCACGAGGAGATGTGATTTTAGTAGGGTTTGGAAGATGAGGAGAGGTGTGGTCTCTGTATATATGTATGTATTTGTAATTCTATTTATCTATAGTAATTATGTGTATATATCTATAATTCTATTTCTTAATAGTGATGCTATCAATGCCTGTTTCCTTGTTTTAAGGTCTGTCTCCCCCCTTCTAAATTATGAGCCAGTTGCAGGCAGGGATTGTATCTATTTGTTGTTGAATTAATGCTTAGTACAGTGCTTTGCACACAGTAAGCACCCAATAAATATGGTTGAATGAATGAATGTCTGTCAGATTTCACTCATTCATTAGTTCATTCAACCTTATTAATTCAGCACTTACTATTTGCAGAGCATACTACTAAACGCTAGGGAGAGTACAATTCAACCATATACAGACACTTTCCCTGCCCACAAGATTTTAAGCAGGAGGGAGTTCCAGGTAGTGGGAAAGGGCGTGAGCAAAGGGTCATTGGAAAGAAAGATGAAAGTGAGATACATTGAACAGGTTAGTGTTCGATGAGCTAATGTGTGCAGGCTGTGTTATGGTAGAGTAGTGAGGCTGAGCAAGTAGAGGAAGAACTGGTGGAGTGCTTTAAAGATGATAGTGAGGAATTTCAGCCTAATGTGGAACTTGGATATAAGCCCAGTTCATCCCATCACCAAGGGGGAAATGTGGGCCCATTAAAATAAATTACATAGGAATGTACAGAGTCCATAATACCAGATACAAATGTGAAATACAGGATTATTTACCCTGAGGACCTTTCAGCTGGTCACAGGGAGAAGTGTAGGGAAGAGTCAGAGTGATTTACAATGGAGGTGACTGGCTGAAAAGATCAGTGAAAGGAAGGCTTTATAGACCCAAAGAGCCCTCAGCATATAAACACACAACTGGAAGCTGGAAGACAATGATATAGCATCTGCCTCCACTACCCTAGAATCTCCACTCTCCCTTCCCTACTGTGGTAGATCCCATCACTAATCCTGACCCCAAATTGGGTGGGGTGACAGGAAAGTTGAAACTTGGTGGTTCTTGACGTTTTGGTGCTTATGACATCTCTTTCATGGAGTTGTTGATTGAATCTCTGTCTTGGCCCACTGGACTGAAGAGCCACAGTCAATAAATTAATTCACAGGGGACTGGTGTGGCCATTTGAGGCAAGAACATGTAGAAAATTATTTCCTTGGTCTGTTTTGGTAGGAAGAAACACTAGCCAGCACAAACAATAGTAATAACATTAGTTGTGGTGTTTGTTAAGCATTTACTATGTGCCAAGTACTGTACTAAGCTCTGGGATAGATACAAAATAATCAGGTTGGAGACAGTCCCTCTCCCAAATGGGGTTCACAGTCTAACTAGCTTGGCTTAATGGAAAGAGCCTGGGCTTGAGAGTCAGAGGATATGGGTTCTAATTCTGACTCTGACACTTGTCTTTTGTGTGACCTTGGTCAAGTCACTTCATTTATCTGTGCCTCATTGACCTAATCTGTAAAAGGGGGATTAAGACTGTGAGCCCCACATGGGACAACTGATTACCTTGTATCTACCGCAGCACTTAAAACAGTGCTTGTGCATATGTCTTTTAATTCCATTTATCTATATTGATGGTACTGACACCTGTCTACTTGTTTTGTTGTCTGTCTCCCCCTTCTAGACTGTGAGCCCATTCATTAATTCAATCGCATTTATTGAATACTTACTGTATGCAGAGCACTGTACTAAGTGCTTGGGAAGTACAAGTTGGCAACATATAGAGATGGTACCTACCCAACAGTGGGTTCACAGTCTAGAAGGGGGAGACAGACAACAAAACAAAACATATTAACAAAATAAAATAAATAGAATATGTATAAGTAAAATAAATAGAGTAATAAATATGTACAAACACATATACAGGTGCTGTGGGGAGGGGAAGGAGGTAAGGCGGGGGGATGAGGAGGGTGCTCAGTCTGGGAAGGCCTCCTGGAGGAGGTGAGCTCTCAGTAGGGCTTTGAAGGGAGGAAGAGAGCTAGCTTGGTGGATGGGCAGAGGGAGGGCATTCGAGGCCCAGGGGACGACATGGGCTGGGGGTCGATGGCGGGACAGGTGAGAACAAGGCACAGTGAGGAGGTTAGCGGCAGAGGATTGGAGGGTGCAGGCTGGACTGTAGAAGGAAAGAAGGGAGGTGAGGTAGGAGGGGGCGAGGTGATGGAGAGCCTTGAAGCTGAGAGTGAGGAGTTTTTGTCTGATTGTTGGGTAGGGACTGTCTCCACCTTTTTGCTGAATTGTACTTTCCAAGTGCTTAGTACAGTGCTCTGCACACAGTAAGTACTCAATAAATAAGGTTGAATGAATGAATGTTTGGCATATATTAAGTGCTTAACAAATACCACAATTATTAAGTGGGTAGCAGAACAGGTATTTAATTCCTATGTTAGCAGCAACTGCTTAATACATATTATTACTACTTTGTCTACTCAATGAGGAAACTAAGGCCCAGAAAAGTTAAGTGACTTGCCCAAACCCACACACAGCAGGCAAATGATGGAACCAGGATTAGAACCCAGGTCTCCTGAATCCCAGGCCTGTGTCTATAAATCATCATAATAATAATGATATTTGTTAAGCACTTCTTTCAAGCACTCTTCAAAGTGCTGAACAAATATCAAAGTTCTTCTAACTTAAATCTAATCAGGTTGAACGCAATCCCTGTCCCACATCAGGGGGACAGTCTAAGTAGGAAGGAGAACAGCTATTGAATCCCCATTTTACAGATGAGGAAACAGACACAGAGAAGTTAAGTGCCTTGCCCAAGGTCACACAGCAGACTAGTAGAGTTGGGATTAGGACACAGACCCTCTGACTCACAGGCCTATGTTCTGTCTACCAGGTCACACTTTTTTTATGGAATTTGCTAAGCGCTTACTATGTTCTAGGCTCTGTATTAAGCACTGGAATAGGTACAAGCTAATCACATTGGACATAGTCCATGATCCACATGGGGCTCACAGTCTTAATCCCCGTTTGACAGATGAGGTAACTGAGGCACAGAAAAGTGAAGTGACTTGTCTGCTGTGTAACCTTGGGCAAGTGGCAGAGCTGGGATTAGAACCCAGGTCCTTCTGATTCCCTGTCCCAGGCTCTATTCACTAGATGACACTACCTTTTCTCTTTCCACCAAATCTGGCAGGCTGCTTCTCCCAACAGCTGTTGACTAACGACCTTCTGAAAGTAAATGACTGCAGGTTAGGTGTCAGCTAGCTCGTCTGACTCACTCCCAGATTGATTTCTGTCCATTTCCCTGCATCGCAGGATGAATCTCCAGCATGGCAATTCCTCCCAGCAACATCTCCACCTTCAACACCTTCATCCTGACAGGCTTCTTGGGACTGGAGGAGTCCTTGCCCTGGATCTTTATCCAGCTGTGGGTGCTCTACTGTGTTGACAACCTGGGAAACTCCCTGGTCCTGGTCATCCTCAAGGAGGAGCAGAGCCTGCACCAGCCTATGTACTACTTCCTGGCCATGCTGTCCATCAACGACCTGGGCGGGCCCTGCTCTACCCTGCCCACAGTCCTGGGCACCTTCTGCTTCAACATCAGGGCAATCAGCTTTGACGCCTGCATGGCCCAGATGTTCTTCATCTACCTGTTCTCCTTACTGGAGTCTGGCATCCTGCTGGCCATGAACTTTGACTGCTACATGGCCATCTGTAACCCTCTCAGATATTCACTGATATTAACTAATGCCAGGATCACTAAGATGGCTCTGGCCATTTTCTCCCGCACCTTTGGGGCCATCTGCCCCCTGCTTTTTCTTCTGAAATGACTGTCATTCTGCAAAGGTATCGTCCTTTTCCACGCCTACTGTCTCCATCCTGACTTCATCTGCCTGCCCTGTGGTGGCATCACCATCAACAACATCTTTGGCCTGTTCATCGTGGTCTACACATTCAGACTGGACTCCATGCTCATCTACCTCTCCTACATCCTGATCATCAGGTCCGTCCTGACCATTGCGTCCCAGGCAGTGCGGTCCAAGGCCCTCAACACCTGTGTCTCCCACATCTGTGCAGTGGTCATCTTCTACATTCCCATGGTGGGTGTGTCCATGATTCACTGGTATGGTAAATGGGCCCCTCAATTCATTCACACATTGACGTCCATTGTCTACCTCTTCATGACACTCACGCTCAACCCCATCATCAACAGCATCGAGACCAAGGAGATCAGCAAATGGATGGTCAAGATGCTCTCCAGAGCCAAACTCTGACTGGCCCTTTTGGTGAGATCTCGTTGGGGAGGACGAGAGGTGGTAAGGTCGTTCATGAGATGCAGAGCTGCCTAGTAGAAAGAGCACAGGCATGGCAGTCAGAGAAGCTGGGTTCTAATCCCAGCTCCACCAATTGCTTGCCGTGTTACTTTGAGCAAGTCACTTCATTTCTTTGTGCCTCAGTTCCCTCACCTGTAAAATGGGGATTCAATACCCCCTCTCCTTCCTATTTGGACTGTGAGCCAAATGAGAGTTAGGGGACTGTGTTCAATCTGATTAACTTCTCCCCCAGGGCTTAGAAGAGTGCTTGACCCACAGTAAGTGCTTAACAAATACTATAATTATTACTCAAGCCTCAGCCTGGATAATGCTTAAGGTGCTTTCCAACCATTCCACTTTTGGGACAGATCAAAGACTTCTTCTTAAATGCTATTCACAGTTTTGAAAAATACCCAGTCCCTGCACAGATTGGAATAAGATCTCAAAGAGACCAGAGTCAGTCAGCTTCCTACAGACTGAATGGAAGTCCATGGAGCATTAGGGACTGACATTTTGATGGGGAAGAGGGAAAGGACACCCACTGACCAAGATACACACTTTACTGGGTCATAGGGAGAGGGGCTGAGGGTGATGAAGACACCATCTCTGCCCTCCAAGGGCTGTTAGACATAATAAAAGTGATAGAGAACACAGCAGGTTCCCAGGAGCCTCACTTAGAAACAGGTGTGTCACAAGGATGGATTTTACTACCTGATGATGTATAATAATAATAATGATGGCATTTATTAAGCGCTATGTGCAACACACTGTTCTAAGCGGTGTGGAGGTTACAAGGTGATCAGGTTGTCCCACCGGGGGCTCAGAGTCTTAATCCCTATTTTACAGATGAAGTAACTGAGGCACAGAGAAGTTAAGTGACTTGCCCAAAGTCACACTGCTGACAAGTGGCAGAGCTGGAATTTGAACCAATGACCTCTGACTCCAAAGCCCGTGCTCTTTCCACAGAGCCATGCTACCTGATTCATAGCCTCTGACTCCACCTGCTAATTGTCACCTGGCAATCATTTCACCTATGTATTCTTCTTTTCTCATCCTGACTTCCTCTCCTCGCCCCCACCCTCTCCTTCCCTGCTATGTGGATCTACACCCAGGTCCTTTAAAGCACCAGGATGAGACCAGATGGGATGGCAGGATTTATTCCCAGGACTCCTTTCTTCCTTCCTGGTTCTGACCTGGTGGAGGACACCAATAGGACTGGAACCTCATAAAGCCCCAGCACAAGTCATCAGCCGCAAAACTGTTGTGGAACCAGCAGACAAGGGTTCATGGGATTACAAATGTCAAACCCTCACTTGAGTTAGGTGCTTCTATAGACAGATAGGTTCTGGCCTGCTGGTTAGCTAAGCCCTCTTACCTCTGTCCTCTTCATCATTCGTTCCCCTGGCCAGGGCTTGCTGACTCCGTGTGACCCCAGGCAGATGATCATCAGAGTGGCAACAATGTGAAACAGCACAGTCCTCTTAGTTCATTCATTCAATCATATTTATTGAGTGCTTACTGTGTGCAGAGCACTGTACTAAGCGCTTGGGAAGTACAGGTTGGCAACATATAGAGACGGTCCCTACCCAACAGTGGGTTCACAGTCTAAAAGACTGTATAAAATCTAAAATCACAGTCTAAAATCATATTTCAGCTTTGTCAGTCATCATGCACCTTGCTGATATACTCTCTCAATTGCTTAGCACGGTGTCTAGCACCCAGCAGGTGTTCAATGAATATCTTTGATTCATTGACCTGAAGGCACCAGGATGGGGAGGGGATATGGGGGTAAGAATTGGAATAAAAATGGAAAAGTTGTCTTCTTTTTGATCATGTGTTGTCTTTTTTATATGTGTTTTTCTGAGGTACCATGGTCTCGTACATCAGATGTGGGATTGGAAGTCAGGAGAATACCATAGGTTTTAGTCCCAGATCTACCCCTGGACTCTTGTGTTACCTTGGGTTAGTCATGTAACCACTCTGAGCTTTGGTTTCTTCATCTGTAAAATGGGGCTAAGATACCTACTCTCCCTTCCTATTTGATCATGAGACCTACATGGAACAGGGACTGTGCCTGATTTATTTGTATCTAACCGAGTGCTTTGCACAGCATCTGGCTCATGGTAGATCTTTAATAAATAGGACTTGGAAAAACTGTGTGATCTAGTAGAAAGGGCCAGGACTTGGGAATCAAAGGACCTGGGTTCTAAGCCTAGCTCCATCACTTGTCTGCTATAACCCTGGGCAAGTCACTTAACTTCTCTAGACCCCAGTTTCCTCATCTGTAAAATGGAAATTCAATGTGTGTTCTCCTTTCTATTTAGACTGTGAACCCTGGTTGGGACAGGTACTTTGATCTGAATACCTTGTATCTACCCAGTACTTAGTACAGTACTTAAAGGCCACAGTTATTGAAAAATATCATGAGTATGGTTATGATCATAATCCCATGATGGAGCTTCCTTTTCTGGGTGTGTCTAGAGAATGAGATCACCTGTGGGAGCTTGATGTGGGTGAAGAACCCCTTCTAAGGGTCTCTCACAGGCCCCAAACCACCAGAACCACTGGAAGGAGGTCTGGTCCAGCCCTGCCCAGCCCAGCCAGCAGCATCTGCCTCTGAACTCAAGCGACATGGTTGCTGTCACAGACTGATCTCTAGAGGGCACCTGGCTATTTGCCCTCAAGGATCCAACCCAACAACTCAGCCACTGGGCCCTTCTCTCTGGGCCACATGACCATTTGTAGGTGGGTCTTTGTCCTCTCCAGGATACTTTCCATGCCATTGCCCTCCTCCTCCCCTACTGTTCTCCCAGGGCTCAGCATACAATGGGGCTTCATTCTGGGTTGCTGTTCATTCATCTAAACACACACATCACAAACACACCTAATAATAAAAACAATCATGGTACTTTTTAAGCACTTACTATGTGCTAGAACACTGTTCTAAGCGCTGAAGTAGATACATGTGAATCAGGTTGGACACAAACTCAATCCCCATTTTACAGATAAGGTAACAGGCCATAGAAGCAAAGTGACTTGTCCAAGGTCTAAGGTCACACAGCAGATATGTGGCGGAGCCAGGATTAGAGGAACTTCTGACTTCCAAACCCATGCTCTGTCCCCTAGGCCAAACTGCTTTTCAAAACCACACACTCACTGAGACACTTCAGGCTACTTTCTAGACTAACCCCCCACCATAAGTCCCACTTGTGCCTTACCAGGTCTTTCTGAAACCTGCCCCAGCCCAGTCTTTCAGTACATTGACCCTGACCAGGAGGACAGAGTTCCAGGGATGGGGAAGGGGAACAGTGTTAGTGAGACACGAGGAGGCCCTCAGGCCTCAACACCCCTAAGAGGGAAATGTCTCAGATGGAGCCCCCCCAAGATGCCATCATCCTGGTTCTTTAGTTGTATTCCCCACCCTGAACCCTAAACAGGCACTGGAAGTTTTGGGGTTCACTTGAGCCTTGTCCTATGCCTGGGAAGAATAGTTCCTTCCTGAAGAGCTTTCAGTCCCCTCTTTCAGTAGTGAGTTCCCACTGTGTCCATGAAAATAAGGAGTGAAAGAGCTATTCCAGTTTCAATCAGAAAGAATATTAAAAGGTCCTCATTGAAGCTAAAGACAGGCCCATGTATTTGGTAAAGTCACCAGCAGTCACAAGTACTTACCAGTTTAGCACAGAGAATGGAACTGCATTGGCACAAGATCAAAAACACAAAATAAATTTTGATCTTAGGTCCTTTTGCACCCCTCCACAACTCCTACACTGGTCTAGCATTGTAGAGGCATCAGAGGTCACTCACCTGGTCCACATTTGCTTTAAGTTTTCACTCTCCTTTGCCGAGATCTCTTCATCCCCTATGGCTTCTACTCCTGCTCTTCCAGACTAGACCCCTTCACCTTGGCAACTCCTGGGGAAAACCAGAACATACTTCTACTTCATCCTCAGGTCCCCAGTCCACCCCCCAGACTCAATTCCTGGGCCAATGTTGGTTCATTCTCCAGTAAGGCCAACACCTGTTTAGGGGCTGGCTTTTATCTGGCCTCCTCTGCCTCTCCCTGATAGGCACTCATAGAGCAGGTGTTTGCAGTCTGAGAATTCACAAATGGCCTTTAGCCCTCCACTCTCCCCACACCTGACCATCCACCGTTGGCATTTCCCCCGGGAAACTCTGGGGTTATTGAATTGTACAACCCAGATCAAATATTATAGGTCACACAATATTAATACAAATCATAAACAGAATTGTCACCCCTAGAGCACCTGGCCTGATGGTCAAAGCCCTACTGAGAGCTCACCTCCTCCAGGAGGCCTTCCCAGGCTGAGCTCCCTCCTTCCTCTCCCCCTCCTCCCTCTCCCCATTCCCCCCACCTTACCTTCTTCCCCTCCCCACAGCACCTGTATATATGTATATGTGTTGTACATATTTATTACTCTATTTATTTATTTTATTTGTACGCATTTATTCTATTTATTTTATTTTGTTAATATGCTTTGTTTTGTTGTCTGTCTACCCCTTCTAGACTGTGAGCCTGCTGTTGGGTAGGGACCGTCTCTATATGTTGCCAACTTATACTTCCCAAGCGCTTAGTACAGTGCTCTGAACACAGTAAGCACTCAATAAATACGATTGAATGAATGAATGAATGAATGCATAAACATTCTCCTCCTCCTCCTCCTCCCCTCCCCATCGCCCCCTCCTCCCTCTTCCCTATCCCCTTTCCCTCCCCACAGCACTTGTATATATTTGTACATATTTATTGTTCCATTTGGGTGTGCAAACATGCATAAACATTCTCCTCCTCCTCCCCTCCCCATCGCCCCCTCCTCCCTCTTCCCTACCCCCTTGCCCTCCCCACAGCATTTGTGTATATTTGTACATATTTATTATTCCATTTATTTTATTAATGATGTGTATATAGATAGCTATAATTCTATTTATTCTGATGGCACTGACACCTGTTTACTTGTTTTGTACTGTCTTCCCCTTCTACACTGTGAGCCCATTATCGCATAGGGTTCATCTCTATATGTTGCTCATTTGTACTTCCCAAGCGCTTAGTACAGTGCTCTGCACACAGTAAGTGCTCAATAAATATGATTGTATGACTGAATACACACACTCACATGCACACCCCTTCTTTCTCTCAGCAAGAAGTCTAGCCCCCTCATCCATTCCACTCTTATTTTCACCTGCTATGGCAACTATCTTCTCCATGGTTAGAAGACAGAGCATGGGCCTGGGAGTCAGTAGGTCATGGGTTCTAATCCCAGCTCTGGGAAAGTTACTTCACTTCTCTGTGCCTCAGTTACCGCATCTGTAAAATGGGGATTGAGACAAATGTGGATTGAGACTGTGAGCCCTGTGAGGGACAGAGACTATGTTCAACCTGATTTGCTTAGTACAGTGCCTGGAACATAGTAAGTACTTAACAAATACCATTATCATTATTATTATCAGTTAATTCCCAATCCAAAAGCTCCGTCTGCCCTGCTACATGGAACTTAGCTCTCTCTTCCTCCCTCTTCCTTTCTTCCTTCCCTCCCTTTCTTTTTCCATCTCCCTCCTCCTCTCCCTCGTTATGGCTCTGCTTTTTAATGGGGGGGGCTGCATCCTACTCAAGCCATTTTCTTATCATTCATTCATTCAATTCAAACATATTTATTGAGTGTGTATTGTGTGTAGAGCATTGTACCAAGCACTTGGGAAGTACAAATCGGCAACATATAGAGACAGTCCCTACCCAACAATGGGCTCACAGTCTAGAAGGGAGAGACAGACAAAAACAAAACAAAACAAGTAGACAGGTGTCAATACCAGCAGAATAAATAGAATTATATCTGTATACACATCTTTAATAAAATAGAGTAATAAATATGTACAAATATACACAAGTGCTGTGGGGAGGGGAAGGATGATGGGCAGAGAGATGGGATGATGGGGAGGAGGAGGAGGAGGAGAGGAAAATGGGGGCTCAGTCTGGGAAGGCCTTCTGGAGGAGGTGAGCTCTTAAGTAGGGCTTTGAAGGGAGGAAGAGAGCTTGTTTGGAGGATGAGTGAAGGGAGGGCATTTCAGGCCAGGGGAAGAACGTGGGCCAGGGGTCGATAGTGGGATAGGCGAGAACAAGGCACAGTGAGGAGGTTAGCAACAAAGGAGCAGAGTGTGAAGGCTGGGCTGTAGAAAGAGAGAAGGAAGGTGAGGTAGGAGGGGGCGAGGTGATGGAGAGCTTTGAAGCCAACAGTGAGGAGATTTTGCTTGATTCAAAGGTTGATACGCGAACACTGCATATTTTTGAGGAAGAGAGTGACATGCCCAGATAGTTTCTGTAGAAAGATAATCCAGGCAGCAGAGTGAAATATAGACTGAAGTGGGGAGAGACAGGAGGATGGAAGGTCAGAAAAGAGGTTGATGCAGTAATCCAGTCGAGATAGGATGAGACTGAACCAGCGAGGTAGCGGTTTGGATGGAGAGGAAAGGGCAGATCTTGGTGATCATCAACATCACTAGAAGCTACCCATTTTCTTTCCAGTCAAGAAAAAACTCCTCACACTTGCCTTCGGGGTTTTCCACCAGCTCTTCCCATCTTACACATTGGCCTTCTTCACTCACTCAATATGCTTCAGTTCACCTGTGAAGCACAGTGCTCTGCATGCAGTAAACACTAACTAAATACTAGTGATTGACTCAGCTCGCTAGCATGGTGCTCTGCGCACAGTAAGCCCTCAATAAGGACTGTTGATTGACTCAGCTCACCTTCTTGGCTCCTCCTAAGCTCACCCTTTAACTGTGATAACAATAATATTAATAATAATAATTGTGCTATTTGTTTGGTACTTACTGTGTGACACTTACAGTGCCTGAGCAGAAACAATTAGATACTTGACTCTGACTCCTTGCTCACGTTTTACCCCATGCCTTGTATCTTTCCTTTTCAAAACTTGCAGGCCACAGTTCACAGTTCCTCATCTTAAGGATAATGGTGATGACTATGGTATTTCATTCATTCATTCAATCAATCTATTTATTGAGTGCTTACTTTGTGCAGAGCACTGTACTTAACAGTAATAATAATAATAATAATAAACGATGGCATTGGTTAAGCATTTACTATGTGCCAAGCACTGCTCCAACTGCTAGGATAGATACTAGGTAATCAGGTTGGACTCAGTCCCTGCCCCACATGGGGCTTACAGTCTTAATCCTCAATTTACAGATGAGCTAACTGAGGCTCAGAGAAGTGAAGGGACTTGTCCAAGGTCACACAGCAGCTAAATGGCAGAGCCAGGATTAGAACCCACATCCTCTGACTCCCAAGCCCATACTCTTGCCATTAGGCCATGTACTAGTGCTAGGCCAGATACAACAGAATCAGGTTAGATACAGTCCCTGTTCCACATGGGGCTCACAGTCTAAGTAGGAGGGAGAACAGGCATTAAATCCCCATTTTACAGATGAGGAGACTGAGGCCGAGAGATATTGAGTAATTTTCCCAAGGTCATAGAACAAGCAAGTGATGGACCTGGGAATAGAGCCTAGGTTCCCTGACTCCCAGGCCTGTGCTCTTTCCAGTAGACAACACAGCTCCTCCAGGAAGCCTTTTATATTAATTCACAACACACTAGTCCCATCAACCTGACAGTCACCCTTAGCACCTATTTATTTTATTTCTAATCTCAGCACCCATATACATATGTATCTGTATTGCTATCTCGATTAGACATTCAATTATTTCATCCTGCCATGTACTCAGTTTCCTGCCATATCCTAGTTCACGCTCTATCCCCTTCGCTCTAAAGAAACCGCCCTCTCAAAGGTCACAAATGATCTCCTTCTTGCCAAATCCAGTAACTCCTAATCCATCCTAATCCTCCTCAGTCTCTCAGATGCCTTCATCACTGCTGACCACCCCCTTCTCCTAGAAACCTTATCCAACCCTGGGTCCACTGACACTGTCCTCTCCTGGTTCTCCTCCTATCTCTCTGATTACTCATTCTCAGTCTGTCTCCTACCTCCTGTGGATGTCTCTCAAAGTTCAGTTCTAGGTCCCCTTCTATTCTCCATATACACCCACTCCCCTGGAGAATACAATTGCTCACATGCCTTCAACTACCACCTCTTTGTGGATAACTGAATCTACATCTCCAGCCCTGATCTCCCTCCCTCTCTGCAGTCTCCCATTTCCTCCTGCCTTCAAGACATCTCTACTTAGTTGTCTTCCCATCACCTCAAACATTATATGTCTAAAACAGAACTTCTTATCTACCAACCCAACCCAGGCAACAGAGTGAAGTATAGACTGAAGCAGGGAGAGACAGGAGGATGGGAGATCAGAGAGGAGGCTGATACACTAATCCAGGCGGGATAGAATAAGAGATTGAACCAGCAAGGTAGCAGTTTGGATGGAGAGGAAAGGGCGGATCTTGGCGATGTTGTGAAGGTGAGACCAGCAGGTTTTGGTGACAGATTGGATGTGTGGGGTGAACGAGAGAGCGGAGTCGAGGATGACACAGTGTTTTGCCCTCAGTAGGTGCTCAATAGATGCCAGTTATTGATCAGCTGAAATGAGGCTGAGTTGTGTGAACTCCATCTCTTTATCAGGAGATCAGGACTGAGGAAATTGGGAGTGCTCTGCTGCCTTCTCCTATCAGTGTGAAACATTCAGGTCACTGGCCTATCTCCCTGGCCACTTACCCAATGCCTGGGCCTCTGCCCGATTCCAGAGCTGAGTCTGGCACACCCAGGCACTGCTTCATCTCTTTCCCGAGCTGGCTGCTTTCCAAAAGCAGGCACTAGGAAGCAGCATGTCTTAGTGGATAGAGCATGGGCCTGGGAGTCAGAACGACCTAGGTTCTAATCCTGACTTTGCCACATGTGAGCTGTGTGACCTTGGGTAAGTCACTTGACTTTTCTGTGCCTCAGCTACCTCATCTGAAAAATGGGGAGTAAGAGTGTGAGCCCCAAGTTGGACAGAGACTGTGAACAGTCTGATTAACTCGTATCTACCCCAGTGCTTAGAACAGTGCTTGGTGCATGTACCATATTATTAGGAGAGGGAATCAGTCTACCAATCATATTTATTAAGCACTTACTATGGCCAGAGCAATGTACTAAGTGCTTGGGAGAGCATAATTCAACAAAATTAGCAGACACAATCCCTGCCCACAGTGAGCTTACAGTCTGGAAGGAGAGACAGGCATTAATATGAAATACAGACATAAACAGTCCCATTTGGTGAAGTAGTTTATTATTAGCATCATAATTATTATTATTGCTGTATTTCTTAATCAAGAGTGTATTGAGCACTTGCTGTATGAAGATCACTGTACTAAATGCTTGGGAGAGTAAAATACAGAAGACTTGGCAGACACATTCCTGGATCTACTGTCTGACAATGCAGATGCTGAGGAACATTTATCGCCTTGAAAGGCATAAAGCAGAGGTATCATTCAGGGCTCTTCCCTTGGGAAAAACTGAGCACATGCAGAAGTGGGAAACAAAGAAAGAAACAGCTTCAAGGATGAGGGTGGAGGAGGGTCATGGGAGAAACAGGGAATCAGAGTGGGCAACCACCCCACCTAGGGTGACCTCCTGGGACTAGCTCCAATCGACTCCCCTTCATCATCCATTGAGGTCATCACACTTCAAGCAACCCCAGACCAGCCCATCCAGCCCAGCTCAGGACTTGGTCTCTAATGGACATGGCCCTCTCTAAGATCACCAATGACCACCTTCTTGCCAAATACAACAGCTTCTACTCCATCCTATTCCTCCTCAACCTCTCAGCTGCCTTTAACACTGTGGAACACCCCCTTCTGGAAACAGTATCCAACCTTGGGATCACTGACACTGTCTTCATTTTGTTCTCCTTCTATCTCTCTCACTGCTCCTTCTCGTTCTCTTTCACAGGCTCCTCCTCTGCCCCTTACCCCCTATATGTGGGAGTCCTTCAAGGCTCAGTTCTGGATCCTCTCTATTCTCCATCTACACCCACTACCTTGCAGAACTCATTCACTCCCATGGTTCCAAGTACTATCTTTACATAGATGATTCCCAAATCTACATCAACAGCCCTGATCTCTGTATCTCCCCCTTCTAGACTGTGAGCCTGCTGTTGGGTAGGGACCGTCTCCGTATGTTGCCAACTTGTACTTCCCAAGCGCTTAGTCCAGTGCTCTGCACACAGTAAGCGCTCAATAAATACGATTGAATGAATGAATGACCATCTCTAGATGTTGCAAATTTGTTCTTCCCAAGAGCTTAGTCCAGTGCTCTGCACACAGTAAGCGCTCAATAAATACGATTGAATGAATGAATCTCTCTCCCTTTCTTCAGTCTCGAATTTCCTCCTGCCTTCAGGACATCTCTATCTGTATGTCTTGCCAACACCTCAAACTTAACATGTACAAAACATAAATCCTCATCTTCCCACCAAAAACCTGTCCTTCTCCTGACTTTCCTATCACTCTAGACAACACCTCCATCCTCCCAACACCAGAAGCCCGTAATCTTGGCATTATCCTTGACTTGTCTCTCTCACTTTAACCAAATATGCAACCTGTCACCAAGTCATGTCAGTTCTATAGAATCAGCATTTTCCTCTCTATCAATGTAAAAATCGTAATTATAGAGCACTTACTGTGGGCAGAATATTGTAATAAGTGCTTAGGAAAGGACAATTCAGTAGAAAAAGTGATTCCTGCTCCCAAGAAGCTTACTGTGTATAAACTGCTACTACACTGATCCAAACACTTTTTTTAATGCTATTTGTTAACAATTTACTTTGTACTAAATTCTGGGGTAGGTTCAAGATCATTAAGTTGGACAAAGTCCCCGTCCCACATGGGGCTCACAGTCTAAGTAAGAAAGTTTAGGATTTAACCCTCAGTTTACAGATGAGATTACTGAGGCTCAAAGAAGTTAAGTGGCTTGCCCAAAGTCACACATTAGGTAAGTGGCGGAGCCAGGATTAGTATCCAGGTCCTTTGATTCCTAGGCTCATTCTCTTTACACTAAGCCATGCTCCTTCTTATATTACAACTTGTCTATTAATAATAATAATAATAATAGCATTTATTAAGCACTTACTATGTGCAAAGCACTGTTCTAAGCACTGGGGAGGTTACAAGGTGATCAGGGTGTCCCTGTGGGGCTCACAATTTTAATCCCGTTTACAGATGAGGTCATTGAGGAACAGAGAAGTTAAGTGACTTGCCCAAAGTCACACAGCTGACAACTGGTAGAGCCAGGGTTTGAACCCATGACCTCCAACTCCAAAGCCTGTGCTCTTTCCACTGAGCCACGCTGCTTCTCTTGCATCAGCCTCCTTGTTGACCTCCCTGCTTTGCGTGTCTCCCCTCTCCAGTCCATTCTTCACTCTGGTGCTTGGATCATTTTTCTAAAAACGTTCAGTCCATGGCTCCCCTTTCCTCAAAACCTTCCAGTGATTTCCCATCCACCTCCACATTAAACGGAAACTCCTTACCATAAGCTTTAAAGCATTCAATCAGCTCTTCCCCTCCTATCTCACCTTGCTGATTTCCTACTACAACCCATTCAATTCACCTCACTCTTCTAAACGCAATTTACTCTCTATACCTCCATCTCATCTATCTCACTACTGATCCCTCACCCAGGTTCTCCCTTTGGCCTGGAACTGCCTCCCTCATTATATCCCACTGACCACCACTCTCTCCCCCTTCACAACCGTTTTTTAAATCACATTTCCAAGAGGTCTTCCCTGACTAGACCTCATTTCCCCTACCAGCCCTCCCCCTCTGCATCCCCTATGCACTTTGTTCTTAAGCATATGATATTTAACCCAATTTTATTACCACAGCACTTATGGACAGAACTTTTCATTCTGAAACTTTTCCTATCTGTAATTCATTTTAATGTTTGTCTCCTCCTTTAGTCTGAAAGCACTCTGTGTACAGGGATCGTGCCTACCAACTCTGCTTTTTGTACTCTCCCAAGAGCTTAGTCCAGTGTTCTGCACACAGTAAAAGCTAAATAAATACTGTTGATTAATTGATTGATCTAACTGGGGCATTCATCCTGGTGGTCACCAAGTATGTCTAATTGTCACCACTTTACCCCAAGTGTTCAATCCATTCAGTTAATCATTCAGTCATATTTATTAAGCTCTTACTGTGTGCAGAGCCCTGTACTAAATGCTTGGGAAAGTACAGTATAACAATAAACAGTGACATTCCCTGCCCACAACAAGCTTACAGTCTGATGGGTGGGGGGGGGACACAAACATCAATAAAAAATCAATAAAATTACAGATATATACAGAAGTGCTGTGAGGCTGATGGGGTCAGGGGAGAGCAAAGGGAGCAAGTCAGGGTGAGGCCAAGGGAGTGGGAGATGAGGAAAAGTAGGGCTTAGTCTGGGAAGGCCTCTTTGAAGAGGGGAGAGTAATTGTCTATGAGATTTGAGGAAAGAGGGTATTCTAGGACAGGGGCAGCAGTGAGACAGGTGACCTTGAGGTACAGTGAGAAGGTTAACACTAGAGGAGTGAAGTATGCCGACTGGGTTAATGATAATAAGAATAATGGTACTTGTTAAATGCTTACTATGTGCCAGGCAATGTACTAAGTGCTGGAGGGGATATAAGCAAATTGGGTTGGACACCATTTATGTCCCATGTGGGACTAACAATCTCAATGCCCAAGGTTGTAGAAGGAGAAAAGTGAGATGATGAAGGAGGGGGCAAGGTAATGGAGTGCTTTAAAGCCAATGGTGGGGAGTTTTTGTTCCATACAGACGTCCCCTGGAGATTTTTGAGGAGGGGGGGTGACGTATATATATATATATATATATATATATATATATATATATATATATATATGTTTGTACATATTTATTACTCTATTTATTTATTTATTTTACTTGTACATATCTATTCTATTTATTTTATTTTTTAGTATGTTTGGTTTGTTCTCTGTCTCCCCCTTTTAAACTGTGAGCCCACTGCTGGGTAGGGACTGTCTCTATATGTTGCCAACTTGTACTTCCCAAGCACTTAGTACAGTGCTCTGCACACAGTAAGCGCTCAATAAATATGATTGATTGATTGATTGATTGATTGATGTCCTGAACGTTTTTGTAGAAAGGATGATCCGGGCAGAGGGGTGTGGGCAGGGACTGTGTTTATTGCTGAATTGTACTTTCCAACTGCTTAGTTCAGTGCTCTGCGCAGAGGAAACGCTCAATCCATATGATTGATTGAATGAATAAATGAATGAATGAAACTATGGACTGGAGTGGGGAGGTACAAGAGGTTGGGAGGTCAGCAAGGAGGCTGATGCAGTAATCTAGGAGGGATAGAATGAGTAATTAATCTAGGCGGGATAGGGACAAGTGAGAGAGGGGGGAGGGAACGGAAAGGAAGAGGAATTCTAGAAGTGCAGCCTTATAGTAACCACGGGGGTGGGGAGGGAGCAAAGAATTATAGAGCTGCAATTCCTTTTGTGACCACAGGAGGGCAGGTTCGGAATGGGGTTGGCACCTGAAGCCCAGGCTACATAGTGTTTGGGTGAGAACCGGTGAACTGGAGTTCTGGGAGGCCTTCCCAGACTGAGCCCCCTCCTTCTTCTCCCCCTCTTTCCCCTCCCCATCCCCCCCACCTTACCTCTTTCCCCTCCCCACAGCACCTGTATATATGTATATATGTTTGTATGTATTTATTACTCTATTTTATTTGTACATATTTATTCTATTTATTGTATTTTGTTAATATGTTTTATTTTGTTCTCTGTCTACCCCTTTTAGACTGTGAGCCCACTGTTGGATAGGGACCGTCTCTATATGTTGCCAACTTGTACTTCCCAAGCACTTAGTACAGTGCTCTGACACCGTAAGCGCTCAATAAATACGATTGAATGAATGAATGAATCCTACTGATGGAATGGGGAGTCCGATACTACGTAAAGTGTGGCCCAGTATCAATCGATGGATCGTATTCATTGAAACTGTGCTGTGTGCAGAGCACTGTATTAAGCATTTGTATCATACCATATGAAAGATCACAGGCCTGGGGGCCAGTCTTAATTCTGGCTCCGCCACTTGTTTGCTATGTGACCTTGGACAGGTTACTTCACTTCTCTTGGACTAGGTTACCTCATCTGTAAAATGGAGATCAAGACTGTGAGTCCCACATGAGACAGGGACTGTGTCCAAACCAATTATCTTGTATCTACCCCAGCACTTAACAATAGTGCCTGGCATATCAATGTCAGCCAATCACTGGTATTTATTGAGCACTTATAATGTGCAGAGCACTGTTCTAAGTGATTCGTAGAGTATGATACAACACAATTAGCAGAAATGTTCCCTGCCCATAATGATTTTACAGACTAAATGCTTAACAAATACCATAGCTTAGTGGACAGAACAGGGGCCTGGGAGTCAGAATGACCTAGATTCTAATCCTGGCTCCACCACCTGCCTGATGTATGATCCTGGGCAAGTCACTTAACTTTTCTGTGCCTCAGTTACCTCATCAGTAAAATAGGGATTAAAAGTGAGAGTCCCATGTGGGACAATTACTGTGTCCAAATTGATTAACTTGCTCTGATTCCTTAGCTGATTACTTTATCCAGGGAAGCAACAATATTGTAGAGTGTTGTGGGCAGCCACTTGTCTACTGTGTGATGTTGGGCAAGTCATTTTAATTATCTGTGCCTCAGTTACCTCATCTGTAAATGGGGATTAAGACTGTAAGCCCCATGTGGGACATGGACAGTGTCCAACCTGATTAATTTATATCTACCTCAGCACTTAGTGCAGTGCCTAGAACATAGTAAACATTTGACAAATACCATTTTTTAAAAAAACAGAACAAGGAGACAAAATTGGCACTGAAGTGGTGCCAGGGGGAAGGTTGAAGATATCCGGTATTCAGGCTGAATGAGAGAAGTCTGAGGGATGAGTTTAAGCCCCTGACTCCCTGAAGGGGTTTTGTGGTAAGTAGGCCAATCTCTCATTTTCCATGTCTCAACCAAGCACTGAAATCAAATGGGATTAAACAAAACCACAAGAAACCTTAGTTGAACATAAGCTACTTGCCTGGAGGCAGGGGGCTAAACAAGATCTCACAAGCCCGCAACCTTGGTGTCATCCTCGACTCTGTTCTCTCATTCACCCCTCACATCTAATCCGTCACCAAAACCTGCCAGTCTCGCCTCCGCAATATCGCCAAGATCCGCCCTTTCAATCAATCAATCAATCAATCATATTTATTGAGCACTTACTGTGTGCAGAGCACTGTACTAAGCGCTTGGGAATTACAAGTTGGCAACATATAGAGACAGTCCCTACCCAAAAGTGGGCTAACAGTCTAGAAGGGGGAGACAGAGAACAAAACAAAACGTATTGACAAAATAAAATAAATAGAATAGATATGTACAAGTAAAATAAATAAATAAATAGAGTAATAAATATGTACAAACATATATACATATATACAGGTGCTGTGGGGAAGGGAAGGAGGTAAGATCGGGGGGATAGAGAGGGGGAGGAGGGGGAGAGGAAGGAGGGGGCTCAGTCTGGGTAGGCCTCCTGGAGGAGGTGAGCTCTCAGTAGGGCCTTGAAGGGATCATGGCTCGAGATGGAGATTTGGGTGTCATCCGTATAAAGGCGGTAGTTTAGGCCATGGGAGTGAATGAGTTCTCCAAGGGAGTGGGTGGAGATGGAGAATAGAAGGGGTCCCACAACTGAGCCTTGAGCCTTGAGTGATCCCCGCAGTTAGGGGGCGGGAGGCAGAGGAGAAGCCCGTGAGACTGAGAAGGAAGAGCCAGGAAAAGCAGGGTTAACTGTCACTGTAGGCCGCTGGAATAATCTGGGACTCCCAAATTGGGTGCTGCTCAATAAAGCATACACCTCTGTCAATCCCTCCACCCCAACAGAAGGCCTAAGGAAGCAGAATGGTTGCTTAAGCACAGAAAGACCCTAGATTGTGTCTACAAGACACACTATTAAAGCCCAATAGCTTTTCCGTGAATTTCAGTCAAAAACAACTCCGAAGTAGGGTTACTTGTTCAAAAGCACATCTGGTTCCTAAAAAAAGCCAACAATTCCCTTCGAGCAATCTTGACAATATTACTCTTATTTAGTGAGCGTTTTCGGAAGACAGCACAAATGATGAGTTAAAACTTTCAATGCCCTTCAATTAGTTTGGAGCGATCCAGCTTGATAAAGTAATAAAGACAGCCCCCGCCAAGGCATTATCCAAAAGGGAGCAAACATCCTTTCCTCTCCATCCAAACCGCTACCCTGCTGGTTCAATCTCTCATCCTATCTTGACTGGATTACTGCATCAGCCTCCTTTCTGATCTCCCATCCTCCTGTCTCTCCCCACTTCAGTCTATACTTCACACTGCTGCCCGGATCATCTTTGTGCAGAAACACTCTGGGCATGTTACTCCTCTCCTCAAAAATCTCCAGTGGCTACCAGTCAACCTACGCATCAGGCATTAACTCCTCACTCTCGGCTTCAAGGTTCTCCATCATTTCACGCCCTAGTACCTCACCTCCCTTCTTTCCTTCTACAGCCCAGCCCGAACCCTCCGCTCCTCTGCCGCTAACCTTCTCACTGTGCCTCGTTCTTGCCTGTTCTGCCATCAACCCCCAGCCCACGTCCTCCCCCTAGCCTGGAATGCCCTCCATCCGCACATCCGCCAAGCTAGCTCTCTTCATCCCTTCAAAGCCTTACTGAAAGCTCACCTCCTCCAGGAGGCCTTCCCAGACTGAGACCCCTCCTTCCTCTCCCCCTCCCCCTCCCCCTACCTCCTTCCCCTCCCCCTCCCCCTCCCCCTACCTCCTTCCCCTCCCCCAACACCTGTATATATGTCTGTACAGATTTATTACTCTATTTATTTTTACTATTCTATTTATTTTGTTAATGAAGTGTATTTGGCTTTAATTCTATTTGTTCTGATGACTTGACACCTGTCCACATGTTTTGTTTTGTTGTCTGTCTCCCCTGTGAGCCCGTTGTTAGGTAGGGACCGTCTCTACATGTTGCCAATGCCAACTGTACTTCCCAAGTGCTTAGTACAGTGCTCTGCACACAGTAAATGCTCAATAAATATGATTGAATGAATGAATGAAAAGATGATCAACCAATCAATAATATTTATTAATAATAATAATAATAATAATAATAATGGCTTTTATTAAGCACTTACTATGTGCAAAGCACTGTTCTAAGCACTGGGGAGGTTACAAGGTGATCAGGTTGTTCCACGGGGGGCTCAGAGTCTTCATCCCCATTTTACAGATGAGGTAACTGAGGCACAGAGAAGTGAAGTGATGTGCCCAAAGTTACACAGCTGACAATTGGCGGAGCTGGGATTTGAACCCATGACCTCTGACTACAAAGCCCAGGCTCTTTCTACTGAGCCATGCTGCTTCTCACTGGGCACTGTCTCTGTCCCCCTCTCAAGGTCTCACCTGGAGCATTTCTAGTACTCTACCAGTCTCGACTACAGGAAGGAGAGTCAAGCAGAAACATAGCCATTCCATTTCTAGCTTGGGCAGTGGCTAGTTAGTGGAAGGCAAGCTGCTTAAAGTCAAAACTCACCTGTGCTGGGAAGCAGTGGCATGGGAGAGAGTTGAGGGCATAGACTCAAGTTGACTTCCTGGAAGGAGGCAATGGTAAACCACTTCCGTATTTTTATCAAGTATAGGTTGCATTACCAGAATGATTGAAGATGGAGCCGGGGCATTCTGGGAGAGATATGTCCATGGTGTCGCTGTGGGACGGAGATGGCTCGATGGCATAAAACAAGACAAGACTGTCTCTTTGGAGAGCACTGTACTCTCAGAAGAGGATGATAGAGTTAAACATGATTCTTACCCACAAGGAGCTAACAGTCAAATGGAAAATGACCTTCCCAAGTCTCTTTTTGGGCTACAATGTAATTTGTATTTGCATTTTGTTTGCAGGTTCACATACAGGAGTGGAGTCATGGACATAATCCATTTTAGCATTAGGACCTGCATTGGGTTAAAGGACAGGGTTGGAGGCTGGATTCTGAAGGATTCCCCATGCCAAGTCCTGGGTTGGGAGTGGGAACAGGGAAGGGGAAGAGGCATACTAACACAGAGTCAGGAGCTGGGCTTAAAATTCAAGCAGTGTTTCCTAGAGGAAAGAGCATAGGGCATGTCACTCCCCTCCTCAAAAATCTCCAGTGGTTGCCTATCAACCTTCACATGAAGCAAAAAATCCTCACTCTTGGCTTCAAGGCTCTCCATCATCTCACCACCTCCTACCTCACCTCCCTTTTCTCCTCCTCCAACCCAGCCCACATGCTCCACTCCTCTGCTGCTAACCTCCTCATGGTGCATCGTTCTCGCCCACCCCACCATCGACCCCTGGCCCACATCCTGCCCCTGGCCTGGAATGCCCTCCCTCCACATATCCGCCGAACTAGCTCTCTTCCTCCCTTCATCATCATCATCAATCATATTTATTGAGCGCTTACTGTGTGCAGAGCACTGTATTAAGCGCTTGGGAAGTACAAGTTGGCAACATATAGAGACAGTCCCTACCCAACAGTGGGCTCACAGTCTTAAAGGGGGAGACAGAGAACAATACCAAACATACTAACAAAATAAAATAAATAGAATAGATATGTACAAGTAAAATAAATAAATAGAGTAATAAATATGTACAAACATATATACATATATACAGGTGCTGTGGGGAAGGGAAGGAGGTAAGATGGGGGGATGGAGAGGGGGACGAGGGGGAGAGGAAGGAAGGGATTCAGTCTGGGAAGGCCTCCTGGAGTACCCTCAACTTGTTGGCAAGGCTGGGGTGGGGCTAGGACTTTCTGGGCCCCCAAAAGGCTGGGGAATCTGTCTGAGGGTCCCCCTCACCAACATTTAGCCCTCCCCTCCTTCTTACCCCCCACCTTTCCTCTGCTTCTCAAAGCCCTCTGCTTCTCTGCTTCCTTCAAAGCCCTACTGAGAGCTCACATCCTCCAGGAGGCCTTCCCAGGCTGAGCCCCCCTCTTTTCCTCTGCTCCTCCTCCCCTTCCCATTGCCCCCACTCCTTCCCTCTGCCCTGACCTCTTCCCCTTCCCAGAGCACTTGTGTATATTTGTACATATTTATTACTCTATTTTGTTAATGATGTGTACATAGCTATGATTCTATTTTTCTATTCTGATGGTATTGACACCTGTCTACTTGTTTTGTTTTGTTGTCTCTGTCCCCCTTCTAGACTGTGAGCCCGTTGTTGGGTAGGGACTGTCTCTATCTGTTGCTGTATTGTACTTTCCAGGTATTTAGAACAGTGCTCTGCACACAGTAAGCACTCAATAAATACGATTCAATGAGTGAATGAAAGAAGACCTGAGTTCTAATCCCTGCTTTGCCAATTGCTTACTCTGTGACCTTGGGGAAGTCACTTAATTTCTCTCTGCTTCAATTTCCCTACTGTAAAACAGGGATTAAAAGCCTGTCATTCATTCATTCATTCAATCGTATTTATTGAGAGCTTACTGTGTGCAGAGCACTGTACTAAGAGCTTGGGAAGTACAAATTGGCAACATATAGAGACAGTCCCTACCCAACAGTGGGCTCACAGTCTAGAAGGGGGAGACAGACAACAAGACAAAACATATTAACAAAATAAAATAAATAGAATAAATATGTACAAATAAAATCAATCAATCGAGTAATAAATACGTACAAACATATATATATATGTTTATATATATAAACATATGTACATATATACATATATGTATACATACATATACATATACATATATGTACACAAACATATATACATATATATATGTGTATATATATATACAGGTGGTGTGGGGAGGGGAAGGAGGTAAGGCAGGGGGGAGGGGGAGGGGGAGGAGGGGGAGGGGAAGGAGGGGGCTCAGTCTGGGAAGGCCTCCTGGAGGAGGTGAGCTCTCAGGAGGTGTCCTCTGCTTACACTGTGAGCCCCATGCAGGATAGGGACTGTGTTATTCTGTCTGACCTAATTAAACTGTACCTACCCTCGGGGGCCACAACGGTGTTTGACACACAGTAAGTGCTTAATGGATACCATTAAAAAAAAAGGTTGTCATCTAGTCCCCAAAACCTGGCCTCAGAGAGGAGGTGAGGAAAGTCAGTCTTGGACTCTCAGATTCCTAGGTTTGAAAGAGACCTAAAGAAAATTCAGGTGATCTACCCTACCCTGCCAGAGCTGGTATTAAAAACCACATCCTCAGTCATGGGTTCTAATCCCAGTTCAGCCACTTTTCTGTTGGGTGACCTTGGGCAAGTCACTAAACTTCTCTGGGCTTCAGTTACCTCATCCGTAAAAGGAGGATTAAGATTGTGAGCCCCATGTGGGACAGGGGACTGTGTCCAACTGGATTTGTTTGCATCCACCCTAGCACTTAGTACAGTGCCAGGCACATAGTAAGTGCTTAAAAAATACCATAGTTTTTAATACATACTTTTCTCCCTCTTAGACTGTAAGCCCCATGTGGGCCATGGATTGCATCTGATCTGCATATATTGTATCAAGCCCAGTGCTTAGTGCAAATGCCACCATTTTGACTCAAATCCTTTCTGAAAGATCAATCAATCAATCAATCATATTTATTAAGCACTTACTGTGTGCAGAGCACTGTACTAAGTGCTTGGGAAGTACAAATTGGCAACATATAGAGACTGTCCCTACCCAACAGTGGGCTCACAGTCTAGAAGGGGGAGATAGAGAACAAAACAAAACATATTAACAAAATAAAATAAATAGGATATGTACAAGTAAAATAAATAAATAGAGTAATAAATACATACAAACATATATACATCTATGCAGGTGCTGTGGGGAAGGGAAAGAGTTAAGGTAGGGGAGATGGAAAGGGGGAAGAGGGGGAGAGGAAGGAGGGGACGCAGTCTGGAAAGATCCCAAGCAAGAGCACGGACTTAGAAGTCAAGTAAAAGGATGAGGGTCCTAATCCTGACTCTGCCAGTAATCTGCTGTGTGACCTTGGGCAAATCACTTAATTTCTCTGTGCCTCAGTTACCTCTTCTGTAAAATGAAGATGAAGACTGGGAGCCCCATGTGTCATGTTATCGACAAGTAGGGTGCAAAATAGGTTAACGGTGTAAATCGGCCGCAGGGTTCTTGTACCCAGGGTGGTGACACAAATAGGAAAAATGACTCGGAGACATGAGTTCAGATAGAGCAGTAAAGAAGGAAAGTGGCTACCTGCCCGTTCACCTCCCGGGAGAGGTACGAGTGACAAGCAGCCCCGATCCCAGCCGCTTCTTTCTCTTTTATCGGGTTTCAAATCCAAGCTACACAAAGGATTCTTGAGAGTAGTGCCATACGTGAGGCCTTGGCATTCCTAGATCCCAAGTTAAAGTACAACCGTTTGTTTGTCATGGTTTGGTTAGTGTTAAAATCCCTGTTTACAAGATGTTATCAGGAGATAATGGTCAACACAGAATGGGGACATTCCAGACAGAGAGGAGCCACTTTGGTTAATGTTACTTTACAAACACTGGAGTGCTTTCTGTCTGCACAAAATAAAGAGTTACTGTTGGTATGCACAAGATGGAGTCAGTCATGCCAAGTTTGCTGGTAGACAACAATCCAGTAATCTGCTGTGTGACCTTGGGCAAGTCACTTAATTTCTCTGTGCCTCAGTTACCTCTTCTGTAAAATGAAGATGAAGACTGGGAGCCCCATGTGGCATAGGGACTGTGTCCAACCTGATTACCTTATCTCTACCCCAGGGCTTAGAAAAGTGCTTGACACATAGTAAACCCTTAACAAATACCGTAATGATTATTATTGGGGTAGGAAACTGCCATACTACCACATCTCTCTCAGTCACCTGATCTGAGGGGCCTCACTCGACCCCTGGGTTCTATAATTATGGTTTTTATTAAGCACCTTGGCAAGCACAGTGCTAAACTCTGGGGTAGATACAAGATAATCAGGCAGCCCCAGGCCTGTCCCTAACAGGATCACACTCAAAGAAGCAAAGAGAGTGGGTATCTTGCATTTTACAGATAAGGAAACAGAGCTAGGACCTCAATTGATATCCCTTGACTCCCTCCCTCCCCACACCACAATGCTCTTTCTTAAACACAGTACACCAAGCTTTGTACTAAGCAGCAAGCAATAAGGAAGCAGTGTGGTCTAGTGGAAAGAGCAGAGGTCCATGAGTTAAAGGACCTGGGTTCTAATCCCAGTTCAGCTACTTGCCTGTTGTGTGACTTAACTTCTCTGTACCTCAGCTTCCAAAACTGTAAAATGGGGATGAATTGCCTATTCTTCCTAATATTTAGACTGTGAGCCCCAGAAGGGACAGGGGTTATGTCTGATCTAATTATGTATCTATGAGAAGCAGCGTGGCTCAGTGAAAAGAGCACGGGCTTTGGAGTCAGAGGTCATGGGTTCGAATCCCGACTCCACCACATGACGGCTGTGTGACCTTGGGCAAGTCACTTAACTTCTCTGAGCCTGTTACCTCATCTGTAAAATGGGGATTGATTGTGAGCCCCACGTGGGGCAACCTGATCACCTTGTATCCCCCCTAGCACTTAGAACAGTGCTCTACACATAGTAAGCGCATAACAAATGCCATTATTATTATTATTATTACCCTAGCATTTAGAACAGTGCTTGACACATAGTAAGCCCTTAACAAAGACCATTATTAAAAAAAAAGCACAGTGGTAAGCAGGGAAACACAATCCCTGCCTCACATGGGGCTCACAGTCTAAGCAGGAGAGAGAATTGATATTTAACAAGTACTTTGATTAAATACCATTGATTGATTAACCCCTAATTTACAGATGAGGAAACCAAGGAATTGAGAAGTGATTTGATCAAGGACATACACAGCTGGGAAAGCGGCAGAGTCAGGTCCTCTGGTTCCCAGGCCCCCCTCACTCTTTCCCTTAGTCTATGCTACTTTCTCCAGGGCCACGCTTAGAAGAGTGCTCTACATACAGTAAATGCTCAATAATACCATTGTTTGATTGAATGATTGATGCTGTCTACCCCAAACACCTCCTGGTTCAGTGTCAGCCTCTCAGTCAGTCTGTAAGTCAATTATATTTATTGAGCACATATTGTATGCAGAGCACTGTACTAAATGTTTGGGAGAGTAGGATATAACAGATACATTCCCTGCTCACGATTCACAATGTATAATGGGAGACACACATTAATATAAATAAATTAAATTACAGGTCTGTGACAGAATTGGAGCCTGGAAGACAGGGGGAAGGAGGAGAATCCTGCGGCCTGCTCTCTTGATGGCGGCAGTTGTTCCGGATGGCCACCAAGTTGCCGGGCGACCAAAGAATTAGTCAGACAGCATGTGACTGCCGAAAGTTTTAATAAAGTTTTATTGGTAAGGCCGAAGACCGAATAGGGGTTAACGCACCCTGTGGACTCATTTCCTTAAGGGAAAAGGCCCCGAGTGCCCGATACAATGGGCTTATATACTGCTATTGCTGATCACAGTGATTGGTAGATATGAAAACAGTAGGGACTAGATTGGTGCAGATTTGGTACAGATTTGGTGCAGAGCTGGGCAGAGTCTATCTCCTTATTTGGTTTGATTCCTGGACCCAGCCAGTGGGCTGCAGGGTCTAAAGCCCATACCAAATATGGCACCAGAACCACGTACATTCAAACAATATCTGCAACCTTTCCATGGTGGATGAGGGGCCCCCCATCACTCTTAGTCCCAGAACTTACCGGGAGGCAAGGAGCCTGTGAGAAAGCTGGCTGGAAAGGAGAAGGCTTCATGCAATTTCAAGGCTCTCCCGGGGAAAGACGAAGCCCCCTACTGCTCAAGGACCTCTGACAGCTTCCTTTCTGTCCAGCAGGGCCTGGCAGAGTCTGCCTCACTTTTTATTAACTCAAGGTATCCATGGGGGGCTGAGGAGGAGCTATCATTGAAGAACAATTGACCAGGTAATGACTGCTACCTCTAGCACCACAGGAAGGGCGTGGCCCAAGAGATCAGAGACCAAGGATTCTGGGTCCTTTGTTCTCAGTCCCAGTCTCAGGTCCCCAGAGCTGAAAAGGGAGCAGGGCAGGAGCTGCTTTAAAGAAATTGTTCACATCTGGCCTCACGCCCTCTGCATCAAGCCTAATTTTTCCAAATTGGCCTCAAGACTCTCTCCATCCACTATCTCGACCTAATGCGCTTGCTCCCTTCTCCAAGTTGCTCCCCAGATCCCTCCTCTCAAGTTCATCTTCTAACCGAACCTTGTTCTTGCTTCTCCTGCCTCTACTCCCTCACCCAAGCTGTCCTCTGGCCTGGTACACGCCACCCCTGCCCACATCCAACAGACCCAACCCCCAGTCAAAACCCTCCTAAAAGCCTACCTCTTTCAAGAATTGTTCCTCAGATTAGATCCCAGCCCCGCAAGTTGTACAAACCCACCAGCCATCTCCAGCGCTTGTGCTCCTACTTACACCCATCCTGAGCACTGCTATATTTATGTTATCCAATTGTATATTCAATAATAGTAATTAATAATAATAATGGTATTTATTAAGTGCTTATTAAATTCATTCATTCATTCATTCAACCATATTTATTGAGCACTTACTGTGTGCAGAGCACTGTACTAAAGTGCTTAAATGCCAAGCACCTTCCTAAGCGCTAGGAGAGAAACAAGTTTATCGGGATCCACAAGGGCACACAGTATACTTAGGAGGGAGAACAAATTTTTATTCCCCATTTTGCAGTTGAGGTAACTGAGGGATGGAGAAGTGAAGTGACTTGCCCGGAATCACACAGCAGGTGAGCAGTGGACTCGGAATTAGAACCCCGGTCAGCTGTAATGGAAGCTTGGTGTGGGCTGGAAATGTGTCTATTGCTATATTGTACTTTCCCAAGTACTTAGTACAGTACTTTGCACACTTTGTTGTCCACCAGCAGACTTGGCATGACTGACTCCATCTTGTGCATACCAACATTAACCCTTTATTTTGTGCAGACCGAAAGCACTCCAGTGTATAAAGTAACATTAACCAAAATGGCTCCTCTCTGTCTGGAATGTCCCCATCCTGTGTTGACCATTATCTCCTGATAATATCTTGTAAACATGTTTAGACTGTGAGCCCACTGTTGGGTAGGGACTAAGTCTATATGTTGCCAACTTGTACTTCCCAAGCACTTAGTACAGTGCTCTGCACACAGTAAGCGCTCAATAAATACGATTGATTGATTGATTGATTGATAAACAGTGATTTTAACACTAACCAAACCATGACAAACAAACGGTTTTACTTTAACTTAGGCTGTAGGAATGCCAAGGCCTCAAATGTGCACTACTCTTGGGAATCCTTTGTGTAGCTCAGATTTGAAACCCAATAAAAGAGGAAGAAGCAGCTGGGATTGGGGCTGCTTGTCACTCGTACCTCTCTTGGGAGGTGAATGGGCAGGTAGCCACTTTCCTTCTTTACTGCTCTATCTGAACTCATGTCTCTGAGTCATTTTTCCTATCTGCGTCACCACCTCGGGTACTTGAACCCTGCGGCCGATTTAAACAGATTAACCTATTTTGCACCCTACTTTCAATAACACTTTCTTGACATGCCATTGAGTCATTTCTGACCCATAGCGACACGACTGACACATCTCTTCCAGAACACTCCGCTCTCCATCTGCAATTGTTCTGGTAGTGTATCCATAGAGTTTTCTTGGAAAAAATATGAAAGTGGTTACCATTGCCTTCTTCCACTCAGTCAACTTGAGTCTCTGCCCTCAACTCTCTCCCATGATGCTGCTGTCCAGCATGGTTGAGTTTTGACTTGTAGCAGATTGCCTTTACCTGGCTACACACTGCCCAAGCTGGGAATGGAATGGGTAGGCCTCTGCTTGACTCTCCTTTCCATAGCCGAGACTGGAAACTCTCCAGGTATGAACCTGAGAGGAGACTGCACACTGTAAATAATAATAATAATAATAATGGTATTTGTTAAGCACTTACTATGTGCAAAGCACTGTTCTAAGCACTGGGAGGTTACAAGGTAATCAGGTAGTCCCATGTGGGGCTCGCAGTCTTCATCCCCATTTTATAGATGAGGGAACTGAGGCCCAGAGAAGTTAAGTGACTTGTGCAAAGTCACACAGCTGACAATTAGCTGATTCGGGATTTGAACCCATGACCTCTGACTCTAAAGCCCGTACTCTTTCCACTGAGTAAATGCTCAGTAAATACTATTGAATGAATGAATGAATAAATAAATATGATTGAATGAATGAAATTTTATTCCCAGTCATGTGCTCTTTCCACTAGACCACCCAGCTCCTTCAATTACTTTGATTACACTTTCCATAAATATGTTTATGTTTGTCTGCCCCATCAGAATGTAAGTTCCTTGTGGGAAGGGAATGTGTCGCTTCCCTGTTTTATACTTCCCAAGGGCTTAGTAGAGTGCAATCATTAGGTGCTCAACCAATAGTATTACTATCATTACTATTACCAGATTCACTCCTGAATCTGGTTCCTAAAGGAACCCTGGCTCAGAGAGATTCTGCAGACTGTAAGCCAGAAGAGACACCTCCTTCTGTGGCCCTTAATTTCTGTGTCCTCCACCACCAGCTGAAACCTTGGGATTGTATGTCTTGCCCCAACTTTCCAGAAGATGGATGCATTTATAAATTTGACTGAAAAAGCAGCATGGCCTAGTGGAGAAAGCACAGGCTTTGGAGTCAGAGGACCTGGACTCTAATCCTGGCTCTGCCAGTTGCTTGCTTTTGACCTTGGGCAAGTCACCTATCTTCTCTATGCCTCAGTTTCCCCCACTAGAAAATGGGGATACCTGTTCTCCCTCCCAGTTACACTGTGAGATCCATGCAGAACAGGTACTGTGTCCAACCTAGTTAACTCCTGCCTTCCCCAGAATTTACAACCTTGTTTGACTCACAATAAGCACTTGACAAATACCTTTTTTTTTTTTAAAAAAAAGAAGCCATTAATGGAGAGAAGAGTTCACAGATGGGCCGGGTGTTCTGAAGTTTGCCCACATCTCAGTGTTTTCAGAACAAAAGAAGACTACTGCATAACCAAAGTTGGACAAATTTGTCACTAATTTGGGATTAGAACCCATGACCTCTGACTCCAAAGCCCATGCTCTTTACACAGAGCCAAGCTGGTAATACTTAGAACAGTGCCTTGCACACAGTAAGCACTTAAAAAATACCATAAAGAAAAAAAATGGAGGCTGGTAAGATCCAAGGGCCAGGATTCGCTATACTGTGAGCTTGTTGTGGGCAGGGATTGTCACTCTTTATTGTTGTAGTGTACTTTCCCAAGCACTTAGTGCAGTGCTCTGCACACAGTAAGTACTTAGTAAATATGATTGAATTAATAAATGAGCCCCAAGGACATGGGAAGCTCCTTTCCTTGGTGCTTTTCCGAACTGAATAATGTCCATCTGGACAAGCTGGGTGAGGGGCCAAGCTGCTTGGAGACAGGCAATGCACTGCAAGACTTCCAACTGGAGGAGCCCCAAGATAGGTCTAGGAACCTGAGTCAGCATGAATCATGGTATTTATTGAGCTCTTACTGTGTGCAGAGCATTGCACTAAGTGTTTGGAAGACTACAGTATAACGATATAACAGGCACATTCCCTGCCCACAACAAGTTTACATGAAGTTTGGAGTCAGGGTCCAGGTCTGAAACTGAGGAAGAGGCTGGGAAATGGACAGGGATGGGGTCTGGGGCAGGGAACTAAAAATAATTAATTTAATCATATTTATTGAGGGCTTACTGTGTGCAGAGCACTGTACTAAGTTCTTGGGAGAGTACAATATAACAACAAACAGACACACATTCCCTGCCCAAAACGATCTCACAGTCTACAGGGGTCATTTTCTGACCCACCGAGACACTAGTATCCAAAACACAGAATCTCCAGATATTATCAGAGCTAGAAGATTTCCCCTGGCCAGTATTTTCCATCATGTTTTCAAATGAATCAGTCTACTCCTCTGGGCTGGACACCATGCCAAGGTCAGTGCTTTCTAATCTCTCACACTAACCAGATCACGGCACAGGAACACCAGCTGGATCCCAAACTAATAGGTAAAACCAAGAAATAATAGCCATAGATAGGTCAGTAGACATACAGCCCGGCTACAAAGTTAGCCTGGGGTCTGAAACTTTTCAGGTAATGTAGGAGAGCCCAGCCTGCTGCCAGAAAGTGGGGGGGGGAGGGAAGGAGAGAGGGAGGGATATGGGGGGGGGGGTTGTGTGTGTGTATGTGTGTGTGTGTGTGTGTGTGTGTGTATTTTATGAGTTTGGGGAGGGGGAGAAGGGGGGGCATGTGCAGTGTCTGTTTTAAGAATTTGGGTCTCCCCAAAGAAAAGAATGGGATCTGACCATTAACAGCAGAGACAAGGCCACAGTGAAAATTCATTGTAATGTAAATGCTCATAACTATGTACAAATCAACCACAGATTGATTTACTAATTGATTCTCATTCACCCCTCCCATCCAAGCTGTCACCAAAACCTGCCGGTCTCAGCTCCACACCATTGCCAAGATCCGCCTTTTCCTCTCCATCCAAACCGCTACCCTGCTCGTTCAAGCTCTCATCCTATCCCATCTGGACAACTGCATCAGCCTTCTGTCTGATCTCCCATCCCCGTGTCTCTCCCCACTTCAATCCATACTTCATGCTGCTGCCCGGATTGTCTTTGTCCAGAAACGCTCTGGGCATGTTACTCCCCTCATCAAAAATCTCCAGTGGCTACTAATCAATCTGCACATCAGGCAGAAACTCCTCACCCTCAGCTTCAAGGCTCTCCATCACCTCGCCCCCTCCTAGCTCACCACCCTTCTCTCTTTCTACAGCCCAGCCCACACCCTCCACTCCTCTGCCGCTAATCTCCTCATCGTGCCTCATTCTCGCCTGTCCCGCCATCGACCCCCGGCCCAAGTCATCCCCCTGGCCTGGAATGCCCTGCCTCTGCCCATCTGCCAAGCTAGCTCTCTTCCTCCCTTCAAAGCCCTAATGAGAGCTCACCTCCTCCAGGAGGCCTTCCCAAACTGAGCCCCCTCCTTTCTCTCCCCCTCCCTCCTCCTCCCCATCCCCCCACCTTACCTCCTTCCCCTCCCCAAAGCTTCTGTATATATGCATATATGTTTGTACGTACTTATTACTCTATTTATTTATTTATTTTATTTGTACATATTTATTCCATTTATTTTATTTTGTTAATATGTTTTGTTTTGTTCTCTGTCTCCCCATTCTAGACTGTGAGCCCACTGTTGGGTAGGGACCATCTCTATATGTTGCCAACTTGTACTTCTCAAGCACTTAGTACAGTGCTCTGCACACAGTAAGCACTCAATAAATACGATTGAATGAATGAATATTCGTAATCATAGGAAAATTAACATGGAATCAATCAATCAATCAATCAATCGTATTTATTGAGCGCTTACTGTGTGCAGAGCACTGTACTAAGCGATTGGGAAGTACAAGTTGGCAACATAAAGAGACAGTCCCTACCCAACAGTGGGCTCACAGTCTAAAAGGGGAAGACAGAGAACAAAACCAAACATATTAACAAAATGAAATAAATAGAATAGATATGTACAAGTAAAATAAATAAATAAATAAATAAATAGAGTAATAAATATGTACAAACCTATATACATATAGGTGCTGTGGGGAAGGGAAGGAGATAAGACGGGGGGGATGGAGAGAGGGACGAGGGGGAGAGGAAGGAGGGAGCTCAGTCTGGGAAGGCCTCCTGAAGGAGGTGAGCTCTCAGTAGGGCTTTGAAGGGAGGAAGAGAGCTAGCTTAGCGGATGTGCGGAGGGAGGGCATTTCAGGCCAGGGGGATGACGTGAGCCAGGGGTCGATGGCGGGACAGGCGAGAACGAGGCGAGGTGAGGAGATTAGTGGCAGAGGAACGGAGGGTGTGAGCTGGGCTGTAGAAGGAGAGAAGGGAGGTGAGGTAGGAGGGGGCGAGGTGATGGAGAGCCTTGAAGCAGAGGGTGAGTAGTTTTTGCCTGATAGGTTTGACATGTATTCATTTCTAAATGTGTGAAGATGCTCCTTGCCTAAACCATAACTCTGTCCTGTATTGCCTGGGCCCATTTTCCCAGGCTGCAGCACTGGGGCTAAGAGTCCTCATTTATTCTGAGATACTCACTTTGAAAATCATAGCAGCCTTGGCTTCTCTCCTGAAAACCCCCACCTTCGACACTGACTGAAAGTTTATCGTATGTAGAGCGCAAGGTGCAGAGCGGTGCTTGGGAGAGCTCAGTAATAGGGGGAGCTACAGCCCCTACCCTTTAGAAGCTTACAATCTAATGGGGGAGGCAGGAGGACACAGATCCTATGTTTCCAAAAGATATGAGGAAAAACATTCATACAATGGGTAACAAGTGAGCATCAAACAAATCAATACATAAATGACTTAGTGTAATGATTGTGGTATTTATCATCATGTTATTTATTTGCAGGATTTATTTGTGCCAAGTGCTGGGGTAGATATAAGAAAATCAGGTCCCACATGGTCATAGTCTAAATAAGAGGGAGAACAGATTGAATCCCCATTTTGGAGATGAGGGAATTGAGGCATAGAGAAGTTAAGTGTCTTGCCAAAGGTTGCACAACAGGTAAGTGGCAGAGCTGGGATTAGAACCCAGGTCCTCTTGACTCCCAGGCCCCAGATCTTTCCCTACATTGCTTCCCTCCTAAATCAGTCCAGGAGTAATGTGGCCTACTGGAAAGAAGACTGGCCTGGGAGTTGGAGGACTTGTGTTCTAATCACTGTTCCGCTACTTGCCTGCTATTTGACCTTGGGAAAAGCTTCTGTTTGCTCATCTGCAAAGTGGAGATTAAATACATCTTTTCCCTCTTCCTTAGACTGCAGACACCATGTGGGACAGGGACTGTGTACAATTTGCTTTTATTGTAGTTACTCCAGCACATAGTACAGTCCTAGGCACAGAGTTGGTGTTTAACAAATACTATTATTACTGTTAGTATTATTATTATTATTAGTAGTAGTAGTAGTAGTAGTAGTAGTAGTAGTAGTAGTAATTGGTAGAGCATAAATCAAGGAGAGTTGATGGGAAATGTTGATCTGGGAAGTGGCAATTATTCAGTAAGGTGGTTTTTGAAGTTGGGAAGTTATGTGATTTGGCAGATTTAAGTGAGGAGGAAGTTCCAAGAAGAAAGAAGCATATGAGCAAGGAGTAGGAGATGGAAGAGTAGAGGACAAAGTACACTTGTGGTATGACACTGTTAATACAGTGAATGGTTCTCTGTCACCAGTGAGGGTTGAAAATGCAGCAAGCAGCTGTGCAGCTAAATAAAAGGAAAGACTTTCTGAGAGTAAGAGTTGCTATGCACTCGAAAAAAAAAACTTACCAAGGGAGTCAGAGGACCCGAGCTCTAGTCCCGGCTCCACTACTTGCCTGCTGGAAAAGTCGCATCTTCTCTGTGCCTCATTTACCTCATCTGAAAAATGGGGATTAAATCCTACACCCTCCTACTTGGACTTTGAGCCCTATGTGGGACAAGGGCTGTGTTCAACCTGACTGCCTTGTATCTATCCCAGTGCTGAGTACCGTGGTTGGCAAATAGTAAGTGCTTAATAAATACAAACAAAAAAGAAAGGAAAGAATGTCTTTCTGCCTGCAATGGGAGAAGACCAGGCCCAGTCAGAGACAAGGACTTGGACAAAATGGCCTTTGGAGGATTCTGGGTTGGGCAGACTTTCTTTAGGACTGTCAGACTCAATCAGTCAGTCAGTCAATCATATTCATTATACTAATTGTACTTATTAAGCGCTTACTATGTGCCAAGCACTGTTGTTGAGCACCTATTGTGTGCAGAGCACTGTAATAAGCACTTGGAAGAGTATACTATAACAGACACAGTCCCTGCAGAGGGTTGCCAGATTCCCTTCGAGGGCCATGGGGCAAAGTAGACATAAATCTTATTATCTGTCTGATCTTTCCATCAGTTAGAGGTAGCAATGAGTCCTGCCTGGGCCCAGCTCTGCTATTTCCAGGAACTCAATGCCATTTCTCCCAGGAAAGAACAGAAGAAAATTGGTTGGGAGTGGCAACAGGAGCCAGGGTTCTTCAACAGGCCAACAAGCAGGGCTGGTAGGGCTAAACAGAGAAGCTGTGGGACTCACTGAGAAGTGGGCTCAGGGATAGAGAGACATAAAACATTAGGAGTCTTCAAACTTGAAAGATGAAGGCTGAGAGGGGCCAGGACAGAGCCTTGCAAAATCAGAAACCATTCATTCAGGTTCAACTCGGAATCCCACAACCCTGGAGCCCCAGGGAAGCCGTTGAAGCTTGATGGATGAAGATTTGGGGCTTTTTTAAGTTTGTTAAGTACTTATGATGTGCCAGGCATTGTATTAAGCACTGAGGTACATACAAGAAAATCACGTTGGACACAGTCCATGCCCCACATGTAGCTTACAATAATAATAATTATTATTATTATGGTATTTGTTAAGTGGTTACCTTGTATGAGATATTGTACTAAGCTCTGGGGTGGGAATAAGCAAATTGGGTTGGACACAAACCCTATCCCACGTCGGGCTCACAGTCTTGCTCCCCATTTTACAGATGAGGTCACTGAGGCCTAGAGAAGTGAAGTGACTTGCCCAAGGTCACATAGCTGACAAGTCATGGAGCCATTATTAGACCCCATGACCTTTTGACTTCTGGCCCGTGCTCTCTCCACTATACCACTGTACTCTCATTACAGTTTTAATCCCTATTTTACAAATGTGGTAATTGATACACAAATAAGTGAAGTGACTTGCCCAAGGTCACACAGCCTACAAGTGGCAGAGCCAGGGATTAAAATCCAGGTCCTCTGAGTCCCAGGCCCGAGCTCTTTCTGATAGACCATGCAGCTTCTCAACAACCATAAGGAAGCATGTTTTCTCTCAGTGAGAGATTAAGCACATGGGATTTGTTTCTACAGGATGTTGGACACATGAAAATATCAGCCATGTTTTAATGGTACTTGTTAAGTGCTTACTATGTACCAGGCATAGTAGTAAGTGCAGGGATAGATTCAAGATAATCAAGTTGGATACAGACCATGTCCCACATAGGGCTCACAGTCTTAATCCCCATTTTACAGAGGAAAGAACTGAGGCACAGAAAAGTTAAGTGGCTTGCCCAGGGTTACTGAGCCAACAAGTGGCAGAGCAAGAATTAGAATTCAGGTTCTTATGACTCCCAGGCCTGTTCTCTATCCACTAGGCAATGCTGCTTCACAATTCAATTTAAGGGGATTTATTTATATAACTTCCTGGGTGGGGGTGGTCCATCCTGGGTCACTAGATAGAGAGTTAAGAATGTTAGAGGGAGGTAGAGATGATCCATTTCTAACCAGGAGAATCAGTAGCCAAACTGACCATCACCTGAGTCCTGGAGCCACTACTGGGGCCAGAGTTCAGGACAAGATGGGCCACCGGGTTGAGGCATTGCAAACAGTCTATGTTCTAAGATAGACACACTCTCCTCACCCATCCTCAGTGATCTTTTCTTTTGTGTGTGTGTGTGTGTGTGTGTGTGTGTTTGTGTGTAATATTTGCTAAGCACTTACTATGTGTCAAGCAGTGTTCTAAGCTCTGAGGTAAATACAAGGTAATTAGGTTAATTAGGCCTTACTAGAGAGTCACCCATACAGAGACCCTGATTCTCCAGTTTATTGCACTCTATCCTGAGGCCACCTCTCGATCCTGGTCTCTACCCTTTACCCAGCCATGCCCCAACCACCGCCCCCACAGTATTCGCTCTCCCGGCACCCAATCTGCCCATGCTCCTGTCTCCCTTCACCCCTGCACTTTAGCCACCCTGTCAAGTCCAGTAACAAAGTGTCAGGACCTCTGCAGCTCTCTCACCTACTTCTACCCCATATCACCATCCCCTTTACCAGGTGAGTTGCCATGCCCAGATCCACCACCCCACCCCGGCCAGGTCAGAGGGAGAAGACTCACACCTCTGAATGGTCTGGTTCTCAGCAGGGAGGCCAAACTACAAGGTGTCGTTCCGGGCTCCTGGAAAGACAGAGAACAAATCAAGAGGTAAGCAGCTGCGCATGCCCAGAGTCTCCCTGCATGACTGGCCTCTGCCTTCAAGGGGCTGATCGTCTGAAGGAAAAGCCACAGCTTGAATGTGTACTCATACACACACACACGTAAACACCCATGCTCCCAAAGTCCCACCATGCACCAAAATCCACCTACATCCACACAAGCACCTCCGCCGCCCCGTCCCCCAACACTCACACATACCCACACCTCTTTGTACGTGTACATATACACTCCATACACTCATACTCTCACCCACACCACTCACACACCCAGGGACAGAAAAAGGAGGAGTACCTTGTCCTAGAGGGATCTATAAGATAAAACCTCAAAGGTCGAAAAATATGACTATAAACCAAATTGCAGGCACTGAACAAGTCAGCACCAGTGGACATAAACCCACCCAACAGGACCACTTTTTGGTTGGAACCCATCAGTGATTTCAGTGAGCAGACACAGAGAAGACAGAGAGGTATGGACAGGGGAAGGCCTCAATTTTATTTGCCTCCTTTCCATTTGGTTAACCTTGACCCACCCTGGGCAACTGTAAAAGTTGTTTAATAACATCAAAAATGAGAATGATTAGATTAATAGGAACAGATTTCATGAACTAATTGCTGCATCATGGCCAGATTATGAGTGTGCCATTGCCTGGTTTATGGGTGGCTTGACAATTTGGGCGATTTCTAGTAGCCAGACACTTAACCTGTGTCTTTCTTTTACTGATAAAAAAAATGAAGTAAATAATAGGAAAGAAAAGGCTGGGTTAAGTAGCAACTTTTCTGGATGGAAAAGTGTAAATAGTGATCTCCTCTTTTCTCTTTCCCCAGCTCTCTTTAGGATTTCAATGCTAGGACCAACTTCACTGAATATTTTCCTAAATAATCACCAAGAGAGTACAAGTGACACTGAGCTCCTCCTCCAGTTGGTGGAATGCAATGCTAATTATGAGGATCAACTTTGGGGAGATCTCACTGGGTGAGAGGGTAGAACAGTCTTCTAGACTGTGAGCCCGCTGTTGGGTAGGGACTGTCTCTATGTGTTGCTGACTTGTAATTCCCAAGCGCTTAATAAAGTGCTCAGCACACAGTAAGCGCTCAATAAATACGATTGATTGATTGATTGACTAATTGGAGAAGGACAGTCATTGTTTCACCTGTCCAGATGCACCTGGATCTCCAGTGCCTCCAGGGGGGCCTCCAGGGTCACTGCCTCAATGCCTAGGGCTTGGAGTAGGGAGGACGGGTGCCCCACTAGCCTTTTCTGTCAAACTAGGTCCAATAAGTGGATGATGGAGGGATCTGGACTAACCTTGGGCATTTGGAACCCCAGTCAGTGTACTCATCCACTTTTCAGTGCCCCCTGCATATTGCCCAGGTAGCATTATCTTCCCACAAAAAACCCTATCCTCCCACTCACTTTCCCATTACCGTAGATAGCACCACCATCCTTCCTGTCTCACAAGCCTGTAACCTTGGCATTATCCTTGACTCCTCTCTCTTATTCAAAACATATATTCAGTCCATCTCTAAATCCTGTTGTTTCCACCTTCACATTGCTAAAATCTGTCCTTTCCTCTCCATCTAAACTGCTACCACATTAATCCAAGCACTTATTCTATCCCATCTTGATTACTGTATCAGCCTCCCTGCTGACCTCTCTGCCTCCTCTCTCTCCCCATTCCAGTCCATACTTCACTCTACTGCCCGGATCATTTTTCTACAAAAACATTCAGGACGTGTTTCCCCACTCCTCAAGAACCTCCAGTGGTAGTCCATTCATCTCCAAATCAAACAAAAATTTCCCACCATTGCCTTTAAAGCACTCAATCACCTTGCCCCACTCCTACCTCTTCTCTCTACTCCTACTGAAACCCGGCCCAAACACTTCACTCCTTTAATGCTGACCTTCTCTATCTCGTCTATCTCATTCATTTATTCATTCATTCAATCATATTAATTGAGTGCTTACTGTGTGCAGAACACTATACTAAGTGCTTGGGAAGTACAATTCAGCAATAGAGACAATCCTTGCCCACAACGGGCTCACAGTCCAGAAGGGGGGAGACAGACATTAAAACAAGTAAACAGGCATCAGTAGCATGAATACCAATAAAAAGAATTGTAGGTATATACACATCACTAATAAAAATAAATAGGAATAGAATTCACCACCGACCTCTTGCCCATGTCCTGCCTCTGCCCTGGAACTGTTTAATATGATATAGTACTCTCCCAAGCCCTTAGTACAGTGCTTTGCACACAGTGAACTCCCAATAAATATGATTGAATGAACAAATGAATGAATGAATTGCGGGCTAGCCTCTCTCTTTCCCTACAGCTCGGGCAGGATGGCAGCCAGTTTAAGAGGGTTGGAGTAGCTGGCACATCTGTTCTCGTCCCATGTTCCCTCCCAGCCTCACCCTTGCATCCTCCTGCCCCAGAGGAAGGAGGTAACCTGGTTGCACCAGGTAGGTTCTGGCACAGTCTCAGCACCACGTTGGACCTAAGCCCCCTCACTCCTTTCCCTTTATCAAGGAGCAGTTGTGGTCAGACTCAACAAGGGGGGCATGATGCAGAACTGGTTCCTTCTCGTCCACTGCCCCTTGGCTCCAGACATTAGACTGGCAAGTAGAATGTCAAACTAGTTGTTGAGCAAAGATAACTCCTTCCCACTGACCTAGGCTTCAGTACTGCCCTACAGTTGCCTAGATTCTGAGGTATCCTGGGTGCTCCTTATGGGCTCCTGGGCAAGCAGAAAACAGAGGGCATATCAGGATCAAAGAGGAAGTCTGTTGACGTTGTGAGTGATACTCGTGCAGTGACTGGCAGGGCTCCCGTATAGCTGTCAGGTGGGGCAGGTAGGTGGGCAGGGCCAGTAGGCAGGAAGAGCAGGTTGGGAGACAAAGCAGTGGTATTGGGAAGGGCAGGTAGTTGGGCAGAGAAGTAGGTGGGTAGATAGATGGGCAGGCAGGTGGGCAGTGCAGGAAGGTGGGCAGACAGATAGGTGGGAAGGGCAGGCAGGTGGACAGGGCAGGTAAGTGGGTAGAGCATGTAGGTGGACAAGGCAGTGATAGAGGGAAGGGCAGGTAGATGGGCAGAGAAACAGCATAGCCTCGTGGATCGAGCCCAGGCCCAGGAGTCAGAGGACCTTGATCCTTATCCTGGCTCACCAATTTACCTGTGGGGTGACATGGAGCAAGTCATTTAATTTTTCAGTTCCTCAGTTTCCTCATCTGCAAAATGGGGATTAAATGCCTGATCTCCTTCCTACTTAAACTAGGAATTTTTATTTTATCTACGCCAGTGCTTAGTAGAGTGCCTGATACATAGTAAAACTTTAACAAATGCAACTATTATTATTGTTATTATTTTATTATTATTATTATCAAGTAGATAGGCAGGTAGGTAAATGGGCAGATAGGTGGGTAAGGGAAGAAATGGACAGGGCAGTGATGGAGGGCAAGGCAGGTAGGAGTAATGTTTCCTAGGCACAAACACCCACCCTCATTCCCATCCCCTGAGCCCTCAGACACCGGATAGGGCACCTGAGTCTGGGCAGCATTTGTTTGGGCAAAGAAGAAGGCCCAAGGGCAGGCTGAAACCTCAGACCAGGAGATGCTAGGATGCCTTGCACCTACCCACTGGGACTGTGTGTGAACAGGGCATGGGGGTTCCGGGATGATCCCCTCAAATACACACTGGAGTCCTGGGACTGGATCCAGCCTAGGGCCACCCCAAACCAGTGCCGAACACTCAGCTTCACTTCCCAAGGAGGCTTGGCTCTGGTCCACTTTGGACCCAAATCTATGCAGAGCCAAATGACCTGCTGGCTACAGATAAACAAGACTGGGGAGAGGCCCACACCAATGGAGTCTTTACTTTCCTTTCTGTATGGTATTTGCTAAGCACTTACTATGTCCCAGACACTACTCTAAGTGCTGTGGTAGATACAAGGTAATCAGGTTGGACACAGTCCCTGTCCCACATGGGGCTCATGGTTGTAATCCCATTTTACAGGTAGGGTAACGGAAGCACAGAGAAGTGAAGTGACTTCATTCATTTATTCAGTCAGTCATACTTACTGAGCACTCACTGTGTGCACAGCAATGTACTAAGCACTTGGAAAGTACAATACAGCAACAAAGAGATACAATCACTGTCCATAAAGGGCTCACAGTCTAGATGGGGGGAGACAGACATCAAAACTGGCCAAGGTCAAAGAGCAGGTTCTTGGCAGAGGTGGGATTAGAACCCAGGTCCTTCTGACTAACAGGCCTATGCCTTATCCACTAGGCCACATGTCACCTCCATTCTTGCCCTAGGGACCTGGACAACCACACATTTGATAGAGTGACAAATGACATTTGAGGATTCCCCCAGTTTCTCTGCCACTTCATGGAGCACCAGAGTCTGGGCACCAAAGAGAGAAAGAACATTCACCAGCCAGCCTCCCAGAAAGCTTCTCCATAAGGTCCTGGGTCAAAACACTCCAGCCTTTTCCACTTGACCTACTGGCCTTTGCCAAAGGCTCAGCACCTGCCTGGTCCCTGTGGGTCTGAGAGAGCAACCCGAATCACTGAGATTGCTGCCTTTTAAGGCCAGTGGATTTCAAAATTCCCTGGCAAATTTCCCTTCTTGGAGAAATGCTTTCAATTGGCACTCTGTTTACTGGAATGACCAGCTGAGTGGTAGAGCCAAGGTTGAGGGAAGTGTTGGGGGAACCTCAGAGACTACCATCCTTCCCGTCTCACAAGCCCGCAACCTTGGTGTCATCCTCGACTCCGCTCTCTCATTCACCCCTCACATCCAAGCCGTCACCAAAACCTGCCAGTCTCAGCTCCACAACATTGCCAAGATCCGCCCTTTCCTCTCCATCCCAACCGCTACCCTGCTCATTCAAGCTCTCATCCTGTCCCATCTGGACTACTGCATCAGCCTTCTCTCTGATCTCCTATCCTCGTGTCTCTCTCCACTTCAATCCATACTTCATGCTGCTGCCCGGATTATCTTTGTCCAGAAACGTTCTGGGCATATCACTCCCCTCCTCAAAAATCTCCAGTGGCTACCAATCAATCGGCGCATCAGGCAGAAACTCCTCACTCTGGGCTTCAAGGCTGTCCATCACCTCGTCCCCTCCTACCTCACCTCCCTTCTCTCCTTCTACAGCCCATTCCGCACCCTCCACTCCTCCACCGCTGATCTCCTCGCCGTACCTCGCTCTCGCCTGTCCCGCCATCGACCCCCGGCCCAAGTCATCCCCCGGGCCTGGAATGCCCTCCCTCTGCCCATCAGCCAAGCTAGCTCTCTTCCTCCCTTCAAGGCTCTGCTGAGAGCTCACCTCCTCCAGGAGGCCTTCTGAGACTGAGCCCCTTCCTTCCTCTCCTCCTCGTCCCCCTCTCCATCCCCCCCATCTTACCTCCTTCCCTTCCCCACAGCACCTGTATATATGTATATATGTTTGTACATATTTATTACTCTATTTATTTATTTATTTATTTTATTTGTACGTATCTATTCTATTTATTTCATTTTGTTAGTATGTTTGGTTTTGTTCTCTGTCTCCCCCTTTTAGACCGTGAGCCCACTGTTGGGTAGGGACTGTCTCTATATGTTGCCAATTTGTACTTCCCAAGCGCTTAGTATAGTCCTCTGCACATAGTAAGCGCTCAATAAATACGATTGATGATGTTGATGATGGCCAAGTGCCAGGTGCGGGGAATGTGGGAAGGAAAGTCATGAGCTGGGAAGATGAGTGGAGTGGGTGAGGTTGGTGGGGGTCAGAGGTGGAGGGGAGGAAGAATGTTGTGAGCAGTGGGCTTCACCCAACAATGAATTGAAAGTTACTGTGATGTCGGGCACCTGGCTGGGTTAAATAGGTGACGGATGCTGGAGTGCAGCTCAGTCTGGTGTCAGCCAAGGTGATGAGGAAAGAAGAACTAGAACTGGGACTGGGGATGTCAAGAAACAGGGCATTGGGAGACTGGGCAGTGCTCTGCTGGGACCATGTCTTGGGTGCTCAGCCCCTGAAGTGGACAAGGAGGTGGAGGCCACATCCCCCACTCTGGAACTGCCTAGCAGCCTAGGCAGAGACTGGCCACCCACCCTGGCCCAGAGCTGTGAGATGGTGGCCAGGAGGATCCTCTGGATGCTGGGTTCAGCCCCCACAGCCTCCATGCCTGGGCCACAGAGCGAAACACACCTGAAGGAGGGTCCAGCAGCAGATGGGTGGGCTGAGCCACTATGCACCCCTTCCGGTAGATGAGCAGTTGGCCTGGGTATGACCATGAGTGTGCCCCACTGCCTCTCCCCTTCCCCTCCCACACAACTTCCAACTCCAGGTTAAGTAAAATGGCCACAGGAGGAAGGCAAATCTGGAAAATAGAAGATCATGGTCCAGGTCTACTGCCACCTTCTGGATCTCCCATTTTGAAGCAGCATAGCTTAGTGACAATGGCATGGCCCTACGAGTCAGAAGGACCTGGGTTCTAATCCAAGCTATGCCACTTGTCTGCTGGGTGACCTTGGGCAAGTGACTTAACTTCTTTGGGCCTCAGTTACCTCATCTGAAAAATAGGGACAAAGAGTATGAGCCTCATATGGAACCAAGACTGTGTCCAACCTGATTAGCTTGTATTTACCCCAGTGCTTTGAACAATGCTTGGCACATAGTAAACACTTAACAAATACCATTATTATTATCATTATTATTGTTATCTCACTCAGTTCTCACCCCTGACCCTCTCACATCCCTCCCAACAAACTACTCTTCCCCTTCTCAGACGAGGCCCAGCCCCCTCTGTGGTCCCGTCATCCTCAGCTAGAGGCCAGGCTCTCTTGGATCCCATGATAGGGAGAGGACAGAGTCTGAATTCTTGGCCTGGAGGTGGCACCTGTTCCCCACCTACCTGGGTTTTCCCTGCCCAGGGTGGCCCTGCCCAGTGCTGATCAACTTCTGGCTCAGGATGGCCACTCCAGTCTTGGGCTGAACTTTATGGATTTGCTTCATAAAATGGGGTGGGGTCCCCATCCCCAGTCGGATGCCTATCTGACCTTGGGTTGGGCATGCCTTCCAGGAAGGGGTGGGCCTCATATTGGTGAGAGTAGTGGTGGGTGCTGCTGGGAACTCCATTTCCAGATATTCTGGGTGTGTGGGGATACCAGAGGGTGCCAGAGGGTGGGGCCACCCTTTTACAGGCTCCAGAGAGGGCTCAAGGAGACTCACCCACTCCCTCACTCTGAGGAATCCAGAGTGCCAACACAAACCCATGCCAGCTTTCCTCTGCCAGCTTTCCCCTGCTTGCCCCAGCAGGACTCGGATGCTCCTTGGTGAAGCTCAGCAATTCCTATTTGTGTGGGCAGTTAAAGGTCACATGAGAAAACAAGGAGCAGAAAGTGGGATTAACAGATATCCTGTTTCATTCATTCATTCATTCATTCATTCATTCATTCATTCATTCAATCGTATTTATTGAGCGCTTACTGTGTGCAGAGCACTGGACTAAGCACTTGGGAAGTACAAGTTGGCAACATATAGAGACAGTCCCTACCCAACAGTGGGCTCACAGTCTAGAAGGGGGGAGACAGACAACAAAACAAAACATATTAACAAAATAAAATAAATGGAATAAATATGTACAAATAACATAAATAAATAGAGTAATAAATACGTACAAACATATATACGTATATACAGGTGCTGTGGGAAGGGGAAGGAGGTAAGGTGGCGGGATGGGGAGGGGCAGGAGGGGGAGAGGAAGGAGGTGATTCAGTCTGGGACTTAAACACCGCTACCACAACCAGCAGTCAGCCTGCCTAGGAAGTGGGCATCTGTTCATCAGATTGCAACCGCGCTTTGTATTTTCATATATTTTAATGTATTTGTATATGCTCCCCATAATACATATTTTAAATTTAAGCTTTTGTTGCTGTGCACATATAAATCCTTGCAATTATGTGCTACTTGCAGTGAAAGAAATGATTTTTAAAGTTTGATACTCGTAGCAAAAATAGCAAGCAGATAAAAAGTACACACAATAGTTTAGCAAAAGAAAAATCAATTCGAGTGGATGTGTTCATGGTGTCGCTATGGGTCGGAGACGACTCGACAGCATAAGACAAGACAAGCTTTAGGAAACTGGGAGAAAATGAACAGCATACTAACACAGGTTCAGAGCAAATTTACTACCTAGCCAACAGTATGTAAATAAATTGAAATCAATCCCTGTCCCCAACCAAGGATAAAAACAAAGCAACCTCATTAATGGCCATTTAAATCAATCACTACAATAATTGGTTGGAATCCTGACAATCAACCTTTTCAGGTGAGCCCACTGGCAGCCATTTAGTAATACAGGGCCATTCTTGAGAACACTTGGTACTTTTGGGTGAACTGCTGTTCCAATGCTAAAGTTGGGGGAAGAATAATAATAATAATGGTTATCTGTTAGGCACTATGTGTCAAGCACTGTTCTAAGCACTGGGGTAGACAAAAACTAATCATGTTGGACACAGTCCATGTCCCAAATGGGGCTCACAGTCTTAGTCCCCATCTTACAGATAAGGCAGAGAGAGAAGTGAAGTGACTTGACCAAGGTCACACAGCAGACATGAGGCGGGGCTGGAATTAGAACCCAGATACTTCAAAGCCCCAAAAGACAATTTATCAGGAGCCCGGTTTCAAGGCTCCATGGAAACAGCACAGGCTTTGGAGTCAGAGGTCATGGGTTCTACTAATGGCTCCACCACTTGTCAGCTGTGTGACCTGAGGCAAGTCACTTCACTTCTCTGTGCTTCAGTTCTCTCATCTGTAAAATAGGGATGAAGACTGTGAGCCCCAAGTGGGACAACCTGATCACCTTGTATCCCCCAGTGCTTAGAACAGTGCTTTGCACATAGTAAGCACTTAACAAATACCATCATTATTATTATTATTATTAATACATTGATTATAACTTCACAGCGTGCAGCACACTGTAGTCAGCACTTAGGAGTGTTTCCAGAACATTGACTGGGACACTATTCCTGATCCACAGATAACCCAGAGCCTGGAGGGTTATGTTGCCAACTTGTACTTCCCAAGCGCTTAGTATAGTGCTCTGAACACAGTAAGCACTCAATTAATATGATTGAATGAATGAATGAATGAATAGAGGGGGAAGAATAGAGCACAGATACCGTGAGCCCAGGTTAAAGACCACATTTCCCAAGTAGTCCCTCCCCTTCCCTACCCCATTCCAGCCCACCAGTATCATCTTCAGCCATTAGGTTTGCATTCTCCTTTCATAGAGACTACACATGAAAGCAGTTGATCCATTCCTAATGACTCAGTTAATCACTACCAAGATGCTTGCCTCACAGCCCAGTAATACTGGGGAAGGTTGTCAGCATAGACCTGGGGACATGCCCCCTAGTTTAGGAAGGTGCCACCAGAGAACCTGGAGGGGCTCCTGGGGAATTGGTAGAGATGCAGATGGATCCACACACTCCTCCCGGTCTCCCTGGGCTCGCCAAACAAGTCTCCTGACACCAAGCTTTCCAATGCTTAATTCCACTTCCAGCTCTCAGCCTGAGACTCACTCATAAATATCCTCCCAGCAAGCTGAGCAGCCTGTATGATTGTGTATGTTTCCTGGAAGCGGGAGCTGGCTTAGTGGTCCCTGGATGGCGGATTCAGGTAATGTCTCAAGGAACCTTTCCAATGCCAGGATTCTTTGAGGCCTGCAGGAGACAGAGAGGGCAGGAAATTAGAGGACAAGAGAAATCCACCAACAGCCAGGTATGAATTTGATTTTTAAATGACAAGGGGGCCTCTTTCCCCCACCAACTGGAGAGTGGTCAATGCCGTCAGTTAGACCACCCTCAGGAAATGGGGAGGGAGGGATAGGGGCTGAGGGCCAGGGAGAATGAAGTTGGGAATCTGCCTGCCCGGTGTTGTTTTGGCAGTTGTGTCCCCCTGCTCCCACCTCTATTGATGGGCTTCCATTTGCTCTTCCTCAGTAAAGACATCCATCCTTGAAGCTAGTGTCATCAGCACAGTGGGAAGAGGAAAATTCAGGCATTTTCATTTTCCTAGCCACTGCCAGTCTTCCTCCATCACCAACCTCACGGTGGCCCCTGGTGCCACTTTGCCCCCCTGGTGCCACTTTGCCTGAAGTAAGGGGTGAGGGCATGGGGAAGAGAGGGAGACCCCTTCCTTCTGCCCAGAAGAATTAGATCTCCCAGCATGGAGGAGTACATCACATTTGCCAAGGCAAATCCTCCCAGTTTGGTTTAGGTCACCTTCTCTGCGGAGTTCCTTCTTACTGGACTTTTTGGGGTTTCACCATCAAACTCACATATATTGACAAAACGTCGGGAGACAATGAGTTTTTCCTGAGGGCTGGACCTGCAGGGAGATATATGGAGTATGTTGTTATTGATGGGGTATACAGTCAGATAGATTGTCAGTCTGTCTGCCAATCAGCCAAAGCAGTTCAGTCATTCCTTCACTTAGTCACCGTTGGTCATCCATCAATTAATCAATCAGTCATCTATCAGCCAGTAATCCATCGTCAATCATCCGACGAATTAGTCAGGCAGCCAGTGTCAATATGTCAGTCAATCAACTATCAGACAGTCAGTCGGTCAGCCTGTTTTCTTCAGTCAGTTGGACTGAATGGAGCAAGCACCTGGAACAGAGTCCCCTGGAGAAGGAAAGGCAAAGGAGAATTCATAGTTACTGCCCTCCCCTGAGGAGCTAAGGGTGGGGAAATAATGATGATAATAATGAAAATAATAATAATGGTTTTTAAGTGCTTACTATGTGCCAGGCACTATGCTAAGTACTGGGGTGGATACAAGCAAATCAGAGAAGTAGCATGGCTCAGTGGAAAGAGCACGGGCTTGGGAATCAGAGGTCATGGGCTTGAATCCCGGTTCTGCCACTTGTCAGCTGTGTGACCTTGGGCAAGCCACTTAACTTCTCTGTGTCTCAGTTACCTCATCTGTAAAATGGGGATTAAGACTGTGAGCCCCACGTGGGACAACCTGCTCACCTTGTATCCCCCAGCACTTAGAACAGTGCTTTACACATGGTAAGCGCTTAACAAATGCCATTATTATTATTATTATTAAGTTGGATGCAGTCTCTGTCCCTTGAGGAGTTCACAGTCTCAATCCCCATTTTACAGCAGAAGGAACTGATGCACAGAGAAGTGAAGTGACTTGTTCAAGGTCCCACAACAGTCAGGTAGTGAAGCCAGGATTAGAACTTGTGACCTTTTGACTCCCAGGCCCATGCTTTATTCCCTGTACCTTGCTGCTCTCGGAGAAAGGCATATAGTCACATGAGCATGAAAAGCAATTCACCTTCAGTATGGCGGTTAGCAAAAGAGTCATCAGGAACATCCACATTGATATTGAAGTCCCCATGGATCAGTGTAGGGATGGAGAAAGAGAGAAGGAATGTGAGAAAGGGATCAAAATGGTTTAGAAATTTAGAAAAGGGTCTGGAGGGCAGTAGATGACTGTGACTAGTAATTGGAGGGGGTGGTAGAGTCGGATGATATAGGCTTCAAAGGAAGGGAAAGAGAGGGATGGGGGGTCATGCAAAAGCAGCAATGGGCAACAAGAAGGAAGCCAACTCCTCCCTCTTTCCCAGTGAGTCTTGGGGGTATAGCATTGCTCCTTTCTTTAAAGAATCTTTACCTCCAACCCCATCCCTTCACACCTTGTTAAGACCCTTAATCCATTCCTTCTTACCTTCTTGTCATTTCCAATGTTTCCTTCCCCACTGTTTTCAAATATGCCCATATAGTACAGTGCTCTGCACACAGTAAGCGCTCAATAAATACGATTGATGATATCACCTATCCTAAAACAAACCTCCTTTGACCCCACAGCTCCCCCAAATCACAACTCCATCTCTCTTCTACCATTCCTTTCCAATCTCCTCATGCAAGTTGTTGATACCTCCACTTCCTTGCCACTAATTCTCTCTTTGACCTTGTGCAAATTGGCTTCCTTCTGCTTCACTCCACAGAAACTGCCCTCAAAGGTCACCAGTGACCTTCTTCTTGCCAAATCTGATATCTTCGACTTCATACTAATCATCCTAGACCTTACAGTTGCCTTCGACACTCTGGTCCATTCCCTTCTCCTGGAAACATTATCTCACCCTAGCTTCACTATCCTTGTCAATCAATCAATTGGATTTATCAGTGCTTACTGTATGCAGAGCACTGCACTAAGTGCTTTGGAATGTACGATACAACAAAATGGTGACATCCTTGCCCATAATGAGCTCACAGTCCTCTCCTGGTCTCCTATCTCTCTGTCTACTCCTCAGTCTTTATCACGGGATCCTCCTCTGCCTCTTACCCTTTAACTGTGGGCATCCCTCAGGCTCAGTTTTGGGTCCCCTTAATAATAATAACAATAATAATAATAATGGTATTTGTTAAGCGCTTACTGTGTGCAAAGCACTGTTCTAAGTTCTGGGGGGATACAAGGTGATCAGGTTGTCCCATGTGGGGCTCACAGTCTTAATCCCCATTTTACAGATGAGGGAACTGAGGCACAAAGTGAAGTGACTTGCCCAAAGTCACACAGCTGACAATTGGCAGAGTCAGGATTTGAACCCCTGACCTCTGATTCCAAAGCCCGGGCTCTTTTCACTGAGCCACGCTGCTTCTCTATTCTCCATCCTAGAATAGCCCCTCCTATTCTCCATCTATACACACTAACTTGGAGTACTCATTAGCTCCCATGGCTTCAACTACCATCTCCATGTGAATGATTCCCAAATCCTGTCAATTCTACACTGACATTTCTAGAATCCTCCCCTTCCTCTCCATCAAACTGCTACCTTGCTGATCCAGTTCTCATCATATTCTGCCTTGACTACTGCATCTCCCCCTTCACTGATCTCCCTTCCTCAAGTCTCTCCCCTCTCTAGTCCATACTTCACTCTGATACAAGATCATTTTTCTGAAAAAAGCTCAGTCCAAATTTTGACCCTCAGAAGCCTCCAATGGTTTCCCATGCATTTCTGCGGAATACCTTACCATAGACTTGAAGGCTCTCAATTACCTCTTCCCCTTCTACCTCACCTACTGATTCCCTACCACAACTCAATCCCCACATTTCACTCTTCTAATACCAACCTACAGACCGTACCTAGATCTTTCTCATCACCTACCCCTTGCCTTCATCCTTTCTCTGGTCTGGAAATTATAATGATGATGACGATGATGATACTATTTGTTAAGTGCTTAATATGGGCCTTTCTCATTACCTACCCCTTGCCTACATCCTTTCTGTGGCCTGGAAGTTATAATGATGATGATGATGATGATGATAATATATAAGTGCTTAATATGGGCCAAGCACTGTACTAAGCGCTGGGGTAGATATAAAACAATTAAGTCGCAAATGGGGCTCACAGTCTAAGTAGGAGGGAGAACAAGTATTGAACCCCCATTTTGCAGATGAGGGAACTGAAACTCAGAGAAGTTAAGTGACTTGCCCAAGTTCACACAGCAGATAAGCAACAGAGCCAAGATTAGAACTCATGTCCTCTGACTCCCATGCCCATAGTGTTTTCACTAGGCCATGCTACTTCCCTCCTCCTCTCTTATGTGTCACCTACGGAACATGGGTCTGTATCCCTTAAGTCCTCTGATCTTTACCCTCCCCAACACCATCAGCAATTATGTTCATAAACATACAATTTATTTTAATGTTTGTCTCTCCCTCTAGTGTGCAAGATCCTTGTGGGCATGGATCATTTCTACCTATTCTATTATATTGTATTCTCCCAAATTCTTAGTGCAGTGCTGTGTACAAAATAAGAGGTCACTAAGTACCACTAATTGATTGATTAAGATGGAATGTGTGTGCTTCTCTAGACAGGTGACATCAGGTTCCTGCTGTCCAGCCAGCCCTCTCAGGATGATCATGTCCCTTTCCAATAACAGTGATGCCCTTCCGGATACGTTTTTCCTGGTAGGCATCCCTGGGCTAGAAGCTGCACACATCTGGATCTCCATCCCATTCTTCTCCATGTACTTCGCTGCCCTGCTTGGGAACTCCATCCTCATTGTCATTATAACCACTGAGCGCAGCCTCCACAAGCCCATGTACATCTTCCTCTCTGTGCTCTCTGCCACTGACCTCGCCCTCAGCTCCACCACGGTGCCCAAGATGCTTCAGATCTTGTGGTTTGGGGATGGGAGCATCTCCTTCGGTGGCTGCCTGACCCAGATGTTTTTCATCCACACCGTCTTTGCCCTGGAGTCCTTCATTCTCCTGGCCATGGCCTTTGACCGCTACATGGCCATCTGCCGCCCGCTGCGTTATGCTTCGGTCCTGACGTCCCAGGCCATTGGGAAGACTGGCATCATGGGAATCGTCCGCAGCATGGCTTTTGTGTCCCCGTGCATCTTCCTTCTCAAGCGGCTGCCGTATTGTGGTCACCAGCTCATCCCCCACACATACTGTGAGCACATGGGCATCGCCAGGCTGGCCTGCAGCGACATCACTGTGAACGTCGTGTATGGGCTGACCGTTGCTCTCCTCGCCATGGGGCTGGATGCTGTGCTCATCACTGCATCATACGTGCTGATCCTCTGCACTGTCTTCAGGCTCCCCTCCCACAAGGCTCGGAGTAAAGCCCTCAACACCTGCGGCTCCCACCTCTGCGTCATCCTCATCTTCTACATACCGGCCTTCTTCTCTTTCCTGACCCACCACTTCGGACGCCACATCCCTCACCACGTCCACATTCTCCTGGCTAATCTTTACATTCTGGTCCTACCTATGCTGAACCCCATTGTCTATGGGGTGAACATTAAGGAGATACGTAAGCAGGTTCTGAAGATATTCCTCCTTAGAAGAGGAGAGTTCTGAGGAGTCTGGGTCATTGGAGGGGTCAGAGTTCAACAGCAAAACTGGTCAGATCCTGGTGAGGGTCACCAGTTTTTCCTTCTGTGTGGTAACTGGGGGCAGGAAGTCTTTAGGGGGTGAGACCTTTAATAATAATAATAATAATAATAATAATAATAATGGCATTTATTAAGCACTTACTATGTACAGAGCACTGTTCTAAGCTCTGGGGAATTTACAAGGTGATCAGGTTGTCCCCCTTGGGGCTCACAGTGTTAATCCCCATTTTACAGATGAGGTAACTGAGGCCCAGAGAAGTTAAGTGACTTGCCCAAAGTCACACAGCTGATGAGTGGTGGAGCAGGGATTTGAACCCATGACCTCTGACTCCAAAGCCCAGGCTCTTTCCACTGAGCCACGCTGCTTTAGTTTTTAATAGGTTTTCTTATGAGCTTACTATGTGTCAGGCACTCTACGATGCACTGACATAGGTACAACATAATCAGGTTGGACACAGTCCATGTCTCACTTGAGAACCACAGTCTTAATCCCCATTTTGCAGAGGAGATAACAAAAGCACAGAGAAGTGAAGTGATGTGCCCAACATAACACAACAGACAAGTGGTGGAGTCAGGATTAGAACCCAAGTCCTCTGACTCCCAGGCCCATACTCTTTCCATGAGGACTAACTGCTTCTCTTCTCAGCCTCCTTCTCCTTCCCCTCCTCACATCATGCCTAGCGCTGTGACTCATACCCAGTGGGATGGACTCCCTCCCCTTCCCCTTATTCATTCAATCATATTTATTGAGCATTTATTGTGTGAAGAACACTATACTGAGCACTTGGGAAGTACAAATCGGCAACATATAGAGACGGTCCCTACCCAACAAAGGGCTCACAGTCTAGAATGGGGAGACAGACAACAAAACAAGTAGACAGGTGCCAACACCATCAAAATAAATGGAATCATACCTATGTACACATCATTAATAAAATAGAGTAATAAATATGCACAAATATGCACAAGTGCTTTGGGGAGGGGAATGGGGTAGGGCAGAAGGGGAGTGTAAGGGTGATGGGAAGGGGAGGAGGAGCAGAGGAAAAGTGGGGGCTCAGTCTGGGAAGTTCTCCTGGAGGAGGTGAGCTCTCAGTGGGGCTTTGAAGGGAGAAAGAGAGCTAGTTTGGCAGATGTGTGGAGGGAGGGCATTCCAGGCCAGAGGTAGGATGTGGGACAGGGGTCGATGGCAGAACAGGTAAGAACGGGGCACAGTGAAGAGGTTAGCAGCAGAGGAGCTGAGTGTGCAGGCTGGGCTGTAGGAAGAGAGAAGGGAGGTGAGGTAAGAGGTGGCAAGATAGAGAGCTTTGAAGCTGATAGTGAAGAGTTTTTGTTTCATGTGAAGGTTGATAGGCAACCACTGGAGGTTTTTGAGTAGGGGAGTGACATGCCCAGAGCATTTCTGTACAAAGATAATCTGGGCAGCAGAGTGAAGAATAGACTGAAGCAGGGAAAGACAGGAGGATGGGATATCAGAAAGGAGGCCGATGCAGTAATACAATCGGGATAGAATGAGAGATTGAACCAACAAGATAGTAGTTTGGATGGAGAGGAAAGGGTGGATCTTGGCGATATTGTGAAGGTGAGACTGGCATGTTTTGGTAATGGATTGGATGTGTGAGGTGAATGAGAGAGCAGAGTCAAGGGTGACACCAAGGTTGCAGTTTTGTGAGATGGGAAGGATGGTAGTGCCATCCACAGTGATGGGAAAGTCAGGGAGAGTATAGTCTTGGACATGTTGAGCTTTAGGTGGTGGGTGGACATCCAGGTGGAAATGTCCTGAAGGCAGGAGGAGATATGAGCCTGGAGAGAGGGAGTGAGAACATGGGAGGAGATGTAGATATGGGTGTCATCTGTGTAGAGATGATAGTTGAAGCTGTGGGAGTGAATGAGTTCACCAAGGGAGTGAGTATATATGGCGAACAGAAGGGGACCAAGAACTGACCCTTGAGTAACCCCTACAGTAGGGGGTACAGAGAAGCAGCGTGGCTCAGTGGAAAGAGCATGGGCTTTCAAGTCAGAGAGCATGGGTTCAAATCCCAGCTCCACCAACTGTCAGCTGTGTGACTTTGGGCAAGTCACTTCACTTCTCTGTGCCTCAGTTCCCTCATCTGTAAAATGGGGATGAAGATTGTGAGCACCCCTGGGACAACCTGATTACCTTGTAACCTCCCCTACACTTAGAACAGTACTTTGCACATAGTAAGCACTTAATAAATGCCATTATTATTATTATTATTATTATTATGGGAGGAGGAGCCCATGAATGAGACTGAGAATGTATGGCCAGAGAGATAAGAGAACCAGGAGAGGACAGAGTCCATGAACCCAAGATTGGATAACGTGTTGAGGAGAAGGGGGTGGTCCACAGTATTAAAGGCAGTTAAGAGGTCGAGGAGGATTAGGATAGAGTAGAAGCCATTGGTTTTGGCAAAAAGAAAGTCGGTGGTGACCTTTGAGAGGAAATTTTGGTGGAGTGTGGGGAACAGAAACCAGATTGGAGGGGGTCTAGAAGAGTGTTGGAGTTGAGGAATTCAAGGCAGCGAGTGTAGACTACTCTTTCTAGGAGTTTGGAAAGGAAGGGTGGAAGGGAGATAGGGTGATAACTGATAGGGGCAGTGGGGTCAAGAGAGGGTTTTTTTAGGATGGGGGAGATGTGGGCATGTTTGAAGGCAGAAGGGAAGGAACCAGTGGAGAGTGAGCAGTTGAAGATGGAAGTTAAGGAGGGGAGGAGGGAAGGGGCAAGAGATTTCATAAGATTAGAGGGAATGGGATCTGAAGCACAGGTGGATGGAGTAGCACTTCAGAGGAGGGAGGAGATCTCATCTGAAGACACCACTGGGAAGGATGGGAGAGTAGTGGAGAGGGTTGAGAACAGGGGGTTGGAGAAGGGGGAGGAGTGACTTTGGGGAGCTCAGACCTCATGGAGTTAATTTTACTAATGAAGTAGGAGGCCAGATGGTTGGGGGTGAGGGATGGAGGAGGGGGAAGAACAGGGGGTCTGAGGAGGGAGTTAATTGTCCAGAACAGCTGTTGGGGGTGATGGGCATGGGTGTCAGTAAGGTAAGAAAAATAGCTTTGCCTGGCAGAGGAGAGGGCAGAGTAAAGGCAGGAAAGGATAAATTTAAAGTGAACAAGGTTTGCTCTGTGTTTAATAATAATAATGGCATTTATTAAACACTTACTATGTGCAAAGCACTGTTCTAAGTACTGGGGAGGTTACAAGGTGATCAGGTTGTCCCACAGGGGGCTTACAGTCAATCCCCATTTTACAGATGAGGAAACTGAGGTGCAGAGAAGTTAAGTGACTTGCCCAAAGTCACACAGCTGACAATTGGCGGAGCCTGGATTTGAACCCATGACCACTGACTCCAAAGCCCATGCTCTTTCCACTGAGCTATGCTGCTTCTCACGCTGTTTAGACTTTTGCCAGCAGTGTTCAGTAGCTCGAGGATAAGAGCAAAGGAGGCATACAGTGGCAGTGATCCAAGGCTGTGGATTAGTGGTATAAGAGCAACAAAGGGAAAGGGGAGCGAGTGAGTTGAGTTGACTAGAGAGAGTGGAGATGAGAGCAGTAATCTGATTATCAAGAGTGGGTAGAGATGATAGGGAGGCACTGAGAGAACTGGATGGGGTTGAGAGAGCAGAGGTCTCTGTGGGGGAGTAATATAGATTTACAGGGGGAAGGAGTGTGAGAGAGGAAGCAGGTGAGAAGGTTATGGTCAGAGAGAGAGATTTCAGAGTTGGTGAGGGTGGAGATAGTGCAGCGGTAGGAGATCATGAGGTCGAGGGTGTGACCAAGTTGGTGAGTGAGCGAGGTGGGGTGGAGCAGGAAGTTGGCAGCGTCAAGGAGAGATAGAAGGCGGTTGCAGAGTAGTCACCAGGGACATCCATGTGGATGTTGAAGTCTCCGAGGATCAGAGTGGGCATGAAAAAGGAGAGAAGGAAGGTGAGAAAGGGGTCAAAATTGTTAAAAAAGTTGGAGGTGGGGCCAGAGGGGCGGTTGATGACAGCTATAAGAATCTGGAGGGGGTGGTAGAGGTGAATAATATGGGCATCAAAGGAGGGGAAGGAAAGGGAAGGGAGAGGAGAGATGGTGCAAAAGCAACATTGGGGTGCGAGAAGGAAGCTGACACCTCCTCCATTCCCGGTGAGTCTCGGGGAGTGGGAGTAGGAGACTTCCGCTGGAGAGAGCAGCAGAAGAAAACATGTCATCCGGGGTAAGACAAGTTTCAGTGAGGGCGAGGAGGACGAGAGAGCTGGAAAGGAACAAGTCAAGGATGAACAGGAGCTTACCTAGAATCAGATCTTATCCTTATCCTTATCCTCGACTACTTGCTGGGGCTCAGTGAGGGGCTTTGTGCTCTGCTCCAACGTTACAGAACTGCACAAACACTTCTGCAGCTCTACAGAGACCTATGTCAAATTCGGATTCCACAGTACTTTCCAGGACACTAAAGGGATTGACTGTAAATTGTATCATCCCACTTAATCAGTAAAAATAAAAGTTCCTTGTTTCATCCCACTTAATCAATACAAATTAAAGTAGTTCCTTTTTGTTTTTCAGATCTGTTCATTATTTTAATCATACTGCTGCAGGTGGGACACGTGACATTTCTTCACCCTCCCACTTCCTGGTGTTTTCCATTCTCATTCTTCTAGACTGCAAGTTCACTGTGGGCAGAGAATGTCTACCAACTCTGTTGTACTCTCCCAAGCACTTAATACAGTGCTCTGCACCCAGTAAGCATCCAAAAATATGATTGATTGGTTGGACCCAAGCAAGGCTGATTTTTATCAATCATTCAATCAATCAATGGTATTAATGGGTAGAGTATACTGTACAAGGCTTTGGGAAAGAACAATAGAGTTGGTAGACATGATCCCTGCCCATAAGGAGCTTACAGTCTACTGTACCACTTCTTCATTTCTGAGTTCATTCAGATCATCACTCCACTGGGGCTCACTGATTTGGTCACCGAATGCTAATAATAATAATAATAATAGCATTTATTAAGCGCTTACTATGTGCAAAGCACCGTTCTAAGCGCTGGGGAGGTTACCAGGTGACGAGGTTGTCCCACAGGGGGCTCACAGTCTTAATCCCCATTTTACAGATGAGGGAACTGAGGTCCAGAGAAGTGAAGTGACTTGCCCAAAGTCACACAGCTGACAATTGGTAGAGCCAGGATTTGAACCCATGACCTCTGACATCAAAGCCCGGGCTCTTTTGACTGAGCCACGCTGCTTCTCCATCATCAGATAGGAGACGTTGAGTGGGGGGACCTGCAACAGGAATCTCCCCCAAAAATGCTTTCTATTGGCTTTCTATGCTGTCAATCAACCTATGTTGTGCCTAGGATGTGCAGGACACTGAACTAAGGAGGTGTGCAGAACTATATACTCAGCACTTGGGAGAGTACAATAAAGGCAAAGTACAGGATCCTTTGCCCTCAAGGAGCTTAAAATCTAATAGGTAAGAAAGACACAAACTTTTTTTCCTCCAGACTGTAAGCTCATTGTGGACAAGGAACATGTCTACCAGTTCTGTATTGTACTCTCCCAAGAGCTTAATACATGCACACAGTAAACGCTCAATCAGTCTGACTGAATGATTGATTCATTGATTTTCTGTTAAGATCCAGCAGGCATAGGGAAAACTGTATAAGTGAATAAATGAATGAACAGTGGAGGAAGTAAATCGATATGTACACTCGTACTATGGGTGGCTGCAAAGACGTAAGTGCGGCAGTGGCAGTCGGAGCTGGGGAGAGGGAATTTAACCGGGGAATTTCTCCTCTCTGAGTCAACTGCCTCTCTTCTTTTTGGAGGCTGCCCCATCTCCGTCTCACTGCTAGAGGACATTCAGGTGTCCTGAACAAGTCCAGACAGACAGGACACGGATGTCAACCACTAAAGAGTACACAGTCTTTAAGCTGTTCTACTATCATTACTGTCAGTGATACTTATTGAGCAATTAATGTGGGGAGAGCACTAAAGTGTTCAGGAGAGTGCAATATGATGATAAGCAGACACATTCCCTGCCCACAACAAGCTTACTTAGTGCTTGGGAGAGTACAGTACAACACTATACCAGACACATTCCCTGTTCACAGTGAGCTTACAGTCTAAAGGGGGAGACAGACAACAATATAAATAAATAAGCTACAGGTATGAAGATAAATGCTGTGGGGAGGGGGATAAATAAAGGGAACAAGTTAGGGTGATGCAGAAGGAAGTTGGAGAAGAGGAAAGTAGAGTTTAGTCAGGGAAGGCATCTTGGAGGATTGATTGATTGGAGGAAATGTGCCTTCAATAAGGCAAATCTCATTGAAATCCACCCTCTTCTAGGGCCAGGGGTCCCATCTCTGACTGCCAGAGTGTAAAAGCTAAAAATCCAAGCTCTCAATACATTGCTCTGCACAAAATCAAGGAAGCAGAATGTAGCAGCCACTCATTCTGTAGCTTGAGTCTCATCCAACCTGCTTCCAGCCAGAAGAGAGGAGCGCAAGCATCAGAAAGAGAAGCCGCTTGGCCCAGCAGAAAGAGCACAGGCCTGGGAGTCAGAGGACCTGGGTTCTAATCCCAGATCTGCCAATTGCTTGCTGTGTGACCTTGGGCAAGTCACTTAACTTCTCAAGGCCTCAGTTTCCCCAACTGTAAAATGGGGATTAAATACCTGTTCTCCCTCCTACCTAGACCTGAGTCTCATGGGTGACAGGGACTATGTCTGACCTAATTGTTCCTACCCCAGTGCTTAGAACAGTGTTTGACACATAAGTGCTTGACAAACAAAAAGGATATCTGAACTGAGAGTGAAACTTTTCAAAGCATTCCTGGCCCTGAGTCTGCCCAGCTGCACAAGGGTCAGTCTGGCTGTTTTCCAGTGTCTGACAATTGGTAGTGTGGTTTTTACATTCATTATAACAATGTCTATCAAGTCAATCAGTCAATGGTATTTATTGAGTGCTTACAGTGTTCAGAGCACTATACTAAGTGATTGGGAGAATACAAGGGAGTTGACAGACATGTTCCCTTCCCACAAGGAGCTTGCAGCTACAGGGGGAGACAGACATCAATATGAAGAAAAAATTTTAGATATTTTACATAAGTGTTGTGGGGCTAAGGGTGTACCAAATACCAAATGCCCAAAGGGCACAGATTAAAGTGCATGATGCAAAAGGGAGAGGAATAGGGCAGGGGGAGGGAGAAGAGAGGGGAGAGGGCTTAATCAGGGAAGGTCTTTTGAAGTATGGTAATATGCCACTCTGAGTTGGTTCACAAGCTTCCAATTTCATAATTGTTAGGTGAATAGTGCATAACTCCTCTAGAATGAAAGCTCGTTATGGGAAGGGAACATGACTACCAACTCTGTTTGGCTGTACTCACCCAGGTGCTCTGCCCACAGTAAATGCTCAATAAGTATGATTGATTGGTTGGAGGTGTGTCTATAATAATAATAATAATGGCATTTATTAAGCTCTTACTATTTGCAAAGCACTGTTCTAAGCACTGCGGAGGTTACAAGGTGATCAGGTTGTCCCACGTGGGGCTCACAGTCTTAATCCCCATTTTACAGATGAGGTAACTGAGGAACAGAGAAGTTAAGTGACTTGCCCAAAGTCACACAGCTGACAATTGGCAGAGCCGGTATTTGAACCCATGACCTCTGACTCCAAAGCCCGTGCTCTTTCCACTGAGTCACTCTGCTTCTCTACTACTATCTACTCCTGTTATCTGTAGAGGAGATAATGGAATTGGCTCAAGGCCTCAACATTGTTTGAAGAATGAGGAGGATTGCAAAGTAAAGTTCTGGGCCACCTCCCACAGATAACCAAATTACCCCCTGCAGAGGACTGTTTGGGAGCTAACGTAACCAAGTAGCTACAGTATAGTAATGCCTTGCCAATGAAGTGACTCACTGAAAAGTTTCCTAAGTGGTGTGAACTAGACTCTTAAGAACAGATTTTTTAAATAGTATTTGTTAGGTGCTTACTATGTCCCAGGCTCTGTTCTAAATGCTGGGGGACCCAAGGTAATCAGGTTGGACACAATCTGTGTCCCAAATGGGGCTCAAAGTCATAATCCCCATTTTACAGATGAGGTAACTGAGGCACAGAGAAGCTAAGTGACTTGCCCACGGTCACACAGCAGACAGGTGGCAGAGCCAGGACTAGAACTCAGGTCCTTCTGACTGCCAGGCCCATGCTCTATAATAATAATAATAATAATAATAATAATAATAATAATAATAATGATGGCATTTGTTAAGCGCTTACTATGTGCAAAGCACTGTTCTAAGCACTGGGGAGGATACAAGGGGATCAGGTTGTCCCACGTGGGGCTCACAGTTTTAATCCCCATTTTCCAGATGAGGTAACTGAGGCTCAGAGAAGTTAAGTGACTTGCTCAAGGTCACACAGCAGACATGTGGGGGAGCCGGGATTCGAACCCATGACCTCTGACTCCAAAGCCCGTGCTAAGCAACACATTCTTCACCTTTATAGTCGTGGAATTTATTAATCAATAAATCAAACAATCAGTGGTATTTATTGAGCCCTATC